>NC_134860.1:28384858-28724858 GCF_049852395.1 Peromyscus maniculatus bairdii | reverse complement strand
ATATTACACAGAGAATCTGGACTGTGTTGTCTTTGGGAATTTTAACTGCAGAAAGACATTTGATTGTAAAAGCTGTTGAGTTAAGCCAATATGTATATTGTAAATGTAACTTGACTTCAAAATTTGGATCTAAAGATATGTTGGTTAGGAAAGGAGGCTCTGCTTTTGTTTCCACAGAAAGCAAGAGGCTATGGATTTGTTCCAGATTAAGATACATCAGGTTGGATCCAGGCAAGACCCCCTGAAAGGTCTCCGATGACACCATGGCCCAAATAATCCAACACCCAGAACAATTTCAAAGCAACTGGCTCAGACAATACGGCCTCATGAACTATCCCATAAGCCTAAAATTTTCTTTGTGTCCCCATAAGATACAGCACCCTCATCCAGCAGGAAGTAGTATGAGAAGCTACACTCAAATTCCCAAATATATCAAGCTGGCTTTGGAGATGGAATTGGCTCACTCCTTCTCTAAATCCAAGCATATTGCTAAAAAAAAGAAAAAAAAAAACTGAGAGAATTTTCTGCCCCATATCAGAAGAGCCTTCTGGTGTGGGACAGAGCAAAACCACTATTTTTATTTAAAGAAGGTTGATTATAAATGTGATCTCTTTCTAAAGAAGAAAAGGGGATATGATATAGATATAATAGGATGAAAGGGTAGGTTAATGAACCTACTTTTAAAGAGTAACAACTTGTTTAGAAATGTTTTACATTGCTATGGATTTTAGTTTATTGATACAAGTTTAAACTTAATTTTGTTACACTGTATATATATATATATATATATATATATATATATATATATATATATATATTTCTAATTAATTTAGTTATACTATATATATATATTTCTACTCTTGTTTGAGATATTATGTTTATGTAACTCATTTAGATTGTAATGGATAATTTAAAAAATACAGATTAATAATTAGTCATCTATGATAGTCAAGCTTATAGTCATATTAAGTTTTCTAGGTATACATAGATATAATTCAGTTAGGCAGGTAATCTTCAAACACATCAAAGACCTACAAAATATGGCATTTAAAACATTTTAAAAATTTATACTTTCTGGACAGTGAGACATGTCTGCTCCTAGCAGCACTGATTTACTTCAAAGAAGAGGATGGGCATCGAAGACAGTCTATATGGAGTTTATCTTCTTGGCAAAAATAGCCATTTGGGCAAGAAACTGTTCTTACTTGGACTACTTGATCGACTGGACATGCAGGACCCATAAGAAGGTGACCACTGAACTTTGCTTGACAAAATGGTCCTTCAGGTTCCTGCCAAACATTCTACAGGACACAGAGAAAAGTGACTGAGTGACTCTAGGCTTGTGGGCTAAAGATTAATGGATGCCCCAACTTTACAAAGGAACTTTGGATGACTGTCCAGGCTGCCAGCTGTCTTTGTCTACTATCGCAAGACTCTCGAAAGTTGCTTGCATCCTTCTCCCGTTTCTCAAGTAATAGTATATCCTTCTGAGGTCTTTGATGCAGTTGAAGACTAGATAGTTAAATTTCCTTAGTTATGATAAAAGGTAAGTTAGATATAAAAATCTTATACTCACAAATATAGGATAGATAGAATATCTTCTTTAATTTTGCCAAATACAAATTGACTAGATATTATAAATAGACTAGATATTGTAACTGTAATTCTTGCTTGATAATTGTTTTGTTATATGTAATTTTACTATGTTAAAGTTAAAATCTTCCCTTTTAAAAAAACAGAAAAGGGGAAGTGCTATGGGATGTCCTCTGTGCTGTGAATATATGTTGCTATGATTGATTGATTGATAAATAAAATGCTGATTGGCCAGTAGCCAGGCAGGAAGTATAGGCAGGACAAAGAGAGAGGAGAATTCTGGGAACAGGAGGGCTGAGACAGAGAGATGCTGCCAGTCACCACGAGGAGAAGCATGATGTAAGATACTGGTAAGCCATGAGCCACGTGGCAAGGTATAGATTCATAGAAATGAGTTAATTTAAAATATAAGAACAGATAGCAAAAAGCCTGCCGTGGCCATACAGTTTATAGGTAATATAAGTCTCTGTGCACTCAAGCATAAGGAAGTAGAACAAATGAAAATCTCCTTGTGTACTGAAAGCAGGCTTGGTTAGGTTTTGATAATCTTCACACTAGTGGCTCCTACAGCAAAGAAAATTCCCTGTGTAAACAAAAAAATTAGACTTAATCTGGCTCAAATTCTTGAATGACTAATGAGGAAAATGGTGGTTATCATGATGGTGATGGTGGTGGTGCTAGCTTTGACAGCAGAAATGAGGATGTATTAAACCATCTCTTTTTATGAGTCAGGTATCACATTCCCAGCACCATGTGTCAGGGCTTTCCCTTATATCACACACCTATTCAGTTGTGTTGCAATTTCTTTTTACAGGGAGCATTTTATTTTGTTTTTGGTATGGATAAAGGAAGAAAATATATGAAATAAGAGAGTATGCTGAAGCTGTAAAGAAACTATTCGTAACAGACACTGAAAATTCCCAATGACACAGAGGACATCTCACCACACTGAATATCAAATCGAAGCCACATACCAAGGAGTGTGCTATTGAAGAACAAAGCAATATAACTATTGTTTGGAGAGTTACAGATGGGATCCAGTAAAAGGCACTGTATTAATTATATTGTTTTCCAAGGAACTTTCCTAAGATAACCCAGGACAGCAAGACTATAGAACATTCACAATGAAACTGTCAAAGAGGACTAGACTTGAGGGACCTTTGGGAAAAAAGAGATTTGAAAATAATGTACTGCCTGCCCGAGGTTCAGACATGCCTGTCTCTGCAAGTATGACCACATTATTGATTCTCCAAGGAAGAAAGGAAATATGACTTTGTCCCACAACTGACATCAAAGTTACAATGTGATGCATCACTGCATAAAAGCATTTGCAAATATTTTTTATTCTCAGTGTCCATAGTGTCCTAGGAGAAGATTGCCATGCCCATTGTTTTAAGATACTGTGGTAAATAAATAAGTGCTGAAAAAAAAATCCAAGAGTGAGGCAGGCTAGGAAAGGGAAAGGGTATAAATAAATATTTAAAATGTACAAATCCTCAGAACCAAAGATCTCGAAATTCTCTGCAAACCCAGGAGTCTACTGATCAAGACATACTAATTCCAAAATGGCTTCCATATGGCTGGCTATTTATCAAAGGTTTTATTGATCATTATGACCCGGCAGAGTATAGGACATTTCTGAGCACTGATTATCAAACAGCCTCCTCACAGCCCCTGTCTCTATAAACTAATGGATCCTGTCAATGCTAAATAGGAACTGGAGAACACATGATTTCTCATGCGTGATAGAAGGTACACAAATATTTGCAAAATAATTAGCATGAGAAAGTGCATAAATGGGTTATTCAACAGCTGGTATTTTCAACAAGTTCTATTTTTAATTAAAAGATGAAAAAGATGGAGCCAGGTCAGAGGCAATTTGTTTATTTTTTCACACACAAAAACCATAATCCAATCATAAAATGATGGGTCACAGAGAGTCAGGGCTCCAAGGACATGGAGCCTATATGTCATGGTGCAGACAGTCATAATCTCTTGGACAGGTCCCCAAAGCTATGTAACACCGAACATTAGTCAGTTTAGGATCCATCAGCAAATTGAAGTATATCCAAAGGGGCCTGACAGGTTAGGCAAAGAAAGCTCCGTGTACGATCCATTCTTCCACTGATGACTAAAAATCTATAGGTTAGAAAGGAGCAAGCTCTGATGTCTCCTCCATTAATTATTTAAAGGAATATTCCAGAGGATAGTAAATCAACAATTTCTCATATAATCCCCTTTTGGCTTCAAAGATGTGCTTGCACTAAACAAAAGTCAAAATGCTTTCCTTACTCCAAAAGAAATCTTCTTAAGCATTTTTTTAACTTTTGAGGTAGCAGCCTCTCACCAATGAATTTGGATCTATTCACATATTTTGAGTCAATTTGGAGTACACACTCTACTATTAGCCATCAGAGCATGGACCCAGTCTTGGCTAGCTAGTTACAGTAATACAGAGTTCACTATAAAGCTTATCTATAGCTAAAAATGAGGAACTTCAAAACTCTCTTGCTGAGTTTGTCAGTTTTTAAACTGTATTATGTTTCAAACACACAGAGAAACAGATAAATAAAGTCAGTCTTGATATACTCATCACTCTACAATAAATAACCAGTCATGTAATTCAAAGTCAGACTTGCTTTAGCTATTCTTACCTTCTTTGTCCTATATTATGTGAAAGCAGCTTGTAGACGTCACATAATTTCATCTCACATTTTTTTGTATGTAACACTCCAAGGAAAAGACTTCGACAATTAGGCCTCTATAAAAACCTATAACGTTAAATTAACAATATGACAATACAAAACACCTTTTAAAAAGCAAAACTTAGCAATGATAAAAATCAACAATATTATGTGGAAGAACATAAATTTCTACTTGTATTGTAAATTTAAATTCAAAACTACCTCTTAAAAGTCATAGGTATTTCCAATGATTTTTGGGTTTTTTTTGTTTTGTTTTGTTTTGTTTTGTTTTGGAGACAGAGTCTTTTATACAAGCTGTCCATTGATAACACTGGCCTCTAATCCTCTTGCTACTACATTCCCACTGTTGAGACTGCAAACCTGTATCACCACATTTGGTTCAGACAGTGCTGGGATTCAAGCCAGGGCCTGGTACATATGATGCAATCACGCAACCACCGGAGCTACACTCCCCTCCCATGCCTGTATCCTCTAAGCTAGTAAAATGTCTCTATACAAAGTTCGTTTAAATGTGCTTTATTAGAACCATGCCCCATCGCTTTTTTCCAGTAGAAACAGCACAAAATATCACCACAGGTTTTCAATATTCTGAATTTTTCAGTGTTACTGATTTATATAAGTTCACATGATGTCCAAACAGATAACACAATCACAAGCCAACTGGCTCACCTATGAAGCCACACGCATGAAGTATAGAACAAATATGAGTTAATGCCTGCTAAAGAATGCCCATGCAAGATACTCAGCTAGTATCATTTGGCATCATCTTATCAAATCTTCCTAACAAGGCATGGAAATGTTTGGGGGCTTGGCCGCAGGCACCCGGCTAGTTAGGGAGAGAGAGAAATGTAGCCAGGCTGGCAAAGCCAGCAAGTCATACTGTCATCACTGGCTGCACTAACATTTGAGGATACGGTCTTCAGACCTCCCTTAAGGGCAACATAAGCAGAGGGAACACACAGAACAGGTCTCAGGAGCTACTTAAGGGAGAACCAGAGACTGACTCTGGATGACTCCCGAAATTTCACCACCATTTGTCTTTAAGTTTAATTACTGCTGAGAGTCAGAAACACTAGCTGGGGAAACGTTTTCCACATAGGGGACCCACTAATGAAAGCAACACTTAAGAGAATGTTACATTCTACTTGAAAACACCTGGCTGGCTCACTGCTGATGTCACCTTCTTTTAAGATCCTCTGAAGAAAGCACAGATCTTAGGTGCAGCAATTAATAAGTGGAGTTATGAGTACTTCCACAGGCTGAGAGTAATGTGTCTTGAGCTTCCCTCTCAATTACCCAATGCTTGGGCTTCCTGTGGTGCTTGGCAATCTGAAGCTTGCCAACACAGAGGAAGGAGCCTACCCTTGACTCAGAACACTTCATCATTACATTTTACAGTACAAAGCAGTAGGTCCTGGAGGCGCTAAATCCCTCACAAAGATGATGAAGTCTTTAATGCCAAGCTGCTTGCACAGCAGTCTGTGCTCCTGACTCTGCCTCATTCTTCTGCTATCTCACAGACACGAGCAGGTAACAAAGTTAAAGTTCATTACCCAGAAAATCCACTTTACCAGCCAATGCAAATAGATTTTGGATGAGCATCCTCCATACCAGTTAAAAATGCCAAGTATTAAATGCTCCTTTTCAAGTGTTTGCAAGAATGAGAAGCCAACATTCTGTGATTCCTATACAAAATGTTCTAAGAATGATGATGAGGCTAGACCAGGAAACTTTCCCAGAGGGACAGAGATACTTAAAAGATGAAGACTGGTGCTCCCCCCCCCACCCCACCCACCCCTGCCCGCAGTTAGGGTCAGGCCCTGTGCCTTGGCTGACATAGCAAGCCAGAATAGGCCACCAATAAGAAGACAATTGGGAGACTCGAAAAAATAATGAAAAGCAGAAATGTTCACTCGTTGTGGCCTAGCATGAAGGTGAGGTTTAACAAGGCATAACTAGGCAGGCAGGTCATGGTGTGGCCCTGCAGTCACTGCTGTCGTTCTACAATATCACTCAGGAGCAAGGTCATCTAACAAGGTGTAAGTCATTCTGCAGGAGAAAAGCTTCTCTTCCAGTTGCCTCAGAGCCTTTCCTTCTCCTAGCATGAGATTCCTGGGGAAATCCTAATTTCTTGGCATCCATTTTTGGGGGTGGAGGTGTCTCAGGAGCATGTCTTCCTTCCTGCCAGGCAGGCCAGTTACACAGCACAAGGTTTCTTTGTCTGCCGTATTATTCTTTCTGAGGTGATCAGGAGACTAGAGCAGCTGAACAACTGCCGGAGTCCTGTGGTGAAGATGAGAGGTATTAAGATGTGTGGTCCATCCACGTGTTTACTGAAAGCCTGAGCCCCTGTTGTCTCGCAGCAGAAATCCAGACATGGTAGCATTGCTATAGGCCTGGCCTGTGTTGTTGTGACTGGCTTATCTTGGTAAAAAGTTACACTTACTCATTTCTGTATTATTATTGGCGGAGTTGCACACATGCCACAGCTTGCATGTTGAAGTCCATGACAGTTTGCTGGAGTCTTATACCAAGTGGGTAGTGATGACTGAGCTCCGGCCGTTAGGCTTAGAAGCAAGCATCTTAATCAACTGAGCCACATTGCCAGCCCGGGTAGGTACCTAGAAGCAGTCAGTACGGATAAAGATAGCCAGGGTAGAGAGGGGTGCCCATGCTCTCATGCTAAAAGCCCCAGAAAGCATTTTAATTCTAAGGGCAGACGTTGTACTTCTCCCTTGAGCTATTAGTCTAGTGCCTTTCCCCCCACTCCTGCTTTTGAAATTAATGTGTTCAGGCATGCAGGAACTTGATGCTGATCTCCAAAGAAAAGATATGAGTCACTCCTGTCCTACACCTCTACACCTAACAAAGGAATTCATCTGAGGTCAAAAAGCTCTGCCAGATCTGGAAATGTCCTTCTCCAGAAAAGGAATGTTAAATTTTCTCACAACTAAATCTTGCTTTGTGAGATAGTTTTCTATAAGCTGTAAGACAGCCACAAGCATAGCATGCTGGGAGTGGGGGCAGTGGTGATAAATGGTTGGGGGGGCCTCTAAATCATAATTACAGTAATTCACTTTTCCTTCTATTTCTCTCTCTCTCTCTCTCTCTCTCTCTCTCTCTCTCTCTCTCTCTCTCTCTCTCTCTCTCTCTCATTTAGGGAAACTGAGGTGACATTAAAAACCTGACTCAAAGCTCCTTTCTGGGTTCTAAGTCTTGTTAATAAAAGGATTCAGAAACAATCTTAGGACAATGATCCAGGACAATGTTATCAGTATTTTCAAGAAAAACAACAGGATAGGAGTAGGAAAGCTGTAACACAGTGCAGGGATGAAGGGAAGAAGCAAAGAAGACAAAATCTCATGACTTTTTAAGTTAAGGTCTAAGAAAACAAGAATGTTTAGCAATGGAAATCTACAGGCAGTGTGAGAGCCAAAGTTATGTTTTAAGTTTTAATTATTATGTTTAAGAGATCCATGAAACAAAAATGCCTCTGATGTGCAAGCCCCTTGCCCAAGGACAGATAGTTCATAAAATGCTGGAGGCTATTGTTTATGAGAGACAGCAAGCCATATGTTTTCACTCCCCTAAACAACTTTATTTGACAAAATTACACCACATGTGCTCGATCACTTGTGGGAGGGTACATAGGCAGGAAATACATCAGGATGTATACTTGCCCCTGATTGGACTGGATGAGAAATACAATGAATTGGGGGGTTTGCCTTTTTAAGCCCCTGCAAACTGTGACTTGGGGTCATTTCCCTAGAAACTTTGGTATGGATCTGGCCCGAGTATATCAACCTGGCCAGTGTTTAATTAAAGCTTGCTTCAAATTTAACTTTAAATTGTGGTAGTGGGTCTTATTTTTGGCTGATGAGATTAACAGCAGCTCATGCAAGAAAGAGTTGGGAGGGATCATCAGAGAAAAAGCAAAGAAAGTCTAGAATTTCAGGGAAAGAATGCTTAGGCTCTGGGCCAGCAACCAAAGAAAAGCGTGTGTGTGTGTGTGTGTGTGTGTGTGTGTGTGTGTGTGTGAGAGAGAGAGAGAGAGAGAGAGAGAGAGAGAGAGAGAGAGAGAGAGAGAGAGAGAGAGAAGCTCTAACTCAGGAAAGTGGGGAGGCTACAGTGCAGCAAAGGCATCTGGGATATAAGCATATTTCCTCATTAAAGGGATAATTATTCCTCCCATTTTCTTAGTGAATCTTCAAGTGACTTAGATTAGGAGGAGAAGAATGATGTCTTCTGGAAAGGTATTGACAGGCCCAGCTGCATTAACTCTTAAGGGAGAAGACAATATGTGCTGTTCTAATCTTTGAAGCAGAAAGGACTGTCATGTCTCATCAGCCATAGGTTTGAACTCCAGGACCACAGGTTTGAACTCAGACCTCTTCTTTTAATCATGAGGAAGTAGTTGTCCATTAATGGGCCTCAACAAATCCCTGGTATCTCATATTTTTATATAGTATATTTAAGTCAAAGAAGAAGTAAATGAGCTGTTTACCTTTCTAATGTTATGAGGGAAATATGAGGTGAGGCTTAAGGCTGACCATGGGGATCAGTTCATCATCAATGACCTTTAACCCTGTTATTTCCTGTGACATTTCCACCCTCAGGAATTGAGACTCTAAACCAATTTAGAAGGCAGACTGAAAAGGATGTGTAGAATGGCTTAGGGTCTCCACTCTCATTGAATTTCACCCCTTGGAGAGGCAATCAAGAAGACCCAGACAGATGGAGTTAGACAGCAGCAGGACCATCTGAGTACAGATCTACTGCAAAGAAAAGGAGACAAAATTAAGACAGCAAATGAGTCCAAAGATTAATCGCCATCACTGTTAAGATAAATTAGAAGTTGGTGGCACATGCCTTTAATCCCAGCTCACTGAAGACAGAGGAAGGCAGATCTCTCTATATTCAAGGCCAATCTGGTCTACAAAGCAAATTCCAGGGCAGTTAGGTCTACCCAGAAAAACCCTATCTCAAACAAACAAACAGATTGGATTAGATAAAGTTAGAGCAGAATCTAGAGACTCTGCCACATTTAGCACTGGCCAGGACAGAACCAGGAACACAGTGACTTCTGTTGAGGGATGGGTATTGAGGCCCTTATTACTAAATAGCCCCACCTGTTTTTAATCTTCTGTTCTCATCTCTGGGGAAAGATTTACAATTAGTTGGATGACCCTAAAGGAGAGACTAGAGATAAGGGCAAATGAGCAATCACGTCTCCAGGACTGCTTACTCACACTTCTTGCCTTCAATTACAATCCGACTCTCCTGTTAGGACCCACATTGATGAAACTGGGAACCACTAGATCTCTGTGCCTTTTTCCTCTGTGGCCACACTGAAAAGAAAAATCTCGATTTTCTGCTTTTCACTATTAATTTTGCTCTTTTAACTGGCTTACTGAAGACAAGTAGCAAAGGCAGGCTTGTTAGGGCAGCCAAAGGTACAGATTCTGCTCCTAATTCTAGAAATACTACAACTGTATATGTGACCACTATTATGTTGACCATAACTGCTAAATAATAGTTAACTATTTCAGAAGAGAAATCAAGATTAAAAAAACAATACCAAGTTTCTATACAGAACATGGACCTGCAGAGCCTTTACTAAGGCAGTCTGAATGACTGCCATATAGCTTGGCTCCACCTCTGCTGGTCTACTCCAATTTTGATTTATTTACTCTGTATTTTATGCTCCATTGAGAGAGCATTTCCATGCCATGCCAAGCATCTAATAGGATAAAATTTCCAAAAGTGAGTACAAACGGCAGTAAGGGGAGCCAGAGAAGTAGACGTTTTCTTACAATTTAGAGTAAATAATAAATGTTAGAGAACATGATTTTATACTTCCTCAAGCAAATATTATTACTAATTATTTCCCCTTCCAAAACAAGGTCAGTGATCTAGCATAAAAGGAGTGATACTTTTGAAACCTTTCCTTGACCCAAGGCAGAAACACTGCCTGGAAAATTTGAAATACCAAGTTCAAGTTGCAACTCACCAAGCTAGGTTGGAAGTCTCCTTCCAAAGATGCTGAAATCCTTCAGATCTCTTTAGAAACATGTCCGAATACTTTCTATTTCTAGGAAAGCAATAAATACTCTGGCTCCTATTACCATCCAATTTAAAGGAGCATGTCTTAAACCATTTTATCACTTTGTTTTTCATCTGAAGAATACATTTACATAGACTAGGACACAATGACTAAGATCAAATTGTAGTTTTCAAAAGTATAGCCTACATCCCTTTGGCAAATACTGTGTGTAGCACTGACCCCACATATATTAACTAGAGCCACCTGTACCCACTCCACTAATCACCCACACCTGCTTCTCCAGACTGCTGCTCACTAAGATACCCACTAGAACATCTGTCTGCTTTATATAGATTCTGCAGAGATCAAAATTAGCATAACAGGGATTTAAACTATTATCGCAAAAGAAGTAGTCAATATGCTAATTTCCAAGGCTCTGTGCCTAATTTTCATTAGGCTTACCCTAATTTCTTTTTCCAGTTTTGGCATGAGGGTCTGAACCTATTTTCATTGCCAAAAAAGATGGCCATACTTACAGATGGCTACAGGGAGTGAGGAATACCTTCCGTTTCCCATTTCCCAGAGTCATCAGCTGGGGCATAATTATTCTGAACAATACACAAACTGGACCTCAGTTCCCCTTAGGCTTCACACGAAGGCAGGCTGACCCAACCCAATCCCAATTCTGTTCCCTTTAGCCAAGATGTGTGATAATTTTCAAGGTCCAGGGACACAGGCAAACTCTAAAACAGTAAGTCAAGTCAATGAGAAGAAACGACATTCTACCAACAATTAGGTGTCCACAGTCTAAGGAGACAGGAGCTCACTGACCTGGGCCAGTGGTTCCCAGCCTTTCTAATAATACTGTGACCCCCAACCATAAAATTATTTTCCTACTTCATAACTCTAATTTTGCTACTGTTATGAATCATAATGTAAATATTTGTTTTCTGGTGGTCTGAGGCGACCCCTGTGAAAGGGTCGTTCAACCCCCAAAGGGGTTGCAGCCCACAGATTGAGAACACTGACCTAGGAACTAAGGACAGGGTCTGTGGTGGATCACAAGCTGGTTACAGAGCACACAAGCAAATGAATGAGTGAATAACTCTGTTTGGGCTGAGTGTTCATATGGTTTATGGACTCCTTACCATCCTGGTCTACAAGACACTTAAAGAGGAAGAATCCCAGTAGTGATTATTGCAGCCTCCAAGAAAAACCAAAAAAGACCACAGGCAGGGCAGCACAACAGGGTTCCTACCATGGGGCTCCTCCCACATTGCAGAGTTCCTTCTCAGCTTTACTTAACATTTGCTCTATTTACTCTGCATTTGAGCTTCCTTTCTGGTTTTGGCCTTGAGGTAATGAGTTCAGAACACTCTTACTTGGGACGGTTTTGATAGCCATTGGGCTTCTGTGACTTCAACATCCCCCACACTGAAATAATCACACTAAGAACCAAGAGATGCTCCATTGCACTCAAGGGATTCATACCACTCAGACTAATTCATGATGCTCTCAGCTGCAAACAAGGCTCTATCCAGTCTTCTTGTGTATATTGATAACAACAAATCCAGGTGTTCAGTTAATAATGCCTAGTAGTAGAAAGAAATAAAATACTATGTTCAAACAAACCACTCCCTTTTGGTAAGTAACAAAATAATACTGGCAGAAAAAAGCCATCACCTACCATTCTAATACTGTCTGCCAGAAATGACATTTTATCATTTTTTAGTTAGTCTTTATTCTGAACTCCTCAATTATTTTCAACACAGTTATCCTAGTGTTAAAAAACTAAGATTTAGCCGGGCAGTGGTGGTGGTGCACGCCTTTAATCCCAGCATTCGGGAGGCAGAGGCAGGAGGATCTCTGTGAGTTCGGAGCCAGCCTGGTCTACAAAGTGAGTTACAGGAAAGGCAAAAAACTACACAGAGAAACCCTGTCTAGAAAAAAAAAAAAAAAAAAAAAAAAAACCTAAGATTTAAAATGTATTTTCCCAAAGTCAAAACTATAGGTACTGTAGACCAGGTGTGTCTCTCCAACCTTCCACTGCTTCTCCTGAGGCTGAACAGTGCAGCCTCAACTATTCAGGCAAGATTTCTCTGACTAACAAGTGTCCATCGGTACGGTTAGAACTAAGCGCAGGCTTGCAGAGGAAGAGACCACCACTCCGATGGAAGCGTCTCCACAGGCAAAACTTTACTTTTGATCAAGAGGATCTGACACACGGAGGAGAAAGGAAGTGACCTGGTTTAAATTCTAATGCAGGTGGTGACTGTGTCATTCCCCATTGGCTGGGCTCTTTTGTGATTGGCTAATTTTAAAAGACCTGGTAAAAGAAATAAAGGGGGAAGGGCCAGCCACTTTAATCTGAAAATGTGGTGGGGAGGCCTTAGTGTAATGAAAGGTTTCACAGGGTAGAGGGATTCAAAGATTTGCATAAAAGATTTTAGTGCCTTGTCATAAACACAAATTTTATAGATTTTGGTAGAAAACTCATATTTAATGTTTCTTACAGTACCAAGAAAATCTTGAGATCTGAGTTCCCGTCTCATCTGTGTGGCATTATTACTGGAGAAAGAGTGGCTCCCTTTGGAGTTCTTAGTCTCACTAATAAAAGAATTGAAAATGGGCTCAGAAGGCCACACCAGGACGATTGTATTTGTTTGAAAGAACAACAACGGGGTAGGCAAGCTGTCAATCTCTGCAGTTCTGGGAGGAGAGAGGTGGGGAGGATGGATGCTGGGCCTGTGGAGCTCAGAAAGCAGGGTGCTCAGTCATAGAGAGTTGTGGGCAGCTGCATGGTGGAATTTAGAAGGGGGTCTTCAGCGAAAGAGTGAGGAAACCCAGAGTGCCAGGAAAGCATGCTTAGGCTTTTGATTAGTATTAGAAAGAAAATAGAAAGGGAAAGTTACACGATTTTGACTCGAAACAGTGGGAGCTGTGGAAGTGTTCTAACCTTTAGAGCTCTGCAGAGTATCATGTCTCCACTCAGGTACTGGAGACTGATCTGAACATCTAATCTGCTAACTAGAGGAAGCAGTTTTCCCTTGATGAGCTTCATCAAAGCCCATATTTCCACCGTTTCCCATGGTGTTTCAAACCCTAAGGAGGGGCAAAGCTAATGTTTGCCTTTCTAGTCTTCAAGGGACATGGGCAGTGGGAACCTACGCTGACCAAGGGAGGGGGTCCTTCCTTGGGTGGCCTGTGAGGCTGTTAATCCCCCAACAGGAAAGCAGAACACAGACATCGAGTGTGAGGGACAAGGAACGTGAACAGGTACAGGAGAATGTAAAAATGCCTTTAGGAAACCTCTTATTTTTCAGACCAATTCAAAAAATAATTTAAAAATCATATCTCCTACTAATCCATGCATTAGTAATAGGTATCATTTACTGAGTGCTTATTTTGTTTAGAGCTCTCTATGTAATTTAAAAAGCAGTCAACAATCCTATTAGTACCTATTAGGTACTAACATCACACTGTTTTCCAGCTGAGTATCAATGTAGAGATCTTCAGTAACTTACACAATGTGATGGTTTGGATATAATTTGACCCTTTGGAAATGCATGTTGGAATTCAATTCCTGATACAGCTTACGGAGAGGTTGTACAATTTTTAAGAGGTAACTGACTATATTAACACCTTTCTCATGGTAGTTGGTACATCCTGGAGAGATCAAGGTAGCATGAAATAATATCATCCTTGTGTTTTGTGTCTTAGATCCACAGCCTTTCTCTTCTTGTCCTGAGTGGAAGCCATACGGCTTGACACATGTGGTAGCCCGATCGGAGACTCGAGCCTGGTTTGTGAATCTAAACTCATCCTTGATAAATTAGCCAGTTTCCTCTGGGAACAGCTCACTTGGTAAAGTGCTTACCTTGTGAGCATGAGGATGGGGTTCAGTCCTCAGAATCCATGTGGAAAAGCTGCATTTTTATAATCCTAGCACTGGGGAAGGAGGGGTAGACAGAGCCCAAGGGCTGCCTACCTAGACTACTTGGAAAGACACTGTCTCAAAAAAAAAGGTGCATAGTGCCTGAGGAACATCCTCTGGGACACACACACACACACACACACACAGAGAGAGAAAGAGAGAGAGAAAGGGAGGGAGGGAAGGAGATAGATACAGAGAGATTGGTGAATGAATAAATGAATGAATGAATGAATGAATGAATGAATGAATGAATGAATGAATGAATAAATTACCAATTATCCAGTCTCTGGCATTTTGTTATAGAGTTATAACACAGGGTAAGACACACTGACAGCAAACCTGGGCTTTTGACCAATGAAGTCTAAGCTGTGTTGTGACCTCTGATCTACACTTTCTTTACTGCTCAGGACTACAAAGTGAAGAATATGAGATGCTAAAAAACAACAAACTCGATCTCCTTATTTGACCAGCATGCACTGCTACCTCTTTGTCTTTTAAAACCCAAGATCCCTGTTGCTTACAGCATGGAAGGCAGTCCAGGAAGGAACAGTCAACCTGCTAAATCAAAAGATGCGCTTGCCCATTTCAACACAGGTTCAGAGTCACGAGATCTGCTGAGATGGGGACAGCAAACTGCCATCGACACAGCAACCACCATGGCTGAAGTATTACGTCAGGAAGCAAGGCCACCAGTTACGCTTTGCTCAGAGCTTACCACAGGTTAAAAGACTCACTAACAAATTCAGATTAGAAAACGAAACCATAAATATACTGAAATACCATCTTAAAATGAAGAAACAAGAAACTAGAGCCTATTCAGAATCAAGGGAAACTAAAGCCTCCCCCCAAACCAGAGCTCCATGGGAAGAAGGGCTCTCACTGAAATGCGGACACAACCAGCCTTATAAGTGCTCCATACGAAAGCTGTAATTCTATTTTCTAATTGTATACTAGACGAAAGAAAAGCTGACCAGAACAAAAACATAATAACTAGCTAGAAACAGTCCATCAGAATTCTTGGATTATAGACAATGCACATGAAATGCTATTATCTTCAGCCACAGCCAGAAGATGTCAGACAATCAATTCATATAACATGCCAGCTTAATAAAATCTGCATACAAAATTTATGAATGCAGTAATATTCCTTTTTATCACAAGTTATTAATGGTCAATTTAATGAACAGCTACAGCTGGAGTGCTTTGGGTATGTATGATATTTTAATCATCTTTAGGCATGGATTTAAACGAGTTTCGTTTTATAACCATCAGCTATTTGAGATAAGAAAGCTTTAACATAAGTACTGAAATATTTTTTGGGTAAGTTACCAATTTTGTCTTAATGATATTATTGATTTTCTTACAATTTATTACAATAGATATAGGACTTAATGTTTCATTCTAATTATATTTGCTTTAATATCTATACTATGATGCAAAAAGCGTTGCTTAAAGCTGCAATACATATTCAGTTAGTTTAAAATCCCCTCTATTCCCTTTCCAATAAAAAACATTCTAGTCTTGTTTGTAGAAAACAATTTTGCTCTAAGCTATTATCCTCTAAAAAGTATCCTGCTGGAATGCTGACATGATAGACATAAATATTCCTGGAATTAATGTGCTATATTCCCTCAAGTACCTTACTTATTTTCATTGACTAGTTGACATTTTTTTTTAAAAAAAGGCAGTATTATGCTCAGTTCTACTCTTCCCATAGATTCTTGTCTAAAAATAAATTTTAACACATGATGCATATGTGGAGGAGACAACAATCCTTAAGAAAGCTTAAAAAAAAAAAAAGAACCCCACCACGAACAAAAAAAAAAAAAAAAAAAAAAAACCTCACCCACACTAGTTATATGGTAATCCAGACACGAAGCATATACAATATTGAAGACCTTCAAAGACAGTAACTGAGGATGTTATATACTGGGGCACTGGAAGCTTGGTACACAAGTTATACTGATCCTGTGGAGTCATCAGAAAAATATGGATATCTAGTAAAAGAAAGGGAATCCTGATTTTAAGTATGTCTTCAGGTGTAAGCACTGCTGGATAAATTGGTAAGTGGAAAGTAGTAACACTTTAGTTAGCTTTCCGTCACTAGAACAGATACTGGAGACAAATCAATTTATGAAGTGCAAAGGTCTATTTTAGATGGTGGTTTCAAAGGTTTCAGTCTTTGATCTTACGCTTGTTATTTCGGGCTTCAAGGGCACCTTGATCCTGGCATATGGCGAGTGAGGGGACAGAGCCACTTATAACCTCATGACCAGAAATTGAAGGGGAAAAGGATGTAGCTGGAGCCCGAGTATCCCTGTCAGGCCATGTCCCTGGTGACTGGGAGACCTCTCAAAGTCTCCACCACTGTCCAGTGATGCAAAGTAACACATGGGCTCTTAGGGGACATTCACCACTATGGCAGCCATTAAAGAATGACAATTTCAGTTTGTCTTCAGCTTTACACAAAGTTCATGGTAAGATTTCTGGCAAGCTCTGTGCACAGGAATTTGATGTATTCAAATGATACTTTGGGTTCACTTAATTTCCCAATCCTTTCATTTTGAATTGAGATCCAACTACTCTTCCTTCAAACTAAGTTTGCTCTTGAGAAATATGTTCTATTCGTGAGGTACCAATTATGTACACACTGGAATAAAACCACTGTAAACAGAGTAAATGGGTGAGTGCTATGGAGAAACACCAAGCAAGAATACCAACTGTTTCTCGTAGAGGAGGTGACAGGGAAAGCTTTGTAAATAAGCTTGAATGTGTTAACAGAGGCTGGAGAGAAGCTGGGCCTGAGTGTATCAACAGAGGCTGGAGAGAAGCTGGGCCTGAGTGTAACAGAGGCTGAGGAGAAGCTGGGCTTGAGTGTATTAACAGAGGCTGAAGGAGAAGCTGGGCTTGAGTGTAACAGAGGCTGGAGAGAAGCTGGGCTTGAAGGAGAAGCTAACATGCAGTTACTTAAGGATAATAAACAGGGGGTAATGAGTCCACAATATGAATTCGAAATACTGATCTTACAAAACCTACATATGTAAAGTGCAGGTATTTCCCAGATTTCTCTAGTAAGTAGGATGTGCACAAATCCAGGCAGATCATCACTCATTAAATTTCACCTTAAACTTCCTAAATCTGTCTGATGGTTCTCATCCTACCAGGCAAGCCAATATATGCTTATGCTATGGGGTTAAAGCAATGAACTTGTGAAAGGAACTTGTCAAATCAAATTATCAGCAAGCAATAGTCCTGCTGTTGAGTAGCTGAGCTGCAATGTCAATTTTAAAGAACTCTACTTGCACTTGCATTTGCATTTTAATTAGGTCACACCTTCAACATCATCACATTAATTTCAGTTTAATGCTCTATTTTATTGCCATTACCAAAATGACATTTGAAAATATGGACATAAAGAAAAATATATCTAGTTTTGACACTTTATACATATTGAACTTTAATTCAATATTTGGAACAATATTGAATAGAGAGTTCAATATTTGAGATAATATTGAGAATAGAGATATGACTGTGTCTAAAATTCTAAATATTTGGAATAACTGAGTTTTTAAAATATCCTAAGGGTAATATCAAATTTTTATCTAAAAGCATAATGAATTGTTGGACCAAGCATGAGGTTCAGGTTTCTGAGAATCAATAGAACAGTCATTTAAAAAGTCATTTTGGTTTAGACTTCCATTTGAGTTCAGGCATGCTTTCTCTTACGAGTTTGTTGGGGACACAGAAAGGGGCAATAGACAATTATAAAAAGTCTTCTCCCCACTTAAAACAATATATTTAAGTACATTTTTAATAGTTGTAACCTACAAATCAATCAACTTAGTCATTTTAAAATCCAGAGGCATTCAGTGTGATCAGAGTATGCACAGCCTTCACCATGATCTGCTTCTAGATATTTTTACTATCCCCACATACTGTTTTCAAATGCATATCAACTAACAATATTCATATGGCTGAAGGCAGGGCTCCTGAATAGCACTTGTCTGCCATGGATGAGGCCCTGGCTTCTATTCCCAGCACCCAAGGGAGGATGGGAGAGAGGCAGGTAGAGAAACAGGGAAAGGAGAAAAGCCCTTAGAGGAAAAACTGGCTAATTTCCTCATTTTCTACTATATTCTCTTTTTCTTTTTCCAAAATTATTTTAAAATCCCCATGGGGTTTTGCATTCAATGTTTATGAGGTCAACAATTATTTCTGACTCAACAACAATTTTTTTACCCAAATACTTCCAAACTAAAAAGCCAGTGACAAATGTCCATTTAATTTTTTTTTAAATTTAAGGTATTTATGACATTAGGACATGTGCCTTCACAAAAGAAATGAAGGAATAAAAGAAGACCTAAAAATGGAAACTACACTGGGTTCCTGGCTGAGGAAACTTCATGGCTCCTGTGCTGGCTAGTGTTATGTCAGCTTGACACAGACTAGAATTATTTGAAAGGAGGAAACCTCAATTGAGAAAGTGCCTCCATAATATCTGGTTATAGAGTATTTTCTTTATTAGTGATTGATGTGGGGGAGCCCAGCCCATTATAAGTGGTTGCTACACCTGAATTCTATAAGAAAGCAGGCTGAACAAACCATAAAGATCAAGCCCGTAATCAGCACCCCTTCATGGTCTCTGCATCAGCTCCTGCCTCCAGTTTCCTGCCCTATTTGAGTTCCTGTCCTGACTTTTTTTGATGATGAATAGTGGTATGGAAGTGTAAGCCAAATAAAACCTTTCTTCCCCAGGTTGCTTTGGCCATGGTGTTTCTTCACAAAAATAGTAACCCGAACTAAGATAATGCCAATATCAATCTATCTATCTATCTATCTATCTATCTATCTATCTATCTATCTATCTATCTATCTATCTATCTGTCTGTCTGTCTGTCTGTCTGTCTGTCTATCTATCTATGCATTCCATGCTATTCCTAATAAGTCCTTTAACAGCTTTGCTTGAAGAACTTGACAAAATGAAAAAAAAAAATGCATTTCAAGTAGGAAAGGGTAAAGACCAGCTTAAGAAAATGCAAAGACCTCAGTGGTTTTCCTCAGTTATGAAGCAAGAGTCTATAGTCCTTTCTTCTATCCTTGACTCGAAAGCCAGAATCACATGACCGAAGCTGCCAAGTTCTGCTACTTGCTGGGGCTGGAACACGGCCTCTCACCTAGAAAGGCCATTGTGTAAAGCTGTGATGTTGAAGCCTGGATTGCCTTGGAGACCCTGAGATGTTGGAGAGGCTAGAACCATGGGATACCTGCTGAGGAAAGCTGATAACAGGGAGTAGAAACAGCCCAAGGGAAAGAAATATGTTGCAGTCAACAAAGCTAAAAGGAGTTGGAGATCTGAAGAGCATTTTGACATCAGACATGAGATATAGAATTTGGAGTTTGCACAGCTGGTTTTCAGTCCTGCTTTGGTTCAGTATTTCCTCATTGTGCTCCCTTTTGGAATGGTAACGCATGTCCTGTGCCATTATATGTTTGAAGTATGTGATCTACATTTTAATTTTTATAGGGAATCATAGTTAAGAGATTGTATGAATCTCAGAAAAGACTTTGAACAACTTTAAATAAGTTCGAGACTGTTATAGACTCTGGGGACTTTTGAAGTTGGACTGAGAGCATTTTTGCATTATGATATGGCTACAAGCCTGTGGGGGTCAGAGAGTAGGATGTTCAAAAGAAAATGCCTTCCATAGGGAGTGGCACTGTAGGAGGTATGGCTTTGTTGGAGTAGGTGTGGCCTTGTTGGAAGAAGTGTGTCACTGTGAAAATGGGCTTTGAGGTCTCCTATGCTCAAGCCATGCCTGGTGTCACAGCCCACTTCCTGTTGCCTGCAGATCAAGATGTAAGACTCTCAGCTCCATCACCATGTCTGCTTGCGTGTTACCATGTCCCACCATGGTGATAATTGACTAAACCTCTGAACTGTAAGTCACCCCAGTTAAATGCTTTCCTTTATAAAAAACAGAAAGAAAGGAAGGGAGGGAGGGAAAGAGAAAGAGAGAGAGAGAGAGAGAGAGAGAGAGAGAGAGAGAGAGAGAGAGAGAGAGGGAAGGAGGGAGGAAGGAAGGAAGGAAGGAAGGAAGGAAGGAAGGAAGGAAGGAAGGAAGGAAGGAAGGAAGAAGGAAAGAAAGAAAGAAAGAAAGAAAGAAAGAAAGAAAGAAAGAAAGAAAGAAAGAAAGAAAGAAGGAAGGAAGGAAGGAAGGAAGGAAGGAAGGAAGGAAGGAAGGAAGGAAGGAAGGAAAGAGAGAGAGAGAGAGAGAGAGAGAGAGAAAGAAAGAAAGAAAGAAAGAAAGAAAGAAAGAAAGAAAGAAAGAAAGAAAGAAAGAAAGAAAGAAAATAAATGCAAGGAAGAAAGGACCGACTAGCCATTTGTAGAAAAGACATACCCTAACTCAGCAGTCAGAGCATGAGAAAATAAGACTCAATAGACTATATGAACTCAATGGACAGGAAGGAAACATCCCCAACACAGACACCAAGACTATGGACTGGGTGTGGTAGTGCACACCTTTAATCACAGTACTGACAGAAAGAGGCAGGCAGACCTCTGTGAGTTTAAAGCCAGCCTAGTATACATAGAAAGTTCTAGATCATCCAGGGCTATATACTGGAACCTTGTTTCAAATTTAATTAATTAACTAATTAATTAGAAAATAAAATAAAAACAAATAAGAACATGGGAAAAGACAGATTAGTTGTCTATCTGTAGAAAAGCTGATTAATACATACCACATGCAAGCAAAATGCCCATAAGAAAAATATTAATGATTCAGAAGAATCTTATGAGAAAGTACTTTATTATCATAGGATCAGGAACAATTTACTAAGCTAGATACAAACTTCATAAACCAAAAGGAAAATATTATTAAATTTAGCTATAATAAATTATGAAAATGTCCATATAAACACACATATATATAAAACCTGAACACACAAAAATTATAATTCTAAGCTACAAATCAGAAAATGTCTTGAAACAAATATACTCATAAAGAATTTAGATATAGAAATCACTAGAAAAAATATAAATCAGTGGAAAAAGTGATCCATGAAAAGTACACAAAGCACTTCATACATGAGAGATGACAGAAGGGAGGCCAGCGATCCATGCAGCATATTAATGGTTGCTCTCCAGTGACGATTTAAACAACAGTCAGGTAGCACCTGATACCCACCAGGGTGGTAGATGCTCACAAGTTCTGCTGTGGCAAGAGTCGATGAGGACACATGGAAAACAGCAATTTCATTTTTAAGTAAGTCTCAAATCATACATGAAAATACATTAAAACTTTAATGTATCTGCCATGTTATTCCTTATACTTTAAAGAATATCTAAAATGTCTTTTATTATAATTTTAAAAAATTAAACCACTCTACAAGTAAACATGGCCAATTTCAGAATCTGCCAGAGGTTACACAATGCTTTTAGTGTATTTCTGTAAATGTTTTTGAGGAACAACTATTTTCATACTCATGATCATATTTAATTCATGATTTCTTTTCTTTCCTTTTTTTGGTGTGTGTGTGTGTGTGTGTGTGTGTGTGTGTGTGTGTGTGTGTGTGTGTGTGTGTGTGTGTTGTGTACAGAAATCTATAAAAAAGATTTGTGGAAACCCCAGTTTGTCCATCATGGCCAGCTTATCCCACAGTTTCAGAAGAGAGCCTGAAATAGCTCTTTGGAAAGTTGATTTCATTCTTTTCTGCTTTACCACACAGAGTGCTAATGCCAGTTCACTTCTGGAGAAGCTGACGTAGAAGAAAGGGCATGTGTTGCACAGCCCATGTGCCCTTCCCCAGACTTGGAAATGCACTTCTAGCTTTCTACAGTCTGGAAATTTCCCACACTGCTTTGGGACCAATCAGCACAATGTTTTATGTTTTCATTTGCTTTTTCAGGAATGGACTGGAAACTACTGCAAAAGGCCAGACAGTAAAACTCTAGGCTCTAGGGCTGAAGAGATGGCTCAGCAGTTCAGAGTAGATACTGTTCTTCCAGACGACCAGAGTTCAAGCCCCAGCAGGTGGCTTACAACAATGTGTAACTCCGGCTCCAGGGGGATCTTTTTCAGACGTCTGTACTCATGTGTGTCGCACATACACACTCACAAATAATAAATCTTTTTTAAAATTCCAGGTTCAGCCTGGTGTGGTGGCACATGCCTTTAATCCCAGCACTTGGGCAGCAGAAGCAAGCAGATCTCTATGAGCTTGAGGGCATCCTGGTCTACAAAACGAGTTTGAAGACAGCCAGGGTTGTTACACAGAGAATCTCTGTCTCAAAAAAGTTTATTATTATTATTCCAGGATTCGTGGACAGACCATTCAATCTCTGTCACACACCCTCCAGCCCTGCCAGCATAGCAAGGAAACAAGCCGTAGTCCATGGACAAAGTCTGTGTTCGAATAGATTTAGCTACAAAAGCAGGTGGGGGATTTGGCTCCAGGTCACAACTTTTCAATATATGGAAAATTATCAGGAACAACATTGTTTACACTGTGTTTCAAACTGTAAGGCATTTTTATCAAATTTTCTATTTGAAATATTGCTTTGCCCATATTTCAATCTGTGAAAATTTTAACAAAACAGAAAATGAATTCATATAGATGAAATAATTCCATAAATGATGAAAATGTCGCTTTAGATTTATAGACTACCAACTTCTTTCTAGAAGAGTGTATATGATCTGATTTGCTCAATTACTAATTATAATTGGTTCCATTTATTTAAATTAAGCTATTGAAGATTTCTGTGGTAAAATAAATACACATATCTTATCGTCAATTCAACTCGGGGTTGGAAGGACAAGGACAGAGCAATCACTCTCTCTGTACAAATAATAGGTTTGCCATTTCACCTGAGTAATTCCTTGTAATCATGAATAATGATGTTATTCGACAGCCTAATGATATCATGGGGTGTTGCTTCAACCCATCCATCTTTGTCAAGAAGGTCAAATATTTGTATTCCACTGCACTAGGCAAAGTTGAACAAACAGTTAAACAAGATCGCACACTTTGATTATGCTTCCAAATGAAGTCAGAGAATTCCATTTTATACCATTCTCAGACCTATGAAATACACATTGACTTCAAAGATATTAAATATACATTTTAAAATATGGCTCAACTTAAAAAAAATAGCAAAATAGGGCTAGTGATTTGGATCAGAGGGTAAAGGTGCCTGCCAGCAAGTCAGACAACTTGGGTTTGAGCCCAGGACCCATAGAGAGGAAGAAGAAAACTGACTCCCTAGTTCTCTGTTACACACACACACACACACACTCTGTGGCATACATGTGTACCCACATACACATACAAAATAAACAAAGAAATTTTAAAACAGTAACTTAAAAATAATAAACTCAAAGGAAAAAGCTTCCAGCTTGTCCAAGGATATTCTTAAATGGTTGTAGCCACAAACTTAACATGGATTTATGACTAGCTAAACCTTCTGGAGACTTCTATACTACAGACATCTGAAATGACCCAGATAATACTTTGGAATTGTCAAGGAGGCTGTGAGAATTAAACAATAATAAAACAAACCTAAGCCACAAAACTCACACAGAAATGCTTCATAGTACTAAGAAGCTCTGGGGATCAAGGCCAGGTAGCCAGAAAGGATGGCAATTTTCCATGCACTGTTTCTATAGGGCTTGCACCAAACCTGGGCTGTTGGGATAGAGGATAGTAAGGTATGATGTAGAGATGTCTAAACGTCACTGCTACAGAAAGAAGTTTTACAGGTTAAAAATCATTTCCTGTTTCTCTTCCTTTCCCACTGTCTCCTTTCATCCTTACTACCAATGTCACGGTTCTGGACACAACAAGTCCCTACTTAACCCCTGTCGCTGCTCTATTGGCACACTTGACCCCCACCCCCCCCCACGAGCTTGGTGTGATACGATCAAAGATACAAAGTCATTTCTGCGTGTGAGTCTGTTTATGATTCCCTTTACCTGGGATTCTCTGTCCACTGTCCTTCACTGGGATGCTCCCTACTGGTTATCAGGGTCTCACACATCAACAAGGAAAAGACCTCTGTATTCTGCATCACGTAGTCCTCCACTCTTACTCTTGTTCCTCTTCCTTTTTAGTTAAGAACTAAAACCATATTGTTCATGTCACTGGTTCATATTTATGGATGAAATCTTTCATTATTGACACTGGCATACAAAAGCATATTTTTGACTCTTATCAGGCCTCTCACTACTGAATTCTCAGGACTATGCACACAATTAAACAGCAAACCAAAATATCCATTTACTCATTATAAACAGAAAAGTATGGTTCTAATTCTAGCTCAGCAGACTATGGCTCTAGAACCAAAAGGTTTGACATTTGTATGTATGTACGTTACACGTATATGTATGTCTGCATGTGTTTTTTTGGTATTTAAGACAACATCTCACTATGTAAGCCAGGTTGGCTCAAAATCATCCTCATTCTACTTCTATACTGGCATCTGTTTTTGTTGTTGTTAATGTGTATATGTGTGGGCTTTTTTAAATGCTTATTCTATTATATAATTTGTGTGTGTGTGTGTGTGTGTGTGTGTGTGTGTGAGTGTGTACAAAACACATGTGTGTATGTACAAGTGCATGCTATGGCATGTCTGTAGAGGTCAGGACAACTTGCAGAAGTTGGTTCTCTTTTCATCATGTGTGATGCAGGAATGAATTCAGGATGTTAGGCTCGGCAGCAAGTGCTTTTATTTTCTGAACCATCTCACTGGCCACGACCTCAGTTTTTATAAAGTTTTATAAGAACAAAGGCATGCTCAATTGTTTTTCCTATTGTTGATGGCAGCTCTTGCAGGACAATGGCATAATTGAGTTGGGTAACTTGTAATAGAAAATATGTGACCCAAGGAATATTTACTAACTAGTGCTTCACAAAGAAAGATGGCAAACTATTATTCCACTATACCGAATATATTTTGAATAAATAAAATTAACAAAATTCCATTCCTGTTTTTGGAAGATTTACAGACCACTGCATGCACATTTATTCAAATTTATCTGAATCAAATCTTTAAGCCCCAAAGAAAACGACAACACTCTCTGTGTCATCTATCTGAAGTTATACCAGTGTTACATTCACAGCAGCTGGCTCAAATCCTGACCACTACCACCTCAAGCAGTGAGGTCGTGAGTAAGTTAAGAAAGTATAGCAAAGAGACAGGTTTGCAGCTGCACTCTTCAGGATAGTAGTCACTGTTTAAATTAGGCCAACATCAGTTAAAATTTCAGTTCCTTACACACAGTAGCCACACTTCACATCTTTACTTGCCACATGAGACTCTTGTACTGCACAGAACAGATTTATAGGGCCTTTCAACCATTATAGACAGTTCAGTTACAAAATATTAATGTAGGGTTTCAAAAATATTAATTGAAAATATTTGGTCAACAGTGGGCAGCATGAAGCTGCCCATGGCAAAAGGATCATAAGGACCCTATCTCCCAGGAAACTTATGTCTCATAGATGTTTTATCAAAACCAAAAGACACTTTTGAAAAGTGTTCTGAAAAATCCAGCATCCTGCTCACATAGAAAGCTCAAGAAATCATAGCCATTTGTATTTATCCATGAATAGTGGTTAAGAGAGAAAAAGAAAGATACATAACACCAAGGATGTTTGAAAATGACATAGGGAATCACTATTTATATTTACCTAAAATTACATATAGTGTGCCTATGTGCATGTATGCATGTGTGCAGGTATGCATTGGGTTTAGATCACATTATATTAATTGGGTGATAATGCTTCTCTCAAGAGCCATAGTCTGTATCTTAGTTATGGTTTCTGTTACTGTAATGAAACGCCATGACCAAAAGCAAGTTAGGAAAGAAGAGGTTTATTTGGCTTACACTTCCAGATCTCAGTCCTTCATCAAAGGAAATCAGGCAGGAACTCAGACAGGGCAGGAACCTAGAGGCAGGAGCTGATGCAGAGGCCATGGAGGGGTGCTGCTTACTGGCTTGCTCTTCATGGCTTTCTTAACCTGCTTTCCTATAGAGCCCAGGACCATCAGCCCAGGGGTGGCCCCTCTCACATCAATCTTAATTAAGAAAAAGCCCTACTGCCTGCATCCCAGTCTTATGGAGGCATGTTCTCCATTGAGGATCCCTCCTCTCAGATGACACTAGTTTGTGTCAAGTTGATATAAAACTGGACAGCATAGACTATTTAACAAAAACCTCACTACCAGCAATGAGAAATTTGCTTTTGAGTTGTTGATCAGGGGAGTCCAAGTGATCCCAAAATAATGTAAGCTACTGCAGTTACCTTTGGTTGCTTTCAAAAGTTGAAGGTAACTGATACCATACACATTGGACATAGGACTTTATTTGAGCTAGAATAGACCCCAAAGCCTCCTTCCTGAATAATAACTCTCATAGTACCAGAACATGATGTGTAAACTGCCAGAGAAGAAAAGCAACCAATGTTCTTACCCATCCCTGATGCCTATGAGTCACCACAATGATCAGGATGGCCAGATATCCACAAAGGTGCAATAGTGGTACTTATATCATGGCAGTAACCAACACTTGACAAATTGTACTTAAGTTCTATCCAATTGGAGAGGAATAATGCCTTGTACTATATGCTAGCCACGCACATGGCTAGTGACCATGGATCTTACAGGCAGATCTACTATCACTACTTTACTAAAACAATGTAACCCCTAACTGTATTGTAAATACTTATTCTTATATCTGCAAAGAAGCAGACAGAGTCCATTATAGCAAGCCATGACCAGTAAAAATTCAGAGAACAACAGACAGTGAGATGCCCAGGCCCAATCGATACATCTGCAAAACAGTGCTACACCCAAGGGCTGGGAACACAGCAGAAGAAACAGTGGGAAACTGTTGCAAGTCAGAGGATCAGGAAGTGCACTGTGAGAATGTCTCTTCTAGCCAAGACGGGAAAGCTGCATGACACTTTAGTAACGTGGCTACCCAAACAGGACCTGAAGATCAACAGCAGTTGACATCCCAATGCATAGGGGGAAATATCACAAGGCCCAAGCTTCTGATGAAGAACTATAAGCAAGTAACAACTACTGAGAGAGGGAGAATTAGTCTGCCCTGGGAATGAGCCCCTGATTGGTTAGCCAATACCTCATGGTCAGTCCTAAAAAATACACATGCAACCAACACTGAATAGAATTCGAATGTTCTATTTATTTGTTTATTCATCTCTCTCTCTCTCTCTCTCTCTCTCTCTCTCTCTCTCTCTCTCTCTCTCTCTCGTGTGTGTGTGTGTGTGTGTGTGTGTGTGTGTGTGTGTGTGTGTGTGTGTATGTATGTATGTGTCTAACAACAATGGTTAAAAAGAGGAAATCATAAATTTTGGAGAGGGAGAACTGGTATGGTAGGGATGGGGGAAGAAAAAGAGGATATAATGATATTTTAATTAATTAAGAAAAACAGAATTAAAATACTCAGGACAGGCTGTTGGAGTTAGATCCTGAAACCACCTTAGATTAAGAAGGTCACTTCTCTCAGCCAAATCCCTTATTTGTTAGGTGGGGACAGAAGCTTAATGGAATTTTATAAGATTTAGGTGAATTGAAATCCTCCAGCAAAGCTAACAGTGGCTGATTGGTGCTCCACTCCTTGGGTCAACTGGCCGACTATAAAAGTGTTAACAGTATCTGATCTGCAGTAAATATCGCATAAGTATGGGCTTTTTTTGGAGGCATCATCCCCATCAAGTAACACAGGCTTAACAGATAACAGGTAACATTCCAATTTGTCGAGCTGACTCAAAGTGAAATAGGTTCTTTGAGCCAAAAGTACTTACAGGAAAACTTGTAAAATTAGTGATCAAAAACACACTTCTAAGAACAAGCCATTCTGGAAAATAAGCTGAGCCACAAGAAAACATTCCTCATTACCCTTTATAAGGATGACTTTAAAGACACTTGATGCGAGGGCCAGACTCCAGTACATACGTAATGTTTGCTGGTAACATCTTGTAGGCAGCCATTACCTATCTTGTATGAACTATGGTATGTATATAAATACAAGAGTTAAATAGGCTGGGCGGTGGTGGCGCACACCTTGAATCCCAGCACTTGAGAGGCAGAACCAGGTGAATCTTTGTGAGTTCGAGTCCAGCCTGGTCTACAGATTGAGATCCAGAACAGGCTCCAAAGCTAAACAGAAAAATCCTGCCTCGAAAAAAACAAAACAAAACAAAAAGTTAAACAGTTAATTCATGTAGCAGCTATGTGGAATTGCAATAGCATCCTATAATACTCCTATAGATTTATTTCTTTGAAATTAGAAGATACAAACTAACCCACATTTCTATAAGGTATGCATTATTTCTGTAGATTCCCACTGTCCAGGACATTGCCTTCCTAAACTGGTTCCTATATGTATGTCACAAGTTATCTAGAGGGCTTTGCTTTGTTTGAAATTCTAATTCCTATTTCTTATCTCAATTTCCTAAGTCAGAATCCTAGCACCAAGGAGTCAGGCTCTGCCTATCTAACATTTTAGCCAATACCTCAGATGATTTTTCAGCCCCCTGGAAATCTGTTACATTAAGCCAAAATTATCTAATATTCACATTAAAAAGAAATGCCAAAAAGCTATATACTTCTGCAATCACACTTCCTCCCTTAGAAAAGTAATAACATATGTTTTCTTCAGCCACTCTTATGAACAAGTATATGTACATACGGCCCATGTAGGAGTGAAATATTAAAAACAATAAGCACTTGAAATGTAGCATTTTTGTTAACGATGAGCTTCTTGGCTCTGGTACAGCAAACACGAAAAGATTATGACCATCTATGATTGACAGCTCACTGAGTAGACATACAAGATTTCAGAGACAGAAGCAATCAAGCTGCTCTAGCATGTCAGCGATGTGAAAAATGACTTCATTTGAACCCAACAGTAATACAGACCAGGAAAAATGATGGTAGTTGTCGCCCTCAGCAGACATCTAAGACCTGTTCTTCCTGCAGTTACAATGTGAGACCTTAGAACACAGGAAGAGCGAAGTAACATCTACAGCTTTCTCGATGATCAGCGAACAAGGAACTGAACACTGATGCGGCCTGTTTCTCCAAGGAGCTGTCCTGGAGGACCACACACAGCATGTCCCTTCCTATGGCAACTGTGATACAAATCACTGTTTCGTCTCCTTTTTTGGCTCTTAATCAAATGCCCTGACCTGGTTACTTTCCTCATGCATTTAAGTCTGGACCCTCTGAGGAACCTCAAAGTTCTGGGAAGCAGAGCATATGTCTTATTTTCCAACACCCCACCCCACCTCATTTTCCTATTTTCTCCCAGTAATGCCATGCATCATTAACAGTTATGACCATTTATCAGTTTCTTGATGAATGCCCACTGTGTAACAAGCATTGTGGTAGGTGCTTAACAGGACCAACAATGCAATGGCAGTGACTAAATAGTGTGAATTCAAAATGGCTGAAAAGAACCCTAAGTTAATAGCAGAGGCCAATATTTATATGCTTCAAATTGATGACATATATATCTATTATAAATATGGTTACAATTTACAAGTCCACTAAGGCGATTTTTTAAAAATCCACAGTTAAGTATTCCTATTCAGATGTGACATAATGTTCAATTATAAAAGAAAAATGAAATATCTCTGAAAACAACAAAATTAAATCTATACTGGAATGGTTCCATGCAAAGAGGTTAGAATAAGAAAATTAGGTAGTTAGCTCTAACTTTTCCTTAGCTGAGACTTTGCATAAACTACTTATTTGAGCCTCAATTTCTTCTCAACTAAAAATGGAGTGATAAGCTTTTCAAAAACTATTCAATAATTTGCTCATGACCAAATAGATGCAAATTCACATTAGACCATTTAAATGTATGAGTTACCATGTGTTCTGCAGAGCATTACTGCATGTGGACCTAACAGTGAGGTCTTTTCCAATGAGTATGAAAACGCTATAGTGAAGCATGAAAACAACAGAAAGCCAGAAAGCTGCGAATCCTCAAAGCCAGGTGAAGAACCGAGAAAAAGAAGCAATGGACTGTTACTGGCCACTGAAAATAAAGCCTAAGAACACTACTTAGACAGAAAGGAAATGCTCCTGTGCTGTTAGAAGTGGAGTTAACAGCACATCATATATGGAATTTTACCCTAGACCATGACAATAAAACAAAACATCTAAAAAGATTAACAGTTTCCCCTCTTGACATAGGATTAAGCATCTTTTTTACTTTATGTTTTTGTAACTGGAAAAATTAACAACATTAAACTTTTGTTCATTTTATTCTTAAGCAATGCATGTAGTAAGAAGGAGAAAATAAGTCCCATTTTATGTAGCCTTTATGGAGTACATTGTAAAATAAGGCTAGATTTACTGCACAGATAAACCACCCATGGCATAAATAATAAAATAAATAAATTATGCCATGTGTTCTCAGTCTATAAGCTTCCCTGCTGTGTAAGCACATCCACAGCCACTCACACCAATTCTCCTCTTGTTTCTGGTTGAACAGAGCTGCTCAGCAATCCATTTCAAGTTCTTCCTTATTCTAACCAAGTGTGTCACATCCCAGCCATTCACTAATTATCACAGCACTGCAGAACACAGCTGATGAAGGAATGCCCACATGTAATGCAGTGATCTGAGGAGTCTCACAAAGCTTTCAGAGGTTCAGGACAGCACATAATCCCTGAACTGAGCCTCAACCACAAGTGCAAGTGAGAAAGCAATGGACAAAACAAATAAGGACAATTATTGCAAATTAATTTTAAAAACTAACTTGTGGAAGGTTGTAGTGGTTTCCCATTGGCGGCATGGCTGGGTAGCTGCTCTGTCCTATAGTAAATCTAATTATGGAAATCTAATTTAGTTGTTATTTAGCTTCCAATTATTTCCCCAAATCTGATGAAAAGGGTCAACTGCAATGTGTTCAATGGGCTGAAAACACAAATTTCAATGTTTCAGATGAAGTTTAAGTGTGATGTAGCAAATGATACCACCAGGAGGAATTGAGGCAACCTAGGTACAAGATGGCCTGATTCTGTACCTGCCATCACTGGCAAAGGTTTGAAGGTCATCTAAGCCCTGCAAATTTGCCAAAGACATTTTCCTTGTTTGTTTGGATACCAGTTGTAATTCAACAGAAAAACGAAACCAAAAATATGTAAAAGGGAAACCTGGTGGTTAAGTGGATGCCGCAGTGGGAAAGCTGCTTGTTGTGAGAGCAGGAGGACCTGAGTTCAGATCCCCAGTACCTATGCAAAGCCTGGCATGGCAGCACATGGCTAAACCCCAGTGCTGGAGAGGACAGGGTAGAAAGACGGGTTGCTAGGCAGCCAGGTTAGCCAAAATGGGACAAGCACCAGTTTATGGAGAGACCCTGCCTCAAAGGAGCTGTTGGAAAATGAAAAGGACACATGAGGTTGAGCTCTGCTTCCACATCCCCACAACCAAAGATTGAATAAAGAAATCTATCTGAAATTCATGTTTATTTCTTTTATTCTTTCAGAAACAAACCAACAAAAATAAGGCAAACCAGACCAATTACCCATTCAAGGCTAGTTTCAGGGCTGAGATGAGGCTGATAGAGTGATGAACAACCATTGTAAATTTTGCAGTTAAGCTGGTCTTATCCAGTGCAAATTTGGACAGGTTCTTCCCCCACTCTATTGTTTCTAGTATATGCATAAAGTGAAATTACCTAAGCAAGGCAGCACTTGGCAAGTGGCAGCTGTTATCATTCTATATAAAAGACCAAAACAGTCGGTCAATAGACATCTTTTATTAGCAATGTGCTATTCTGAAAAATCTGTTTTCAAACAACATATGTTAGAACTGCAAAAGCGATTTCTAGAGGCTTGTAACCAACGCAGGTCCACCTTTCTCTTCTCTATTATTCTTTCTTCCCTTCTCTGTCCATGTGGAGGAGCTTGCTGTCCAAAGTCTCTCCCAGCTCTATTACTTTACTATAATCAGAATGAATTGGGAAATCATGTTACTTGGGCTTGAGGGGTGTGTGTATTTGTGTGTGTCTGTGTGCAGATGTGTGTATGTATATGTGTATGTATGTATATGTGTGTGTCTGTTTATCTATGTGTGTATGTATATGTGCATGTATGTATGTGTGTTTATTTTTGTGTGTATATGTGTATATGTATGTGTATTTGTGTGTGTTTATGTATGTGTCTGTGTTACAAGATATTTGATCACACTGTGAACCCTAAGATTGTGTTACTGGAAAAACCTGTTTTTAATTGTGGTGTGGCTTGGCCCTAGCACACACCTTTAATACAAGATCTTTCTGCTTGAATATTGTAAGTAGGATTAAATAAAGTCAACCATAGGTCAAGAGGTAGATCAAGCAACCAGTTGACAGGAAGTGAACACAGGATGGTTTCATCGAGAGTAAGAGGAAGTCAGGAGGATGGATAGAAAGATGCACAGGAAGTAGAAGGGAGGGGTGATGTGGGGTGGTCTTTCTGTATGCTGTGAATATGTATTGTTCCCATTGGTTAATAAATAAAGCTGCTTTGGCCTATGGCAAGGCAGGATAACAGCCAGGTGGGAGAAGAAGGGTGGAGTCAGGGCAGACACCATCCAGCTACCCACGGAGCAAGATGCCAGCAGATTGGTAATGTCACAGCCACGTGGCAATATATAGATTAATAGAAATGGGTTAATTTAAGTTGTAAATGCTAGTTAAAAATAAGCCTAAGCCATCATCCAAACATTTATAATTAACATTAAGCCACTTCAGGAAGAGGAAGGCAGAAAAGATTCGTCCATCTACAGGAGGGACATTCAGTTTGAAGAGAGTCTCTTGTTTGAGAAGGTGTAGAAGGAGACTTCTGGGATGTCAGCTGAGAAGGAAGGTCAACTGGGTGCTTCCTCTGCCTCTCTAAGCTAGCAGGCTTTCACCCCAGCATGTCTCCAAGTCTTTATTGGTAAAATCAAATGATTGAGTTTTGTTAAAACAACGTGTGTGCACGTGCGAGTATATATGTAGGTGGCCTCCACACACATACATGTGTGTGGTGGCCAGAGGCTGACACGAGTGTCTTCTTCCACCACTCTCTGCCTTATGTTTTTGACACAGAGTCTCTGACTGAACCTGGAGCCACAGATTTAGCTAAACCAACTGGCCAGGCACGCCTCTGTGTTCCCTGTCACCATTTCCTACTGCTGGTTAGTGTTGGCACATCTGGCTTACTTTGTGAGTCCCGGGATCCAAACTTAGGTCCTCATGCTCATGCAGCAAGTGCTTTGCCCCTGAGCCACTACTCAGCCCTGGAAGTAGTTTTTGTTTTTCTGTTAGTGAGCCCAACAGATCCACTTTGTGGTGGCCAGTCTAAGGAGATTGTCACTTGTGTGTGTGTGTGTGTGTGTGTGTGTGTGTGTGTGTGTGTGTGTGTGTGTGTGTGTGAGCTCAGAGGACATTTTGGAGTCAGTTCCCACTTTCCACCCTGTGAACCCCAAAGACTGAATTCTGGTCTTCAGATTTGGTGACAAACGCCATTACTTACTGAGCTATCTTGTTGGCCCCTGACGATTTGCTTTTGTGCACAGGATAAAACACACTAACTTTTTATCATAGCCTTCAAAGGCCTTTGCTACTCATCTGTTTTCTCCAATCTTATTTGTACCAGGTCTTCCTCTCCATACTTGTTGCTGAAGACCCCTGCAATAACCCATACTTTTCTACCTACCCACCTCCCTGAAAGAGTGTCATGTGAAAGACAGTCATCAGCCATATGTGCCTGGACATGCACCTATAAGGAGTATCAATGGACTATTCATTGTTGTTCTTTTATGAAAGAAGCTAATTTTTTATAAGTCTCAAGCCTGTCATCCATGAGGATGCCAGACAGAACTCTCAGGCCTTCACACTTTACTCATGGCCTTGTTAATTAATCAGAAGAGAATAAGATTAATGATAAAGTTGGTCATGTTTGTAAACTTTTCCTGAAAATAAGAAGTAATTAACCCTAATTTAAAATAATACAAAACAAAAATAAGAAAAACGACAGCCAAGTGGCCTAATAATCTCTTCTCAAACACAAGTAGAGATAATTCAACAGAAGGATGCTGTATCTCTTAACTGTGTGGTTCTCATCACTTTACAGCTTAGTAGAAGTAAATTTGGAAAGAGCTCTCTGTCCATCAGACAGCAAAAAGCTATGGGAATGCTAATGAATCCTCATTAGGAAGGAGAACTATAAGAGTTTATCAACATCTTGATGAGGGCTATCAACCACAGACTTGAAAAGTTTTCTGGGATTTTTTTCCATAAGAAAAATTTAAGTTTAAACTGACTCCAAAATGTCCTCTGACCTCACACACACACACACACACACACACACACACACACACATACACACACACACATACACACACACACACACACACACACGTGACAATCTCCCTAGTTGGGTTCACTAACTAACCCACTTCACCTCAATTCTTTGGTTCCCACTCCTTTGCCTGCAATAACGGATCTGATAATCTGCCAAAGCAAACACCTCTCCTGGCCCAGGCAAGACAGCCAGGACTAACAGAACAGATGGTCTGCCCTGGGAACTGGACTTCCACAGCTCCTCATGACACAGGCACAGGCACGGCTGGAGATTCATCATTTCCATAGCAGAATCCCAAGGAGACTGCCATTTCTGCAACTAACATACTAAAACCCTTCCATAATCACAATTATTTCTGATACCTCTTCCTGTTCAGCTTTCTCTAGGAATCCCATGACCTGCTTTGCATGCCTTTTCAGCTCATTACTTTGACAGACATAGAAGCTGATGCTCAGATAGGGTAACAACATTGCCAAAACCAAACAGGTAACAAATGGCTACATTTGGATTCATTTCTGTGTTGGTCTAAATCCACATTAAAGATCTTAATGCATTCACTCTTCTATTTCCTATTGTTGTATTTCATGCATGATTTATAGAAAGTCCACTAACATTTGCTTATAGCACTCATACAATGAAATGTAATCTGCTATTGCTACATTTGCTATTTGCAAGTGACAGATGACTTCTGCCTTGATGAATGCTCAACTGCAATTACCATCACATCTCATTGATGCTGAGCTATACAGATGTGGTCCCCACTGTCTTCACACTGTACAAAGATTTCTCTGTGTTTTTCCAGACAACCAAAACACAACTCAGAACAATCTAATATTAAAGATAACTTCAATCCAAACCATTCTTCTTTGACCAAAAGTTTATATTCTGGTGTCACAATTCTAATATTGTTTACCATGTATTATGGGATTGTAGGCTAAATATAAGCATTGAAAAAAAAACATGAAGTAGGTGTAGGGGAGAAGGTGCCCAGATCCTGCTGAATTTCAATGAGAGAGTCAGTATCAAGTCAAGATGTAAATTGTATGAGTCATACATACATCCCAGTCTTTTTTACAAGATGTGCTGTAGTGTTACCTGAGTAGCTATGATCCAGGGTTCTTTGAAAAAGCTACTTCTAGCTGGAGAGTTGAGAAAGTACAAAATGAACTTGAAACATGGTGTGTCAGGCAATAGGAAAGTACTCAACTAAAAGAGCCATCATGTTAAAAGCTCATAAACACCTGCATGAAGGGGCACCTGCTACAGCCGGGCATAGTCAAAATGGCATAACAGCAATAGATTATCATACCCAGAATTGAATACAATTTGAGTCAAATGGATGAAAGACAATAGACACAGTTCAAATAAGTGTGTGTGTGTGTGTGTGTGTGTGTGTGTGTGTGTGTGTTTATGTTAAAAGAACCAGGAAATAAATGTTCAAAGAACAATGGAATGGAAAAGCTAGTATCAGAAGAACAAGGAAATAAATGTTCAAAGAATGATGGAATGGAAAAGCCACTATCTTGTAAACTTCCTATTATAATTACTCAAGCAAGTATCATGAATAAATGTTAAATTAAACTGTTGGTGGAGCAGCATTGGGAGAAAAGATAATAACATGAAAATTAAACTTGTGAAAAGTCAAGGAAAACATTAACTCTCTTGGAAACATGGTTACAGAACTACCCAGAAACAAGTGATGCTGTCTAGAGCCAGTGAGTAGTAACACTCTGTTGTTGCTGAAAGTCAATCAGTAGATTAAGTCTGGCTAAAAATCATCCAATCAAAGACAGACTCATGCCATGCCGGGCAGTGGTGGGACCACACCTTTAATCCCAGCACTCAGGAGGCAGAGCCAGGTGGGTCTCTGTTAGTTTGAGGCCAGCTTGGTCTACAGAGCAAGATCCAGGAAAGGCACCAAAACTACACAGAGAAACCCTATCTCGAAAAAACAAAAAACAAAAACAAACAAACAAACAAAAAACAGACTCATGTCTCCAGATGCCAATCAACCCAACCTCGCTCTCATTTAAGCAAACATGCTTCTGCCTCTATCAAGGCAATGTGCTCATTACTGAAAACCCACCAAACTCCATATTTAAGTTTGATCTGCCAAAGAATCTGCAACTGATAAGCTCAGTTCTTCTTTACAGTAGCTTCAGATTTGTTTTATTATTATTACAAATAATGAGTGGACGGCAGTCCCAACTATATACTAAATTAAAACACTTTTGACCTGTCTTTTACAGTGGGGTGATCCAGCAGTCATCATTTAACTAAGCAGTCAAGCTTGGCATTGCCAGTACTAATTCCAACAGCCTGACAGGAGGTACTCTGATATGACACAGAGGTATATAGACAAAGACACCCATTCTCTGTCCTTGCCAGAAATACTTGACCTAAATGAAATCACAGGAAAACAATCAGATAAGTCAATCAAGCAGAGTGTGGCATATAGCTGCTGTCCTGGAAATTATACATGATTTAATTTTATGAAGAACCAAGATAGATAGTGAAATATTATGGATTAAAAAGAATATTAAAAGAATTAGCAACCAGATGCAAGTTATTAGCCCTGACTCAATCTTGTGACATGGAGGCAAGAAGCCAATTAAAGAAATTTGAGCATGGAATTATGATGATGCTACTGAACTGATAAAGACTTTATTTTCCCCTGGTGCTAAAGACAAAATCTAGGGACTGCAAAGCGCGTCTAAGTATATCACCACAAGGCTACATTACCAGCCATGTGGACTTTATTGCATGCAGTAAACTGGCTGAAGTTGTAAATGGGAGGAGGCACCTTTATTCTTAGGATGCACAATGGGTTGTTTTGGAGCGAAGCGTAAGGACGTGTGCTGCTGACTACCACTGGTTGGTGTGACAAAAAGGAGTGTTTGTGTGTCTAGGAAGAAGTGGCAGGAATGGCCAAAGTGGCTAGAGGCTTTGAGTAGGAAAAATTATTCCAGGACAGGCTCCTTCAACCTTACTGTAAGCTCCAAGTACTTTCCTTTTGAACATTATATTCACATACTGCATTTAGACTGCGTCGGGTATTTTCCCTCTGTCCCATCTTGTCACTAACAAACACAGTAAATCTATCATGCTGTCTGTCTGTGAGGTAGTTCAAACTATGACTGTCAAAAGGATTAATCCAAATAAACAAAATTCATAGTATTTAATTCTGAAAACAATTTCCATATTCATAGATTTATATACATACATATATGCACATTTTTCTAAAGGCAATGCTTTATAGCTCAGAAATGACAGGGTGAGAATCCTTTTCTAATCCCAAATCCTCAAATCTTTATCACAAAACATTTAACTTCTCTTTTCATAGAACAAGTAGAAGCCTGTGAAGGGAAGAAGTGGAACTGGTATCAAAGGACTTGATGAACAGGCAAGATGCTCAGACTATCTTCGGACACAGAGGACTCTTCCTTTGCCATCCACACTGACAGTAGATGTCTCCTGCTGAGCAGCCTCCAGGGGGAAAACCAGCCTTCAACTGACAGAAGAACATGTGCACATGCTGGATAAAATGCAGCTGGTTACCAAGTTCCCAGGGGGAGCTGTGAGCTGCCCCAGGGAATGACAAGGAGAAGGGCAGAAAAGCAAATGGGTGCTACTGATGAACACAAGGAAACAGAGTGATGTCGTTTGGAGGGATGTCTTCAGCCTGCAGTAGAGAGTGGGACAGCTGGGGACATAAGACCCAAGCAAAGGAAAGCTGATCCTAGCAGAAGATGAAGTTGCAAAGAACAGTGCTTTGGAGAGAGGCATTATGGGTGACAGGCGTCAAGGAGGCTGGAAATCCCAGGCACAAACAATACATCTTGCCTATCTCTGGCACAGAGCATAAACAATGACCCTTGACACAATGAAGAGAAGGAGAAAGGAAAATCTATACATTTACGGGATGTGAATACACACAGTTGAGGGAATTCAGCAAAGGAGGAGGGCTGGCGGCATTAATGTCGGTGCATACAGATTTACCAGAAGACAAATGAATTCTGAGCAAACCCATCCCTACTGAGCTAGTCATAGACAACAGACAATGGCCACTTTCATAGCTCTGGCTCGGCAAAGGAAACAGCTAGGAAGGGAAGGCTGGGCTTTAGTTAACAAAATGTTTAAGAAAAAGAGAAAACTTTAAGAAACACAAAAATCCCAGGTGAGTCCCCTACAGGTCCCATAACTGTCACAGACTTCAACAAATGGAGCTAGTACTAAGCCTATTTTTCATCAGGAACAAGATACACATTTTGCATGCATTAGCTCACATGATGTTCATAACAGGCCCCTTGGGCTGATATTCCTACTGTAAGTAGAAGGTAATCGAATGAAAGTCATTATATAGCTCCTGGAGCCAATTCCTGGTCAAGATAAATGGGATTCACACCTAGGAACCAGGCACAAGTCTACAGTCTTGAGCCCTACCGAGATCTTACTTCTCAGAGGCCAAAGGCCCCTTTGCCCTTCGGGATTAAGGCTAGTATTGGGGCAGGCTAGGGAGGATGGTTCCTGGCAATTAAATACAGAAACTTATACACACTGAGACTCACTTCTTTTTAAGTAAAAATTAGAGCCAAATAGTAGGGGATAGGGCAAAGCTAAGACATAGAAGGAGACTAGAGAAGCACACCAGGGATCAGCCACACAGGGAGCAGTCAGGGAGCAGTCATCCATAAACTTCTGCTCTCTGTGCCTCCTTCAGTGAGCAAACAGCTTGTCCTCACGTCACTGCACTTTTGATAGAAATGAAAACTAAGAAAATCCTAATATATCTATTCATTTATTTGTGAAACTGCATCATAGTCATGTGAATAATATTTTATGGTAACCACATTTTTCCCAAACAAAATATAGAGCCAAGAATGGTACTGTGCACTTCTCAGACAAAGGCATGATGGGAGACAAATGTTTCTTCCTTTGGCCTTTAAATGCACCCAGCTGATTGTGATAATCTTGGTACCTGAGGGTCTCATACAGTCACCACAACTAGAAAAGGGGGAGACCTCATAGGTTCCCTAAAAGGGTCTCTAGGATAATGGGGGCTGCAGGGGCACTGATTAAAGCACAGACTCAGGCCAGACCACTTGGGTTTGAAATCTGTCTCTGCCAGTCAGTAACTGTTTGATCTAGAGAAATGACACTGGAAGGATGACATTCCATCATCTACACAATGAAGTTCCCAGACATCAACCTCATGAAGTGGCAATGAATGCTAAAATACCACCTGCCTACCTGAGGACACAGCTCAGTGGCGGAGCATTTGCCAAGCTTGCACGGGGCTCTTAGGTTCAAACTTTGACACCATCAAGAAAGAAAACCAAGTAACATTTGTCATATACTAATACAAAGTTTCAAGGCACATTCTATGAGAATTCTAAAGAAATCAACAAAACAAAGATTTTGTCTTGCAGGAAGACTCTTCACCCTGAATTATATGTTCTCACAGCTGAAGTAGCACCAAGGATCAGTGGAGTAAGAATGAACCACTGTATCCACACTGGAACACCAGTAAAAGTAAACTGAGGATTCAATTTAGATGCATACTTCATCTGCCTTTGATTTAAGAGAAGAAGGGGGAAGAAAAATCACTGGAGTCTCCACCCTACAGAGGATGATGAGTAGCATATTTTACTTTCAAAACCCTTTCATGTTCAAAGTCAAACAGGAAATTCTTCAATGCAGTGCAATTTTTGTTGAGTTTGGATACAAAATCATTTCAGGAAGTCATTAAGTTAAGCAACTCAAATATATATATTGGTTTTTCGAGACAGGGTTTCTCTGTGTAGCTTTGCGCCTTTCCTGGAACTCACTCTGTAGACCAGGCTGGCCTCGAACTCACAGAGATCCACCTGCCTCTGCCTCCCGAGTGCTGGGATTAAAGGCGTGCGCCACCACCGCCCAGCTCAAAAATATTTTTTAATAACAAAAAATGAGTAAACAGTTCAGAATCAAGAGTCAACACCACCTGAAGGTTAGGTTAGATACAGCTTTATTTGGGCAGTTATTTTTATTGATTTCATTTCTAATGACTTATAAAGGTCATTCAAGTTGGTACTGTGACATGTGAATAAAGAATCTGGGTTGTTAAACCTGTCTTCTTACATTCACATGTGATGCAAATCCTGCTATTCTTTTCACACAGTCTTCAGTTTTTATTCAACCCCATAAAGCATGCTGGTGCCTGTCTCCTAGCAGCATTAGAACCATAGCAAATAGACGTTTCTGAGGCTACTCTACATCTTCCTCCCTGGGACCATAGGAAAATGATTTACTGATATTCCTGTGGCTTCTGAGTTCTTCATCAATGGCAAAGAACAGTCTTCAGCTGCCAAGGAAGGTCTGGCTACCTAGGAACTACAGTGTAGGACTTACCTTTTCCAAGGAATTATACACTGAAAAAGGCATTGTGTGGTATTTACTAGATATTAGCCATTTAATATAGCATCATACTGTACAGAATACCTTTGGTCACTTCATTCCTCCTACATTTCAGTATCATTTTATGCACAGAATATGTAAAACTGGGAATGTATAATTATAAAATATGACTTAGAAGTTCATTAGAGAGGATTTTTATTTTCAGATTGCAGAAATGTGGCCACACTTCTCAAATCCTTCTGTCTGTCTTTATGCTGCACCATGGCCTCTTCATCTGTAACCTCAGGAATCATATTCTCTCCCTCCTTCAAAGGGCTGCTGAGATGATAAAGTGAATTTTTAAAACATGCCTATGAAGTGCTAAGAACCTGTTGGTGAACATAGGCTAGTTAAAAATAAAGTAAAGGAAAAAGAACAATCATTAAAAAAACACAAGAAAATATACATAAATATTTCACTATTTCACTGATCTCAGGATGGAAAAACTTTGTAAGCACAACAGAACTGGAAAAGGCACAAAGGAGAAGGTTGTTGAGCTTATTATAAAATGCCTATCTCTCAGTCATGGTGTAAGCAAACATGGGAAGCTGAGGCCACAACAGAACAATCTGTAACAAATATGATATGTAGAGGTTTGTCTCCTAAAAACAAACAAAAAATGGCAGAAAAAGTAGCCAAAGAATTTAGAATGAAATACATCAAAATTAACTCATAAAGACATCTAAAAGTTCATCCCACTAGCAATAAGATGATATATATGAAAATACTGAGATATGTATCATCTTGGCCAAGATTAGGATAAACCCAAAAAGTGAATTCTTAAGATTTTTGAGTATATAGTAAGATATAGACCCTCATGCATTGCCAGGATAAAGTTAATATATAGATACTTATCAGTGTAAACAACTCATATCATTTGAGCAAGCAATTGATTCCTACTTTAAAAAAAAATTGTCAGAAATGCAACCATAGTAAAACATTCATTCCATGTATCTTGAAAAAGTCCAAAGTAAAAAGCTATGACAGATCTACCAGGGACAGCATTACACTATCTTAAAAAATCTCTTTTAAGTACATATTAAAACAGCACCGTGGGGCTGGAAAGATGGATCATTGGTTAAGATCACTGGCTGCTCTTCCAGAGCACCTAAATTCAATTCTCAGCACCCACATAGTGACTTACGATGGTCCATAAGTCTCTTTCCAGGGGATATGAAAAATGCTTCTGGCCTGCACAGGCACCAGATACAGAAGTGATGCAAAAATATATATACAGGCAAAACATCCATATGCATAAAATTAAGTAATTATTTAATTAACTAGTGGACTACATTAACAATGAGGTGAGTTAAAATAAGGTTATGTCTCTTTTTCAGTGAGATACATAAGAAGATTAAAATGAAAAAAAAGGATGAAATTTCATTAGAGGTTATTTCTGCTTAATGATATTATATTTTTTATGTTGCATGATAAGTAGATAGTTTTATAATTAGAAAAAATGCAACTCTAAAAATGTGATACATTTTATATAAACTAGATTGCTTTTATAAAGACATAATTTAAATGAAACATTTATTTAGTCAAGTAATTAATAATTTAGTTTCCAAATTAGATTAAGAATGCCCAATGGAGTCAGGTTGATAGCTTGGTGGGTATAAAAGCACTTTCCATTCAAGCCTGATAACCTAGGTTTGGCTCCCTAGAGCCTATCGATGGTAGAAAGAGGAGAAACATCTCCTAGAAGCTCATGGACCAGCTATTCTGGAACACACCGCATAGCAACAAGAGACTCATGCCTCAAAATACAAAGGTAGAAGGCAAGAACTGGCTCTCTAGAGTTGCCCTATGGCCTCCACATGTGCATACCCACACTCTCACACATCCCATACACACAGACACCACACAAAACAAAAGAATACCCAGTGGTCTTAATTACTTTCCTATTGTTGTGATAAAACATCATGACCAAAGCATTTTATAGAAGAAAGTGTTTAATCATCTTACGGTTTCAGAGGGTTAGAGTCCATGACAGTGGAGAGAAGGAATAGCTGGGATCTTTATTCACAGTTACCAGGCAAAAGGGGTGGGGGATAAAGGGAGGGAGGGATGGAGGGAGAGAAGAGAGAGAGAGAGAGAGAGAGAGAGAGAGAGAGAGAGAGAGAGAGAGAGAGAGAGAGAGAAAGAGAAAGAGAAAGAGAAAGAGAAAGAGAAAGAGAGAGACGTACTGGGCATTACAGGAGTCTTGAAAACTCAAAGCCCACCCTCAGTGATATACCTCATCCAACTACACCACATCTTCTAATCCTTCCCAAATAATTTCAGTAACTAGATACTGGATACTGTGGGGGACCAAAACAGCCTGACACACAGCTGCTTAGGAGCCTAGACACGGCTTCTGTGACAGGCTTACTGGCAGGCCACATCCAGATTCAGGAAAAGCCATAAGCTGACTCCACCCAGGAATGGGCCAGCATTAAGGGGAAGTATCTGACATCCCAAATGTTCCAACCATTAGATAAGGTGGCCAGATATCCCTGAGTCTAGCACACACCTATTTCTGTTTTACAGATACCCCTAGACAAATGTCAGCCAATCAGGGTCCTGAACCCCGGAAATCCCCTCACCCCAACCTCTGCTATGATAAAAATCCTACTCAGCCTGGGCTCAGGGCTCTCTGTTCTCACCAACGGACAGACAGACAGACCAATCTCCAAGCTGTAATAAAGGCTCTTTGCTTTTACATATGAGATTTGGTCTCCATGGTGGTCTTTTGGGGGGTCCCTGTGATTTGGGCACAACAGATACCAAGTATTCAAATATGTGAGCCTGGGTTAGAGCGATGGCTCAGCTGTGAGAAGCTAGGATGGGTCCATTCTCATTCAAACCACCACCCTAGTGATTTGAATAAACATAATTTCATTTCTCCTCAAAATCTCACAACTAATCAATACTTCTCACTGACTGTTATGTCAAAAGGCAAAGGTGTAGAACAAAGGGATAAAAACAAAGGTAGTTTCATGTGAAATGTAATAAAAGAAATATACAGTTCAGAAAAACAGTGCCTCGTAGCTCAAGCCCTCCTGCAAGTGCAGGCCAGGCACTCAGAAGGGAGAACTACTGCTTCTCAGGAGACTGGTAGTATCCTGTGGCCCTGAAGACTCTACTGAGATGCCTGGATTCAAAAATATCCATTACAATTAGATAGGATAACCAGCAATCCATGCTACTTTGACACACATAGCACTTGATCAGAACCAACCAGCAGACATATTAAGATAGGCATTTGAGTACTTCCTACAAGAGCTACAACAGACTATTATGGGATGGAAGGTTTTTCCATATCCCCCACCCTCAGACCCCAGGAACTCTACTCTGCAGCATTTCATATCCCCTTGTAATAGATCTCACCAACAAATGTCCCTGCCTTGCCTGATAGTCACAGCCAGGCAAAAGAGACACAAGCATTACTGCATGCTCATATACAAACCCAAATTCCTAAAACAGGAGGCTGCGCAAAGCAACTTGCCCGTCCTTTCAGAGGCTATGGAAGTCTACAGTTCTGTAGCTCCAGCACCATCAACCCAGGGAACGAGATGCCAGCTTCCTTCTATCGGGCAGCCCCCTTCCATGGATGGGTCTGGTGTGCAATGGGTGCAGTTACTCCAGAAGACCGAGGGGGAGAGAAGGGCAGCCACCCCCATTGCAGCCATCTATCTCTGCCCTCACCCGTTCTTCCTCTGCACAGGTGAGAAGCATGGGGTGCTGTTCAGCAAGGTGTGTCTGGTTTTGCCGTGATTCCTCATGTAACTGGGGATAGCGAGGATGTGTCCCCAACTGTTGTCACCCCTCTTGTTTAGGTCCTAGCTGCCTCTTTCACTTCATGGGAAGTCTCCCTCAATATCTGTCACACGCTGAACTTCCATTAATTACATGACGGACAATATGGCTCACACAAAAGCTCTGAGAGACACTTGCTCCTAAATAGAACAGAAAATACCAACCAGTTTTCTAGATTCTTTATGTGCAACATTCTCTGTGAAGATTTTAATGTAATTCCTGCTGATTTATTTTTATCCTGACACATCTTATTTAACAACTATTAAAGCAATCATCTCTGGTGAAAAGGAGAATATCACGGTTGACTTTTAAAGTATTAGCATTCAACAGATAAATCTTAGTTCCCACAAAACTCTTGAACTAGAAATAAATCATGAAGATGAAATGATGTCTTGATAACTCCAGCCATTTCAGAACCTTCTAAGAAAAGAGAAAAATTAGAACCTATCCCTCCCAGACTTACTTCACCTCAGAGAAAATGATGCAGCAGCCAAGCAACCGTGCCTGCTTCCGTGCAGCTTACAACAGACAATTTCTGGAAGCCATCAACTTAGGTATATTCCACAACCAGCCATCATGGCAATTGAGATAAAATATTAAAGCCATCAACAGAAAAATGACTGACAAGTGAAAATGCAGAGCACGTATTTTAAAAGGGACAACACTAGGAAGTGGGGCTCGTGGGAAAGGGCTAAGACTCGGAGGAGGATAACTTCTTGGGACACCACGGTCAGCATGGGGTGGAGCAGATAATGAATGAGAATAAAGAGTCTTGGATTGAATCATAGCTTCCATGGGCTGGGGGTCACAACAGATCTGAGCCTCAACCTTTCCAGTTAAACTGTTTATTGATGATGAAGGATAAGAAAGAACACTGACCTCAAAAAAGTACTGTTGGTCACAAAATGTTTTCTTAGTTCATCCACTTACAACATTGTTGTAGCTAAGCCAGTAATGAGTTGTGTTTAATAGACAACCAAAGCCTACTGCCTAAAGGAGAGGCAGGCACGCAGGCAGCAGGCAGCAGGCAGACAGGCAGGCAGGCAGGCAGGCAGCAGGCAGGCAGCAGGCAGGCAAGCAGGCAGGCAGCAGGCAGGCAGGTAGGCAGCCAGGCAGGCAGCAGGCAGGCGGCAGGCAGGCAGCAGGCAGGCAGCAGGCAGGCGGCAGGCAGGCAGGCAGGCAGGCAGCATAGTGCCTCCATAGGCTCCTGCACACAGCCAGGGTCCCCCAAACTGTGTGGAAGATGGCCATTGGAAGCAGAGAAAATGTTCTACTGTCCACCTGTCAGTAAGTCCACAACTATACAACAATCAGTGATGCTGAAGAACAGGTATCATGCTGGATCCCTGGATTCTCTAGCAGCCTCCATCCTTAATCCTCATACTCCTCCTGAGATGAAATGTCTTGGCCTGTCCATTTTCATTATCCAAACAGTGAAATATTTCTAGATTACCTTTACGTGCTGCTCGCCACCTCCTCTGCATTCTTTAGACCTCTCCACATTGTAGAAACAGCCAGGTGGCTGCCTGGTGCTACAGAGTTTCCAGGAACTACAACTGAGAGCCAATGCTATGGTCACCGCAATTGTTACACACGGAGATAATCCCCGGTCTGAAGCCACACATCCTGAAAACAAGCTGGGGTTCACAAACCTAAAGCAAGACTCCAGAGATATGCTCAGCCTGTAGCAGAAAGCCCAGGAAAATGCTCAGATTAAAAACTAGTTCAGTTACCTAACGCTGCACAGCGTCCTTAGGCAGAGGCTGGTGTAGGATTTGTGCCCAAGAGCTATTTGTGCAGATTTATCGTTATTTTTTCAGTCAATTAGCTTGAGGAAGGAAATGTAAGCTAAGTAAATAAATTAGATCATTAATTTGCAATAAATATAAATTAGTTATGCTAATTATACCAGTTGAACACATATACAAATTATGTATATATAATAAATAACAAATAAGGAATATACCAAGGCTCAATAAGAAGAAAGCCATCTGACTATGTTTTAGAAAAAAAATGTATATTTGCTCAGTAGAATCTAACAGTTTTGATATGTGTATGAAAATATAAGATAAACATTAACTGCCTACTGGTGTTCTAGTAAATCTATTTTCATGCCAAATGGAAATTTGAATATATTTTACATTATTTGAGTTAATTATGTGACATTTTTATGAATAGTGATGTATTATTCCATTCATTACTCCCAATTATGCTCCCTTACAAGCACAGAGCTGGCAACACCACGACCAGGCCTTTCCTATTCTTTGCAATCTGATGACCTGCATGGAAAGCAGGTCAAAGATGTGCCTGGGATATAATGAACAGAGTTCAGCAGCTGTGAACCATGACAGTTCACAGCTACCTGAGAAAGTTAAACATGGAAATAAATAGAAATGGGATCGGCTTTTCACATCACAGGATACCCATGTGAGCAGTCAACATGAAGAATACTCAAAGTGCAATTCTGAAACATATAATTATCAATGTCTCCTTGGCTTGAGCAGGACAGAGAACATTCCTGATGCCCCTCTTTTCTCTTTCTCTCTCAGAATTGTATATAGACCGGCGGTTTGGAAAGGGATTGCTTTTTGCTTGTGAAAAGACAAAGAGGATTCTCAGCCTTGGTGCAGGGCTGAGAAATGTACCACTAAAAGGCCCATTTAGTGAAAAACCAGTTCAATCTTTCTCCTCCAATGTATAACCAAGTCATGCCAGCCCTGCCAATCACATGCACTGGAGATGCAGCTACAAGGCAAACCCTGACATGAAGAAGTCACAGTCAAGCAAAGAAGAATAAAACTAAATTATCAAGAGACAGGGACCCAGGGAGACCCTCTGATATCATCTGCACACGCAATACACTGGGAAGCAGGCAGGAGGGGACAAGAGAGTCAAGATGCATACTCACAGTGGGAAGGAAACCACTTCGATGAGGCCCAGGGGCCAAGGTGCACTGGCTTCAGGCAATCTGTCTATGGGAGGAGTCCACACATACTTCTCATTCTACTTCAGATCTTCCTTGCATACCTACAGAATACCTATCTAATTCATTCCTTCAGGACCAGATGACCACTTATTGTTAGTTATACACTAAAAGAACAAGTTTCAGGTCTAGGAACCAAAAGTAAACTTGGAAGAGGAGGGATGAGCAGGAAGGGCTTTTTTTTTTTTTTTTTGGCACCCTTGACAAATGCTTCCTGCTAACCCTAATGCTACCTCAGAGTCACCCTGACATTATCAACTCTCTATCACCTCCTGAGCTGACATTTGGGATAAAGATGACTTGTTTTCTATGCAGTTATTTCTTTGGATAACACATAAGAAAAATGACTGTCACACAAGGTCTGTCTTCCAAAAGAAATTGACAGGATCCTCTGTGGCACATTTTACACTAAAAACATACGCTGGAGAAGTGAGAAGATGATGAGCATTCAAGCTTGGCCCCTTTTCCACTTACCAGTGCCATGGTGGGCTGCTATTAGCAGGTGGTTAAACCCTTAACAGCTCAAGAAGAGGGCATATTTATGTAGAATTCTCTCCCAGTTGGTTAATCACTACCATGGGCACATCTTTGAATGCCATAATCTGCCAACTTAAAAATATGAACATAAGTAAACCAAAATTCCCATCGCAGCTAGGGGCAAGGGACCAGCAGAACATCTTTAAAGATCTCCGTAGGAATAGTTAAGCCAGATAATATACAGAGTGGAGCAGAGACATGAGCTCGTGGCAATTTAAAGATCAAAATTCTATCTTTAGCAATAAGGATATTAAAATAGTACTTGCACTCCTCTTATTTGTACAGGAAGGTTTAAAAAAAAAACAGTGCTGAGAAATGAAACATCAGCAGATCACTAATAACTGTGGTTTCCTGAACAATTAAAGAAATTCACAAGATTAAAACCCACTCAGGAAGTGACAAATATTTCTGATTTTTATGGAAGGACTAAAGGGCATTTTTATCTATAGTATCTATTCTGCAAGAACCACAGCTAAGAAAAGAAGTTATTTTTATTATTTTTTATTTATTTCAAGAGCAAATGTGGTAATGGTCTGAATCCAGGAAAGTGAACATTTCTCACTGGAAATGGTAAAAGTTTGTCTTAAAAAGCATTTGTCAGGGCTTTTCTCTCCCATCTGCTAGGGCTGTGTCTTGCCACCCAGTTCCCATTGCAGCAAACTTTTTGTTTGTAATGTGTCAGCAGAAATGTCCTTTATGTTACCTCATCTAATTCTTCACAAATACACTTTGGAAGGCTGTCTCCCATGCATCATCCTAACATTGTTTGGTCCTGATAGCATTCTGTGTATGACGCTCCTGGCCCAGAGAATCTGTTCCTTGTAATAACTGATTCAATAAACTGTTGACAAATGATTTGTATAATACAGTATGGCCAGTGAGCAAGGTTTGTCTCCATCATTACACACCACATTCAAAGCCTCCACAAACACCGCTCTGTCCCTCTCACGCTAGAGCTCCGTGCACCCTTCTGAATAGCAATCCACAGATCAATACACTGTCTGCTGAAAACAACAGGACATAACAAATGAATGATTTTATTTACAATAAAAGCCCCAGTCACCAAATGGATTCCACTCATGTTCAAATTCATTTTTCATGCTCCACTCAAGAGGAGAGGTGGACAAAGCCTAACACAGGGGGAGGGGCGAGGAGAAGGACTAACTGTAATGCGCCGATTTATTTAAGCCATGAACAAGAGCTGAGCTGTACTGAAACATATGAATAAAATGTTCAACAAAACTCTGAAGATGCAATCCTTCAAAACCAGTCTGTTCTCTCACCAAGAAAGCTTGAAAAGCATTTTCCTGTACCCAGAAATTAATGGATTAAAGACGTTCTGACATTCTTTTTTGAAGTGCTGCACCACAGAGGCCAAAGCCTATTCAGTTAGCTCTAAGAACTTGGCAAGAATTGGGAGCGTCTGCTTTCTGTGTGAGGGAAGGAACTGAAGTGGTACTCTGTGAATGGAGCACTGCTTGCTTCAAAGCACACCCATGGCCCTGGCCGGACAGTTCCTTTTCTACTACAGAAGCTATCAACACTTCCGTGACAGGGAGAAGGGAGACGACTCAGCCGGTACCAAACTCGTCGGGCAAGCATGAAGACAGAGTGTGGACCCCCATAACCCATACAAAATCCTGACACGGTAGCACATGCATGTAATTCAACTCCAGAACTCCTGTGGTGGGACGCGTGAGACAGACAGTCTGTGTTCCCAGGAACAAACTATAAGAGAGCCCAACACACAAGGTGGAAGAGGAGCACTGGCGCCCGAGGTCTCCCTGAGCTCCACATGTGTGCCCACCCGCAGATGTGACAGATAGAGAAACATTTTCTCTTTGAAGTCAATAAGCAAAATCTAAGGGAAAGGGGACAGCCAAATGCTAGTGAGGACATCAATTCAAAGACAGTGCTTACAAGTCACTCATCAATGACACACCTCCCACGGTGTGCTTGGATATCATTTTTAAAAATAATAAAACAGCTATTCAAATTAAAAAAATCTATTTTACATGAATTTGCTATAAAACTGCCCTGGAAGCACAGAACTGTCAGCCGAGGCTGTCTATCAGCTCATTTACTCTACCTGGACTTAGCCCTCAGCCCCAGACAAACAATACGGGACTGAAAACAGAGGAAGAGGCGATAGGGCAGCCGGCCTGAACGCAGTGCTACAAAGCCTGGCGCAGAGCGGTGCTCGGCCCTGGGCGTGGCGGTAAGGCGGACAGCAGGCCCTGCCCCCTGGTTCCATCAATTACACCACGGTATTTGCCCAGTGTTTGCAGTTTCTGCTTTAATGTCGGTTACAATCGTACTCAGCATGCAAGGAAAACAGGTTAAGAGCTAGTCCTCCATGCAGAAAGAAGACTGTGCAGAGACAAACAAGAAGGCACAGTGCTCCATTCTGAGGCAGCTTGGGAAATAGGGCATGGTGCCAGGAGCAGAGGAAGGCTGAGTAAGCAGGGCTGAATGAATCAATGTGTGAAGAAGGAATGAAATGTCACAAGTCATGTGGACATCTTTACCAAGAAGGAGGAATATTTATCATAGCACCACCGTTGAGTTGAAAGGCTGGGAAGAGCCTCAAGGTGGAGGGAGAAGAGGAAGTGTTAAAGGGAAACACAGTTAGCAGATGGCTGGAATGACAGAAACTTACAAGATACTAAACATCTTTTAAAAACTTGCCACATACGCCGGGCGGTGGTGGCGCACGCCTTTAATCCCAGCACTCGGGAGGCAGAGACAGGCGGATCTCTGTGAGTTCGAGGCCAGCCTGGGCTACCAAGTGAGATCCAGGAAAGGCGCAAAGCTATGCAGAGAAACCCTGTCTCGAAAAAACCAAAAAAAAAAAAAAAAAAAAAAAACTTGCCACATGGTGGCGCATGCCTTTAATCCCAGCACTCGGGAGGCAGAGGCAGGCGGATCTCTGTGAGTTCGAGGCTGGCCTGGTCTACAAAGCAAGTTCCAGGAAAGGCACAAAGCTACACAGAGAAACCCTGTCTCGAAAAACCAAAAAAAAAAAAAAAAAAAAAAAAAAAACTTGCCACAGAGTTTGGACATTTTCTTCAAAGTGGTCTGCAAACAAGGGGAGTGAAACATGATATGGTCAGAAGTTACCGGGTGGAGAAGCCTGGAGGAGCCTGGAGGAAAAGGCTGCAGAAAGTTAGGTGATCCATGCTGGCGAAGGGTAGAAGCCCCTCACTGTTGGTTTTATGAAATGTGAGCAGGCAGAGCTAGCCACAGGTACAACCCCATCTCAGGACAGAAGACCGTGGCTTTCTGCAAGCAAGCACCTGCCTACTAAGATGCTTCTCAAGGCGGTGAACTGCCTCTCCCCGCCACATACCCACACTAGTCTGCAAAGGTAACATGAAAGGTTTCATAGTAATCTAGGACAGCATTGTCTCAATGTATTATCTACCAGCTCTGCGGTTCCCAACAAGGACGCTCTGAGGTGGTCTCTCACATGTGCCCATTCCCGAAACACCCGGGCTCTCACACCCTCCCGCAAAAGCAGGTTCCTTCCAAAGGCTGGGAGGCTCCGTGCTCATTAGTCAGAAAGCTCTTGTCATTGTCTCACAGATATGGCAGCTGCTAAGGTTTCACTTTCAAAATGACAAGCCCAGGGCACAAGTTTCACTATTGCTCATGATTCACTGTGGCCATTTCCTTAAAAGGAGACATTTCCAGATTTTGTCAGATATTTCCCCAGTCTCAGCATCATATTTCCCCAGGTGGTTCAACAGATCATGGGGGGTGGGGGGAAATCAAGTACTATCAAGTTTTGAATGAAAATTCACAAAACAGAGTCCATTCATTGCGTTATTAACCATTTAACACACAGTAAGTGTGTGTGACATCAGGGTATGAAGATTCATTTGCCTAAATTCTCATTTTCATCCCTAGTTCTCCTATTTTGGTTAAAAGTCAATTAAAACTAGCACATAGAAAATAATGTAATTATACCTTCATTCTTTTGACATCTGACTATATTTGTTTCTAAAAATTCCCGCAAGGCAAAATGACCACCACACACTTGCAGTAAAATCAAAAGAAGAAACAAGAATGCTTTTATTCCAAGAAGTTCAGGGTCCATTTGAAGAATGCAACATAAAATTAATCCACAACTTAAAAGCTGTTCTGTTTCACAGCCTCCTTAAGTCATTCTGCCTTGGGCTTTCGTTTCAGAAGCAGAGAAAGCTGAGTTCTCAATATTGAACATTTTGTTCAACTTTAAAACCTTTAAAATTTTACAAAAAAGTTAAATGTTAGAATACTTTTTATCCAACATTATTTTAAAATTGATAACGTGTTCATTGTTTTTATAATTTTGCAAAATTTAATAGGTGAAATTTAGGCTTAGGATTGAGAGTTTAGTATAGAATCACAATTTTATGTTTTAGGTGATTTTCCTTTTTTCCTTTCAACCAAGCAAAGTTTACATTACTTGGAAAGTAAGTTATTCATGAAGTTCTTAAGAACTTCAAACATTTTCACTGAAAAAAATTACTCCAAAAATAACTTGAAATATTTATACATTGAGGACTATACTAAGGAATTAGCTTTAAAGCCAAACCATGGTTCAGTGTGGAAAATACCTATTATCTTAAAATATGAAGCCTCCTTCTTGTTACCCCTTGCATAATAAAATAAGGAGGAAAAGAAAAGAATTGTGGAAACTCTATAAAATCCACATGTACACAGCCAGGAGGAATATGTTCAACATGAAAAAAATCACCTCCTCTGAGTGTCCCACCCATTCCAATCTCCACTGCACAGGAGAATGAAGCTTCTTTTGAATCCAGTAGAGTGAAAGTTCTTCCAACAAAATAAAGTAACTCAACCAGTACTCACTGTGGAGAATCACCTAGAAACCAGTGTTTCCCCCACGAGAAAATGACATTTCAAATTCCAGCACAGATCATAACATTCAAAACATGTTATATTGTGTCTCCTAGTAACATCTGAAGCTACACTCATAAAGTATTACTAATAACACTGCCTAAACATGAGCTGAGCAAGGACAACACAATAGACATGATAAAGTGGATAATGGGGAAAGACCACGAGGCCTTAACCCTACACAAAGAACTGCAGGCAATTACGGAATGCCAAGAGTGGGACAAATAGGCTTCCCTAGGGAAGACACACCAAATATCAGATCATCAGCCCTGAAAATATACATACAAGAAACATTATAGACTGAGCATGTTCTATTTAAAGAATACATATGTATATAGTTGTATATACATATATATGTATCTAACAGGAACTAATAAAAAATGAGGCCATTAATTTGGAAGAGAAAGGGAAGTGGCTTGGATAAAGGAAAGGGGGAAATGATGTAATTGTGTTACAATCTCAAAAATAAAATAAAGTAAAACAAATGAATAAGTTAAACAATCTCCATTAAGCAAAGAAACTTTAATTCTCCTGTAATCCCTTATTCCACCTTACAGAATCACCATCCAGTTTCTAACCTTCCATTAAAATTCACAACGAATAAAAGGAATTCAAAGTGCCCATGATATTCGTTGGACCAATTTTAGAAACACCTATTTATTTACACAGCTATGGTAGTGAAAAGGTCAACCAAAAATTCCCCTCCAAAGCTACAGTTGCTAAGCAACCTTCCTCAGAAGTTCTGCAATACTGCTCAAGCATATTCCGGGTGTCACCAGCTGGATTCAAAATAAATATGAATAACATCTTACCTCATTACTCCAAATGGGAAGGGAGGGAGATTCCTTGCTTACCTTTTGTAGACAGGCACTAAAGGCTGATTCTGTATTAATTTGGCTGGTTGGATTCATGTGCTTATTTTACAAGAAAAGGATACGGCCAGGTACAACGGGTTTCCTATTGACCAGGGCGAAGGACAGTTCAGTTTTGAGAAATACCACGGAGGGTTTGATGAGATGTTGGCCAAATCTAAATGACATGGTCTCACGGTGAATCTGAAAGAGAAAATAATTGAGGAAATGAGCATTCAAAAGAGAAAACAACTTGGTTCATGGGCCACTTTAAAGAAGGCAAATTCCATAGTAATGATTCTTGAATGCAGAGAGAATACCATTGAAACTGGTCCTGTTAGTCTCCCCTCGGACGAACTCCAGGTAAATTCTGCTGGAATATTCTCATCTCCCTACATTGCTACCTTGGTTCCAGCGAAGGTTGCAAAGCAGAAGCTGGAACATGGATGACAAAGCAACCTTCCATGCCTAAATTCCCTGGCCCTCCAGGTTGTCACCTCAAATCCACAAGGTCCTATTTATTGAATACTTACTTTAACCCATTGATCTCATCATTGATGCTAATATGGAAATATTCATTGTTAAGTGCTGAGTACAAACATAATTCTTAAAAGCTTCTTTCAAATGCTTTTATCTTTGTTTGTACAACAGCAATTTAGCACAAGTACAAACACTGTCTGACCTCTCTTACAATTACAAAACACACGTTCCCTGAGAACTATTACAATTCAGTTGCCATAATTAGAGCGAAAAGGAAGGAATGAACAAAACAGAGTTTCAGATGAGACTAGTTCCTGGCTGACCCAGAGACAAACCAGGTAATGAATGTTAATTTCTCCATGTCCTCCTTCTGGGGGAGGCTCCGGGACAGTGTTACAATTTGACATAAAATATCCCCCACAAGCTTATATACTGAGCACTTGGTGCTGATATTTTGTGAGGTTCTTGAAAATTTAGAGGAAGGGGATTGGTTGGCAGAAGTAGATGATGGGGGGGGGGGTGTGGGAGTGGGTTGAAGGTTCTGCCTGCCTCTGGTGGCTGAGTCTTTCCTTTTGGTATTTGTCATGAGATGAATAGCCTGCTTCTACCACCATGATTTTTTGTTAACTAGAAGTCTGAAACTTTGAACCAAAATAAATCCTTCCTACTCTAAGTTGTTTATAACAAATCTTTTGTTATAGCAGTGTTAAAGAGAATGAATATGAGGGAGAATAAAATTAAATTGAGCACTTGGCAGCCAGGGTGGACAAAACCCACCCATGCCCCAGGAATAATCTTGAATAGGTGATGCGTACATATGAGTGACTCCTGAGTAACTAAGGCCCTTACATTTTTGTAAGTCAGGAGCAGCTGATGGCCAGAGACCAACCTATAAGAAAAACAGAGATGAAGGGTGAATGAAGAATCAGAAAAAAAAAAGACGAAGTTAAAAAAATGAAAACTATTGGTAAGTAGACCAAATAACTGCATGATGATTTAATGAGCCAAATGTTTAAAATAAGAGCTATATAAAAGTCCTCTACAGTAGTAGACTGAACTTCATGCATTCTGTGCTCAGGACTCAGGTGGGAGGACTCATGTCAAGAAAAGATACTTGTTTATAAAATACTTAAACCAGTTCATAAAAAATAAGGGTCAATAAGGCTATCAAACATCATCTAGCAAAGTGGTTTTTCAGACATGTTCTCTGGGAAGCTATCAAAGCTACAAATGTATATTTCCTATAGCTCCCGACATGTTACCATGAATTTTCCATGGTTGATGCTTCACCATGTTTTAGGGTAGGGCTCTTCTTCCTGTTGAATCCAGGTCTTGGGAATTCACCCAAGTTCCTGCAGTCCCCTAGCACACTACTACTTTGGGAGTGGACATGAACACAAGGTGAGATAATCAAAGGCAATCAAATCCCCCAGCTGATCACAACCCATGCCATGAAAAGTCCTTTCTTAAAGCTGACTTGTCAGTCTGTCAGTCTGTCAGTCTGTCAGAGTGACACCACAGCAAGCAGAGCCGAGACACAAGCCCACACCCAACAATGCCGGAAAGAGCAGCCTCCCTGGCATCTGTTCCCACTTAAGGGTGATTGGACAAACCTGACTTAAGCATGGGCGCTAGCTGACGAGCTGATGCTACACTGAGTCCTTGATTGGTACTTCTTTGGTATTATTTGTCCTTTTTTTCCCCTTTTATCTTCAAACCATCTTATCTCCTCATAACTCAAGGATATGCTGCAGCACGGTTAATATAGTCTTCATGTTCTTTATAGATTTGTGTACATGTCTCCCATTTGTCAAAATATGGAGGGCTCTCAAAAACATTTAATTTTAACTTTATATGAATTATTTGTTTTCAATCTCATCTGTTTCTTAATTCTGGTTTATGCACTCACAGCAATGTATCATGGCTTTTGTGTACAGTTTGCCCCTGCTCAAGAGTTTCTCCAGCTACAATATTTCATCATGAATAATGCTGTGATTTCTATTCTAATGTGCAACATACAGCCTTAGAGCAGGGTTTTAGGTCACAACCTTACCCAGCTTTTCTACGAGACAGGTGCCAGTTTGCATTTCCAAGAGGAACACACATTCATTAAAAATGGTGTCTCTTCCTTTGAACTCACTTGTCTGTCACAGTGTCATATATACCTTGCCTTCCACAAGTTACTGATTTATATACTTCATCCTCCTTTTTACAAGTCACCTCCCTTTTGTTTCCTGGTTTTCCAGGGTGCACAAAACTGTCTAAGTATTCAACATAATTACATTTTTACCATCTTTTAATTTTTCTATTGTTCCCCCAAGGAACAAAACCCACTCATTTTGTTATAATCAAAATCATTATTTTTTTTTATATTTTTCTCCAAGATTATTCAACATATCTTGCTCCATCATAAGGTCTCAAATGTGTATTTCAGCATTTTCCTCTATTAACTGAATATCTTCATTTTTAATACTTAGGTGTATGTCCCATGTAAAGCTTTGCTCAAAATATGAAGTATGGGGTTTGAAGAGATGACTAAGTGGTTAAGAGCACTGGCTGCTCTTCCAGATGACCGAGGTTCAATTTCCAGCACCAACATCTGTAACTGTCTGTAACTCCCATTCCAGGGAATCTGGCAGCTTTACAGACACCCATGCAGGCAAAATACCAATATCCATAAAATAAAAATAAATACATATTTAAAAAATTGAACAATGAAGTATCAAAGGTTTCATTTTTCCTCTGTTCCTGGGTCAATTTTCTTATTCCAGTTCCTGATAACACGCCCATATAGACATGGCAGTGTTTCTGAACTCCATCTGAGCCTATGCCTGATGCTCTAGAACAGCGGCTGCTAAATTATTTTCTATAAGGGACAGTTGCAATGGGCTACACAACCTCGTATAACTACTCACTTCTGACACGTAGCATGCATGCCACCACAGCAGTGTCTGTGTTCTAATAAAACTTTATTTATAGCAAACGCACAGCCTGGACTTAGCACACAATCTGTAGTTTGTCAACTCCATATATATTACTACCCCTTCAAAATTTTTCTGGGTAGAAGTTGATTGGATTGAATTTCAATGTTGATGGAGGGGAGATAGGACATCTTCGCAGTATTTAATGAATCCATTTGTGAACAGTGCTTTTGTGTTGACTAATACCATAATAAGACTCTGGTGATACTTTTTAATTTCCCTTTTATGTTTTATGTATTCTGTCTTAGAGCTGTTCTAGCCAGCATTTGGGTTGTATCCTATTATTGCCATAGTTGTTGGTAACTACTGATTTTTATGTTTGTGCAGCAACCAGTCTAAAATCCCCCATGGCTGCCATGGTCTCCACAGAGTTTCTCTGGTTTTCCATATAAGAATTTACTTAGAAATAATACAATTATTATCATTTTAATTTATCTATTTTTCTCTTGTGAGATCTTTGACAATGTGTTCGAAAGCAGAAGCAACCAAGTTACCCTTGTCTTATTCTTAAAATTACAGTGAATGAGTGTAAACTTTGTTTTTCTATTAAAGACAACATCCACTATAAGTTTTAGTTAAAAAAAAAAAAGAAACTTGTATACTAAGGAGGGAGGGGAAAAAAAATCTAAGTTTCCTAAAGATTAACTCTATATTTAAATAAACAAAGCTCTACTAATATATTTTTATATATAATTTTGTATTATTTGCCGTCAATGTGACACCCCTCATTGGAAGATGTCTTAATATGTAATTATCCCATTACTGTCACGACCGCGTTAGCAGCTCACATTGTTTTATTCTTTAGTGCACTGTCATATTGGACTTCTGGGTGTTGCAGATGAAGCTGGCCAAATGTCTTTAAACTAAACTTACCAGATATTCATTATCAATATCTTTGTAAATACACTGGCTTTTTAGACTTGTTTTAAAATTTTTTTTTACACCTACCTTCTGTTCCTTTAGCAATGATTCTGAACATGTGAGTCATGACCCCTTTGGGGGCTGAAGGACAAGGGTCATTTATCATATATCTTCCATATAGAAAATGTACATTATGATTCATAACAATATGAAGTAGCAATTAAATTTTATGATTGGGGGTCACCACAACATGAGGAGCTATATTAAAGAGTTGCAGCATTAGGAAGGTTGATAACCACTGCTTTAGAGTTAAACAAAACTCATTTGTCAAGTGGTGCCTCTTTTCCTATCATAGGGGGATATTTTGACAATCATGGTAAATTGTTTAAAGTTTCTTGATTTACCTAAGTGATTTTTTTTCTTGTATTAATTTCTAAGCCTTTTCATACCAATTTTAATTTTATTAAAAAAAATTTAATGGGTTCAGAATATAATTAATAATCACTTTTATTATTTATTTTGAAATTTATAAAAATGTGAATATTTTAACCCATCTGTAGCCTATTTCATTTTTATATTTTTTAAATTTTTACTAATTAATAAATTAATTTTTCCCAGCCTGATCACAGTTTCCTCTTCCTCCCTCCTTTCCTCCCAGTCTTTCCCCCAATCTCCACACACCATCCACTCCCTCTCCCTTCCCATCAGAAAAGTGCAGTCCTTCCATGTATATCAGCCAGCCATGGAATATCAAGTTGCAATATGACTAGGCACCTCCTCTCCTATTAAGGTTGAATGAGGCTACCCAGCAGGAGGAAAGGGTCCCAAGATGAGGCAACAGAGTCATAGACATATCCCTTCCCTCTGCCAGGAGTCCCACAAGAAGTACAAGCCACACAACTGCAACTCATATGCAGAGGACAACACCCTTTCATAATAGCCACAGATAATATAAAATGTCTTGGTGTAACTTTAACCAAGCAAGTGAAAGAACTGTATGGCAAGAACTTCAAGTATTTGAAGAAAGAAATTAAAGAAGATATCAGATGATGAAAAGGTCTCCCAAGGTCATAGATTAACACAGTAAAAATGACCATCTTGCCAGGCGTTGGTGGCGCACGCCTTTAATCCCAGCACTCAGGAGGCAGAGCCAGGCGGATCTCTGTGAGTTCGAGGCCAGCCTGGGCTGCCAAGTGAGCTCCAGGAAAGGCGCAAAGCTACACAGAGAAACCCTGTCTCAAAAAAAAAAAAAAAAAAAAAAATGACCATCTTACCAAAAGCAATCCATAGATAAAATGCAATTTCGATCAAAATTTAACACAATTCTTTACAGAACTTGAAAGAACAATACTCAACTTCATGTGGAAAAACAAAAAAAACCAGGATAGCTAAAACAATCTGATACAACAAAAGGACTTCCCCATCCCTGATTTCAAGCTGTACTACAGAGCTACAGTAATAAAAACTGCATGGTATTGGCATAAAAACAGACAAGTTGATCAATGGAATCAAATCAAAGACCCATATATAAATCCACATACCTATGGACACCTGATTTTCATAAAGAAGCTAGAAATATACAATGAAAAAAATATACATCTTCAACAAATGGTGCTGGCATAACTAGATGTCGACATGTAGAAGAATGAGAACAGATCCATATCTATCACCCTGCACAAAACTCAAGTCCAAGTGGATCAAAGACCCCAACATAAAACCAGATGCACTGAATCTGATAGAAGAGAAAATGCAGAATAGCCATGAATACACTGGCACAGGAGAGAACTTCCTGAGTAGAATATACATAGTATAAACACTAAGATCTACAATTAATAAATGTGACCTCATGAAACTGAGAAGCTTCTGTAAAGCAAAGGACACTGTCACAAGGACAAAATGACAGCCTACAGAATGGGAAAAATCTTTACTAACCCCACATCTGACAGAGGGCTGATCTCCAAAATATATAAAGAATTCAAGAAACTAGACTTCAAAAAATTTTTCAATTTAAAAATGGGTTACAGATCTAAAGAAAGAATTCTCAACAGAAGAATCTCATGTCTTCAAAACACTTAAATGTTCAACATCCTTAGACATCAGGGAAATGCAAATCAAAGCAACTCCGATTCCATCTTACATCTGTCAGAATGGCTAAGATCAAAAACACAAGTGACAGTTCATGCTGGCGAGGACATAGAGCAAGGGGAACACTCTTCCACTGATGGTGGGAGTGCAAACTTGTACAGCCACTTTGGAAAGCAATATGGCAGTTTCTCAGAAAATTGGGAATCTATCTATCTCAAGACCCAGCTATACCACTACTGGGCATATACCTAAAGGACACTCTACCATACTACAAGGATACTTGCTCAACTATGTTCATAGCAGCATTATTCATAATATCCTGAAACTGGAAGTAACCTAGATGCCTATCAACCAAAGAATGGATAAAGAAAATGAGGTAGATTTACACAATGGAGTACTACTCAGCTGTTAGAAACAATGACATCATGAAATTTTCTGGCAAATGGATGGAACTAGAAAAGATAATCCTGAGTGAGGTAACACAGACCCAGGAAGACAAACGTGGTATATACTCATAGGTGGATATTAGCCATGAAGTAAAGGATGACCATGCTACAATCTACAGACCCAAAGAAGCTAAGTTACAAGGAAGGCTCAAGGTGGGACACATGAATCTCACAGTGAAGAGGAAATAGAATGACATCACAGGTAGACAGGGAGAGGGTTATGGATGGAAGGTGGGCATGGGAACAGGAGGGACCAGGTCAAGAGAGAATGGAGGGAGAGAGTACTGGGGAAGACAACTGGAATCCAGGAGCATCTCTGGGATGAGTTAGAAACCTACTGCAATGGAAACTCCCAGGAATCTATGAGGGTCACCTTAGCTTTTTACATTTTTCAAAGAATCAACTCAGGTTCTTTGGTTTTCATTAATTTGACTTCATTATTCATTTTCTGAACTTTTGTTTCTTCCTTGAAAGACTCTTCATCTTCCCTCTGTCTTTAACAATACTGCGGCTTTTCTACTCATTGGAGTCAAACACCGTGTATGCTGGTTCCTCTGCTGCTTTTCTCTTCGGTAACAACAGCTACGTGTAGCTTCAGAGCTGCCCGTTAGCTGCATCCTTCCCCCGTGCTTTCATTAGCTTTCAGCTCTTGGAATCTGGTCCTTGCTATGATTTCCTAACTCAAGGATTACTCTATAGTGTGCTTTTTCATTTCCAGACACATGGGATGTCTCTGCTAGCTCATTACTAGGTCTGATTTACTGCACTGTGGAGAAGAGGAACTTTACCCCAGTTTTGCTTGTGTTTTTGAATTTGAGGCTCCTTCCTTGGCCATTACAGAGGAACCATGCCCCTAACCTCACACCCTGAAAAATGAAATGCGTTCTGCCCTCATTCAGCATATATATGTGTATATATACATATATAGTATATATTATCATATTTTTATATATAATATTGAATTCATTGTTTTCCAAACTTCTGTCTCTGCTTGTCATCTCTGCTTCATTAGTTTCTAGGGGAACTGAGTTAAATGTCTAACTATAGTTGCCAAGTCAATGGCAGATGCCATACTTTCTGTTTTGTACACCACAGTTATATATTCACGGACCTATGTTTCAACTTGCTTCACTACATTGATTGTCTTGCTCAAGTATGAAAAATATGGACTTTTTCTATCATCCATTTTCAACCTGTACCTGTTAGATGCTTTTAAAATAATGTATCCTAGCATCTTGTTTTCTCTCTATTATCAAAGATGCCCGATAAGCTGAACCCCTTGTGGATATTATTCATTCTTTAAATTTGATGTCATTACAGAATTTCATGTATCTCACTTTTTCTTCTCCTTTTTACCTTTCTCAATTAAGCTTTCTTCTTTTCTGATTAGGCCAGGCTGGGTGATGGGTGAGCCTGAAGATGGGCCTATCTCTGCCTCATCACTGGGGTTACAAAGGTGTGCCCAGCTTTTCCATGGATTCTGTGGGTCCAACTCAGATCCCAGCAAGTAATTTACTGAGCTCTCTCCAGCACCCTAACATACCCTTACCCTTTTAACACACCCTTACCCACCTTTACACACCAGTTACCCCCCTTTACACACCCTTACCCCCTTTACACGCCCTTACCCCATTAACACGCCCATGTCCCACTGATGCCTTTCAGATTTTACACTCCATCTTTCTTATGATTGCATTTTGGACATGTCCAAATCACTTTGGGCTATAATTTCGAATAACTGTATATTTTTCAAATTGCACTGCTTACTTCAGGATGCCATCTCTATGCCTCAGCTCATGGAGGCCACACCCTCTTCCTCACACTGTGAAGCATCAGGTTCTGGCATGGCTGTCTTTTGAGTCTGTCTGTCCCTCCTCTTTGGTTCTTAGCACAACATTTTCTCCAGAATTCAGTTATCCTGTGACTGAATACCCATGTACCTTATACAATCTTTTAAAATCATTTTCACTGGAAAAATTTCCTGAATATCTATTCCATCATATTCCTAGAGTCTAAAGTTGTCATTATTGATTGATTTAAAAAGAAAGAAAACACAAAATTCTTTACTTACTATTTCCCATTCTTCCTCCTGGATTTCTTTATGTATTTATTATTTTATATACTTTAATCTCTAAAATTACTTTTATAAAGTGTCTACATGTGCCATACTGTGAATTTTTGTTCATAATAATATTTCACCCTTCTATTTAAATAAGCAGCCTACAATAATAGCCTCAACTCTAAGTTTGCCTGTTTCAAAACTGATCAATCACATCTTGACCTCTTTGTGTCCTTGTACAGCTGTAGGAGAAAGTCTGCTGACACTCAGGTTACTGTTTAACATGGTGATTCTGGTTTCTTATCTCAAAATAAGACCTGAGCGTAGAACTATATATTAGTACCTGTCAATTACCACAGCAAACTATCATGAACCAAACTCTATCATCCCCCTCAAGACTCTAAGGAAAATTCCATTCTTTTCCCAAATTCCATGGCTTACAATAGTCCCTCCTTCATGCCGATGGTTGAGATTCATTACTGCAGTCTCAGCCCCGCCCCATGCACTCCATCTTCACGTGGCCTCTTCTGTATGTCTTCCCATCTTACATTAGTACAGGTTGAGGGCTGAGGAGATGACTCAGTTGGTAAAGGGCTTGCTGCCTAAGGACCATTTCCAGTGAGACTGTTTCTCAGCAAACAAGGCGGATAACCACTGAGGACAATACCTTACACTGTACACTTGCCTCTACACACAAGTGTACATGCCTGCTCATGCATCTGCACACAGCATAACCCACATGATAACATCAGAAGCAATTACATCTACAGAGACTTTTACTTCCTAGGAAGGTCATATTCTGAAGTTCCCTTGGGGGGGGGGGCACGATTAGACTAATGTTTCAGATTCCTACTATTTTATATGCCATAAGGCATATGTGAGGTCTTCGGTTTCCATTGCATCCTTTAAATGTTTGGTCTACCCTCTGTCTTCAGACACTCTGGCACAAGTTAACACATTGGCCTTCAGAGATTCTATCTGACATTTCTATTCATTCAGTCTCTCTAAGCCCTCACGTCAGTCTTCTCGTATCTGTTTCCTCCTGATGTCTTTTGGGAAACAGCCTTAAAGCAAAATACAGCCATTCATTTACCCATTTATTTAGCCTCTAAATTTCTATCGAAGCTTACTTATATCCAGTTTCCCTTCTGTGCCCTGGCTACCCTTCCCTGCATGGCCCTTTTTCTGATATATCACTCTTGCCAATAAACTCTTATGGTTCTACTACATATTTTCACAGAAGTCTAGTTTGCCAGTAATTTATAATATGGGATGCCCTCTGATCTCTTCACTAATTCTTCTTCCCCTTTGATGATAGACATAACTCAAACCACTCTCTGCCTGGAGAAAGCAAGAAGAAATGGAGCCAGAGTTCAAAGTTCTCTACTTCACTTACCCCTCTCTGCCTCTCTGCAATGTGATGAACTTCTCATCCATGGATATCTCATCTAAAACCAGGAGACGGTGGCATGCAGTAAGCATACATCACTGTCTGACACATGACGTAGGCTGCCAAAATAGTATTATTTTCCACTTTCTCTACAGTGGTCTCACTCTGTTTCTCTGTTAATTGTAGAAAAAATCCTCATCTAATAGGCCTATTTCCTCAAATTTTAATTTCAGTGAAATTATAATCCAGGGATTGGGAAAAGAACACAAGTGTATATCACAGTAAAATCAGCAGTGTGATTGGAAGATGTTGGAGTCTTCAGGATCTGAAATGGTCTGCAAGACTGAGATAAATATTAAATATTTTACTCTCATATGAACATGGCAAAAGCAATTTTAGTTTAGGCTGAAGTAAAATTGCTGAATTCTTCCCACCAAACAAGGAAGTTGGATGTACTCTGTTGAATTTCCAAATGAAAATCATATCCAGGAAACCTTGTTTTTTAGCAAATATGCAGATAATTATTTCTGGAATATAGAAAATTAAAGACTTAGTAATGGAACTCACTCAATGGGTCATGTACTCAATTACATTAACAGATGTTAGTCAATAAAGAAATCTTAGGTACTTGGTTTGTCCTCTTATTATGAAGAAAAAAGGAAGTACTTAACGTTAACCAAAACCACAGTCTTATATTTGTAGACTTTTTTCCTTCTTGGTTTTGTATTTAATAACGTGCTTTTTTAAATTTTTTTTTAAAGTAAAAGCCTAAGGTTCCGGTATTTACTAAGTCTCCCATTTCCCATTCATGAAAGATGTTATCTTTCTACCTCCCTCTTACAACCTATGTGTACCCTCTCTCTCCCTCTTCTGTCTTCTGGTAACTCTAGCTCCTGTCACTCTTAGCAGCTACTAAGAAGACCTGAGTTCATTATCTTCAAAGTCAACCAATGGAAGGAACTAGTGGAGAGATTTCTGCCCTCGAATATGCAGGTTTGTGTCAGCAGTCAGCACGGCTGACTAGTGTGGTTGCTGACAGGAAGAGTTGAGCCACGGACCTTGTGGAATAGGGTTTAGTGGCCACAGCGGAAGATGACAACGCATTCCAGGGAAGGTCAGGTTTATTCCTGATTTGCTTTTAAATGTTATGTTAATGTTCCACTAAACTGCCAAATGTTTCAAATCTTGTTTCAAAAAATAATAGCCAACTCTAGAATTTCTGAGTGGAAAAGGGCCTGTGAGATCACTTAGACTCAGCCATCTCATTTTAGAGACACTGAGCACATCCAGAAGGCAAGGGGTCTATTCAAATGAGCACTGAATTTCAGTGGTCTTGTGGCTCTTTATACAGGATACTATTTAAGGATTGATTAAACTTGGGACCCCAATTTAAGAAGCTAAATTAAAGTTAACACACTTCGGGGCATTCCTTAGTACAAATGTCGGGAGCAATACTCACTCTAAGAGGTTCAACAGAGGATTCAGAATAAAAGCTTATGTCTATTAATTTCATATTATCTCTTCCAGCAGAGAACATTATGAACTGCCTTTTTTATTTTTATTTTTTGATAATGGAAAGACTCTTCCAAAATCCATGCCCCAAACTTGGAACTTCGGGACTTCCAGTGACCACATGACCATCAATTACCAAGAAGTCACCGAATCCCATCTCACAATTAATATTTCCCTTGTCCAAAATAGCAAAGCATTTCTCCAGGGTGAATGCAAAGATGGGATGCTTCCACAGCAGCAGCTAAGATGTTCTAGCTGTGGCCTGCTGACTAGCAACATCTCCCTCACCTGAGACTCATAAACAATGCCTACTCTGCAGTACAGTACAGCTACACCCTAAATTGTGGAAAGTGCTCCCCCAGAATGCTAGCTATAACACTAGGCTGACTAAAATCATCTTGAGAGCTTTCAAAAGGACCAAGCTCCATCATACCCTAACTCCAACAGAACCTCTACAAGGATGAGATAAACACAGCTCCAGGGTTAGACAGACGGGGCCACAATGTTGTTTTCTTTGTCAACCTATGATATGACTGTGGCATGCTCCTTAGCTTGTGTGCCTCTGTGACACAGGCCACCAGTACCCTCCATACATCCTCTGAAGTACCTAGTAAGTATTTGGTTAAGTGCTACATTTTTACCCCGGCAAAAAATAACTATGAATATTTTTATAGATAATGTCTTTTAATAGATGAGAGTTGGTTCTCAATTAATACAAAATACTTGTGAAGATAATAGATACTGCTATTATCACAAGATAGTGTTTAGTCATTAAAGATGAAAAAAAAAAAAAAACCTGGCATGGTACTGAGTAGATGATGTGCCTCTCCATGAGACAGTGTCGGTTAAGAAGTAACATCTGAGCAAGAGGAAAAGCAACCAGTGTTTATTCACTGCTTCCAGCCTTCTAAAGATTTAGGGAGCACACCCTTAAACCTCTGGACAGCCCTATGAAGACAGCACTTTGCACATCTGCCTTCCTGGATCCCTCTGATTTTGTCACTTACAACAATTCTAGATATTAAAATTACCATGTTCAGAAGATATTGAACTATTAAGGCTATTGAAATCAATGGCTAAATAGCTCTCAGGACATTTTTGTAATATTTTATAGTCAACAGTCGTTCAGGGTAGATGGCCCATTTCCATATAACTTTTGTCAATATTGGACATTTTCTAATTCTCTAAATCTGTTATACAAATTGTCATTACTTAGGAATACAATACAGAAGGAAATGACTTCTTCAAAATGTCCTAGCTAAAGCAATCTACCATGAACACTAATGTCTCCTAGGCAACCAGGAAACTAAACACGATAAAAAAAGAAATGCTGCTCCTTTTGTTAAAAGAATGAAAAAAAAAGCCTGTTTTCTTTAAACTAGAAAATTAAAGATCTTCTTCCATTAGAGCCAGGAGTGCTAAGGTTCACTGTGAAAAACAAAACAAGCTCCTATTTTATGCCTGACAATGCTCACTGAATGACAGCAGTCTAGATTAACCCTTTGGCAGCCATCAGGATCCATGCCTTGGACTGTTCTAATTGCTAGGGGACTCTATTCCAGCATACATGAAAACTGAGGGCTAACTGTGAACCAAGAATAGAAATGAGCTTGAAAGCTACTGGCTGATGGATCCCAAGACTAACCTTACCAGGAAAAATGGCCTGTCATTTAAGTGAGCAACAGCACACACTGGGAGCTGGCCAGCCGCTCAGATGGATTCTATCGACTTGGAAAACAGTCAAGGTACAAAATGAGTTGTTGGAGACGTACATTAAAGTTTTATAATTTAAAAATCCTTCTTAACCTACACATATGTCACAATCCCAGAGAGGATAGCATCAGATTCCACAAATGGTATCAAAACAAAGAGAAGGACAACTGAATGTCTCAGTTTATACAAACAAAAGAATGTCTATAATGTCTTAATGTAATTTCAATCTTCATTCTCCATATCTAAACTTTCAAAAGAATGTAGGATACCAATTTATTAAAAGAAAAATATTCTTCTAGCTAGGCAAGTTGAAATATTTTTTCCTAAATGATATTTAATATCTTGAATATTTCTAAAGCTACGCATGAATTTAAAGAAGCTACTATTCTGGGATGTATGTGCACATTAAGACATTATATATATAATGTCTATATATATATAATGTCTTAATGCAGTTTTTATACAATGTATACAGTACAATACAATGTGTTGCTATAATGTGTATATATACATATATATAATACTTAATACATGTAAACATATATAGTTTTTCTTTGACTATGTTTCAATTCTCTTGATCACACAACTAGAGTATAATCCTGTACTACATACATACTATTTTTTACCTCTTGAACTGCCAATCTCTTTTCTGTAGTGACTATTCATTTCATGTTCCAACATGTATGAACAAAAGGTTCAAGTTCTCCATATTGGTTGAAATATTAAGGCAACTCCATGTAGTTGAAAGAGAGGTTTATTTTTTGGGTAACTTACAAGTGAAGGGATAGGTTACAAGGTCTGGGAAAGGTAAAGCACAGTCCGACAGTGTTCTCTGGAGAATTCTGCTTGGTCTATCTCCAGTGTCCAGGATCCAGGAACCAAGAGAGCCAGCACATCCAGATCTCAGGTCTTAAGTAAGCACTCCTGTCTGGGTCCCGCCTTGTAGGCGTGACAGTTACTGGAAGCCTCAATGGGGTAGTACTTCCAGGTCAAAGCTTGAACAGCTACCCACTACATCTCCACACTTGCCAAAAGCCCACACTCAGAAACTTTTATTCAATTGTCTGGATGAGACCTGGACAGTGGGTACTTTTTTCTTTGTTTCATTCTCTGTGACATGGTTGAGGGAGACCAGCTCCCTCTCCCTCCCCCCTCTCCCTCTCCCCCTGCCTCCCAGGATACTTTTGAGCAGGGAGAAATAAGGAATATGGAGATAGAAATATAGAGGAGAGAGAGAGATAGAAAACACAGGATAGCCTCAGGGGACCTGGGTCAAAACCCACCAGCCCCTTCTGTCTCTACTAAAGGGCTTTGAAAGGAATGCCAAGAGGTGGAGCAAAAGACCTCCCCCCAGCACAGCCAAGTGTAGACCATCCTAATCACCTTGTGCATGGTCCAGCCATCCCCTAATGCGGCCCTGCTGTGTAAAGCAAGCTCCGATCTCACTAGGAAACCTCTGCGGGCTCCCACACATAGTGAAGACTCACTGCTCCTTATTCACATTGTCTGTCTCTGGCTCCTAAAGAGTATTCACACCTACTGACTATGTTGCTTGTATTGTTCTTTTTCATTCTTGTCACACCTCATAATACCAATGATGATTTATGGAACACGAGAACAAAAATGAAATATGGAAGACAGCATCCTATAACAATTTCATGTTTATTTTCCAAGGATAGGGAATACTTTTTTGTTGTTGTTTTGGTTTTGGTTTTTGAGATAGATTTCTCTGTGTGTAGCCTTGGCTATCTAGGAACTAGCTCTGTGGACCATGCTGACTTTAAACTCACAGAAATATACCTGCCTCTGCCTCATGAGTGCAGAGATTAAGTCAGTCGGCGCTGAGTCTGATGCATGCAAGTGTGTGTGGCTGCCTAGTCCTCTGCCACAGAGCCAGCCAGCTGAAGAGCCTCCATGAGCAAGGTCCACACTCCAGAGCTGAAGAAGTTAGAGATAAGAAGTTATCTCGGAAGTTACATGGTGGCAGACATGGCCAAGGAATACTGTGGAGATGGCAACTAGCAGGTGACAGAATAACACTAGAATGGTAGTCAGATGAGGAAATGCCATCATCATGTTAGAAGCCTTGAAAAGAGTCTAACCTGGCTGTGCAACAAAGGAGTGTACATCCCTCCCCAAAGGGCCTATTGGACTGTGCTCATATGAAACTTTTTGCTAAATAAACCTTTGTGATACTCAAAGAGGAAAGAAAAAGAAAAAAGATATTTTAAGTCATCTGTGTACCTGTGTACAAGGAGAAATCTAAAATGGATTGATGATTTTTTTTCATAATTTTGGAGTCAATCCTGTTCTCTTTTCTACATGCTTTTATCTTCCACAAGAACCACAGACAGAAGAGTCTATCTGAAAGGATTTGTTTTTCAACAGTCCTCATGGAATGTGAATCACAAATCCCATGATCCAGTACAGAACTTTCCTCTCAAAGCAGAACACCTGTAAACATGCTGTCTTCCATAATTATTCTCACCTAATGATAAACACAGAGTGAACAGGTGACATGTACATCTCATACTACCACCAGACCTTGACTATAAAACACAGCACTATAGATGCAAAAGTATATAGTATTCAATTGTATGTATGCTAAACTAAACACAAAGCAAAACACTACAATATGGGTACTACGGTCCTTTTAAAAAGTAAATAAATAAACATCCTGTATTTAGATAATTATCTTTGGGAATGCTAGATGCTTGGGCAAAATGAGCAATTTCTAAACTGAAGGCCTAAGCCTCCTGTCTCGTGGAGGCCTAGATTCATCTCAACAAGAAAGATGATCCAAACATGTGTGCCTGTAGACTGATAACAGAAAGAAATCTACAGGTTATACTAGTAGAACATTATTCTAGGGAGAGAAATCGGTGAAAAAGCATCACTCATGTTATTTTTCTCATTTTCTCGGTCACATGTGATATGAGAATCTTTCTTCTAGGTTGCTATTTACTTTCTACAGGATCTTAAGAGATTTGCAGATGGTCCCCTTTTCTTGTGGGTTTTTTTTTTCAACTGTGTGATGGCAAAGTTGATATTGTGAACCAGCAACCAAAACTGTGGTCAAAAACCTTCAGTGTCAATGTTAATGCAACTGTGCTCATCTAGCTGCTGAAACCACACATTAGCATCTTTATTCAATGCATGAGTCTCTCAGAAGTTAAGAGTCACCAGGGTCATACATTTCTTTATATCTTAAAAAAAAAAAAGGTTCAAAACTAAGAAATGCCAAAGCATAAGCACATACATTTTATCATAGTTTGAACATTAACACTGGGAAAAAAACAAATTTTATATACAAATTAATACAATAAGGTTACTATCTGTGCACACAGGAAAGATCATTCTACTAACTTCTGACCTATGTGGACTTGATGCGTGTGTGCGTGTGACAAAGCAATGTCACTCACAGACTTTTGCTAGGACAGTGTAGGACTAATTACAGTGTCGGGCACAGTTGTGTGTCACTGTAGTGTAGAAACTGTCTTCTGCTTTCACTGTTCTGCCTCACTCAGCAATTTCTAACTGTGTTACACACAAGATACGTCTATGACTGATAAATTTACTATTTAACAGTGCACCACAGTTCATATAACCTCTTGAGGGGATAAGTTAAAAACTATGCAAGGAAAATATCCCCTTAACTCTCTTCCATAACAAAAGGAAAGCCCACTGAAAAACAAGGTCTTCATCTAAGGCCTTGCTTGACCCAAAGCCATCACAGACCCACTGAGTTCTTCCAGACTCTGATAAGATATTGGTTAAATGAAATCATAAGAATCTAATTCTAGCCTCTGAGTTTTATCCTCACTAAAATCATCATGAGAAGAACCTATTTCTACAGCAATAATCAAGAAAAGTTCTCATTCAAGGGTCTTGAAATGGAGCTTCCTCGTTTCAACAAGCATCTACTGTAAAACATGAACTTGAATGCAGTCAAGTCTTGATTTGTCTTCTCACAGAATGGATTTACAGTACACCATCAGCTGGGCTCCTTCATAGGGAGTCCTGCTCCTTCACTATCTCACAAAAGCCTTCTTCCTGTCTCCCTGCTCTATAGACAAATAGAATCTTCTACTGGGAGTTCTCTTTCTCTCTCTCTCTCTCTCTCTCTCTCTCTCTCTCTCTCTCTCTCTCTCTCTCTCTCTCTCCTCTCTCTCCTGTCTCTCCTCTCTCTCTCCTCTCCCTCTCCCTTCTTCCCTCCCTCCCTCCTTCCCTCATTCAACCTCTCTCTCTCTCTCTCTCTCTCTCTCTCTCTCTCTCTCTCTCTCTCTCTCTCTCTCTCTCTCCTTCTCTCCTCTTCCCCAATCTATCTTTTATTTATTCACCCTCTTACTATGATAGGCATTCATCATGGCATCTCTATTCCTACTCATCTTATTACCCTTTCATTCTATCTGTCCCCATTTAGATACTGAAAACTTTTAATTATTAAATTACTGTTAGGAACAGTAATGAGGCTCAGGCTGCCTACTGATGAGCATCATCAAACACTAATGAGCTAGCAGACTGAGACCCACACCTGAATCCCATCAAGTGATCCCATTTTTCAGGCCAGGTGGGATGCTTCTGTCTACAGGCAGGCTTCTGCAGGAGAGCTGGAGTTTGCAAGGTGGTTATTATGTATTCACTCCTGTCTCATGATTCACACTGACTCAAACAGCTTTCCTCTGTGGTCCTACTCATTTACACACTGGTGATTACCTCCCCCATAATAATGTCTCACTGTTTCATTCTGTTTCCTTCTTCTTTGTCCTTATCTTTGCTTTTAAAAGGGCTTCCTGGAGCTGAAACTTCTCAAAATGAAAACTACTAATTGGTCATTTCCTTATTTCTACTTTTGATCTCTTCCAAACCTTCAAAGAAAAATAAGTCCCACAGCCATTTGGGTGATCTGTGGGTACACAGGCCTTTCTTGATATTCCCACAGTGGTCAGCTTATTGCCCCAACCCAGAAGATGTTAGACAAATACTGATTGTCATCTACAGTTTTCTGAGCACCTAGGAAAGACAGACCAAATCTAAAGGAGACAGAAAATCTGCCTCCTTCCCCCCAGGAAGCCTTGATAAAGTTATCTCTACAGTTAACTGGGGACTATGTGACCAACTCCATTCCATCTCTTCCCAAACTTTCTAACCTTTCTTAATAGCAAAAGAACTTACACTAACAAAGGTACTGTCTGACCATTGCCACGTGCCAGGCCTATACAGAGTACTTGATCTACATTAGTTTGTGTCAACATTATCAGTCTATACTTCTCTATAGAGTCAAGCAAAATCCACAGAAGTAAAGCATCTCTGTTTAACAAAGAGCTTAAAGCTCCTCCGTAAATCAAAATGGCCACAAGTACTGCTCTAAAAGAGGCAGGGAGGGCATGAGAGCCCAGAAGACAACTCACTGATGGTGACAGACACTGGTAGCAGAGCTTAAGGGCATTATTTCCCTAGTATATAACTCTGCTTGTGTCTCCTTGGCTACTTCCTCCTATCCACAAAGATCACCACACTGGACACAGCATGGGGATGACTTGTTTAGGGCCAAAGGAGTCCCTCCTTCTAAATTTTACGAAGGTACAAGAAACCATTTCTGATGACAGTACACAGGGTCAGCATTTATAGACGATCTAGCAAGGACACCTCCCACTGAATGTGGAGGACATCAACCGTAATATGGAAGCAGCTAGAAAGCGTGCCTAGTAACTTAATGTAATTGAACTTAATGTGAATGATTACTTCCTGCAGGTAGCTGATCACAGAAAATGACATGGTGACATAAGAAAGAAAAATAGCAACAAACAAACAGAACCACAAGACCTGGTGTCATGTAAGCTAAGTTTCTCAAGTGCACAGTTGGCTCTGCTCACAGATTTAGTGTGTCTGCTTTCACATGGCTATAAAGTTCACTCGGAGTCCATAGTATGAGCATGCTAGGTCTCACAGTGTTGTGTCCGATGGGCAGGCCAAGTGCCCAATCAAGCTCTTAGCTTCTCTCATGACATCAGAGAAACTAGGCAGCTGGGAGCCAGTCTTCTGAGGGTGTATGGTTGCTGAGTGGAATTTATTGCAATCTTCACTGTTAAGTAAGTTAGGAAGTAGGACATCATAATCAAAAGGATGACAAACACTCACTAATAAAGGGTATATGTACTACTGAGAAATGAATTTGAATTTGAGGGAAGCGATGAAAAATGTTCTCCCAACACTGAAACTCTTGAGCTCTGCTGTCTTGAAGGTACTTGCTTTTAAAATAATTTTTCATATGCTAGCTATTGGTAACTAATATAGTTGAATTTTGACTTATTGAAAAATACAAAGAAGGACCATTGCTCCTCAAAACAGCAACAAATAAAATTTGTTTTAATGTTTCTCTTGAAAAGTTTTAACCCGGTTCCAAGCTTCCTTGTTTAGAGGACTCTTATCCTGAGAGCCCTGCTGGGACCAGGGCTTTGTTGGCACAACTTAACTCCCACCTGTGGCCTTGCCTTTGTGTTACCGCACAGGCTCCAAGCAGCAGTCCCTGGACACGCAGCTGACAAGCAGACCTACACACTCCAGCCCCTGCCCCATGCTTCTCACTCAACCATTCTCAGGCATCTCCCCAAGTTGCCTTCCCATCTTTACACACCAGCAGCCCCAGGAAGCTGCTGCACAAAGCTGCTGTGAGGTCCGTGCCAGGCCCTTAAAAGTTTAAGGTAGTACTGGTTAGTACTCCTACCCCTTTCTAAACACAGATTCCCAGAAACTCAGATCTCCACTTAAGAAAGTGGAGGCCACTTGGCAAGCTCACTGCTTGGGTTCCTGGAGGGCACATACATGGCATGAATTCGGTGACCTTCACCCTCATGACCATGGCTAAGTGACTGCATCATATCCTCCAGCAGGACCTCCCCAAGAGCCTTGCATACACCAATCACCAATTAACTGACATCACCGTGTGGCAGGCAAAAGCTATTTTTCAGGACAATCGGTAATAAACCAACTGGGTAATATGCCTAGGTCTCAGCCATGCTAAGAGATGGGCTATCTTACCAGTGAGAGTGACTATAACTGAAGAGGTCCTAGCTAGGCCTGAGACGAAGAGAGAGAGCCTCAGAAAATTTGCTTCATAGTTTTAGTAACAGACAATTCAAAGAAAATGGAGGGAGTAAGGGAGAGAGAGAAAGAAATAGTGAAGGGAGGGAAAGGGGGATGAAGATGGAAGGGGACAGAGAAGCCATGCATGGGGCCTCCCTGGGGAAAAAAACAGGTGTGGCGCCAGGAAAGCCTGTCTTCCTGACATTCTGCTGGAGCAGAGATGAGAAGTCGTTTCTGTGAAGACCTCCGCTAAACTGACAGGTAGGGGGATGGAGGAACAAAGGTCCCTCCTTGCATGGTTCATGCTGAGAACCTGCAGCAAAAGCCAAGGGACTCTACTCTGAAACCTGGCCTGCAGAATACTTATGACCAAAGGGGCAAGTGTGAGTTGGAACTGCAGTCTTCTCTGGGGTGGAAATTTGGTCTGAGCAATAGACTGGAGCAGATACAGAAACAGACCTGGCACTGTTCTCATACAACGGCCCACACTGAGACAGGGTATGTACCTGTTCCTCCTCAGGGAAAAGACTGCCGAACATACCCCAAAACGGTCAGTGCAGAGGCAATCTACGCCCTCATGCCATGTGAAGAGGACACAGCAGCCCCGCATTCAGACCTCTTCCTGTGAGTGACTACCCAGCGGAGGGCTGGTAACCGCCCTCCACTCCCCTGACATACTGAGCGGAAGGCAGCCAGCCGCCCTGCTCCGGTGAAGCGCTGCACACAGACTCTGCACCCTAATGCTGCTCTCTTTCAGACATGCCTTGTTTAATTCCTAGTTTCGAGTTGGTGAACCAGCTTTGCCCTTCCAAACCCCTTCGCCACTACCCCCACGTTCTTGTTTGTTTGTTTGTTTGTTTGTTTGTTTGTTTAGGTTTCCCAAAGAAAACAGGTTAGCTTGGAGGCATGCCTTTGCCCTCCTGAGTGCTGGGATTATTTGAGATAGGTTGCATTCACTCACCACTTTCTCTTTTCATTCTATCTGGTGGCGCACGCCTTTAATCCCAGCACTCGGGAGGCAGAGCCAGGCGGATCTCTGTGAGTTCGAGGCCAGCTTGGACTACCAAGTGAGTTCCAGGAAAAGGTGCAAAGCTACACAGAGAAACCCTGTCTCGAAAAACCAAAAAAAAAAAAAAAAAAAAAAAAAAAGATTCATTTATTCATTTTGTGTGCATTGGTGTTTTGCCTGCATGTGTGTCTGTGTGAGGGCATCGGGTCCCCTGAACTGGAGTTACAGACAGTTGTGAGCTGCCATGTGGGTGCTGGGAATTGAACCTGGGTCCTCTGCAAGAGCAGCCAGTGCTCTTTTCATTCTATCTTTAACTGCGGCTGCCTTATCTCTTCCCTTCCTCAGCTCTTCGGTTTACTGCTTCTATTTTTGGAGCCCTTGCTGTGAGGCCAGCCCTTAGTGTTCCTCTGCTCACTTTCTTTCCATCCCTGCCCTCAGTTACAGACATCAGTATACACCATGCTTTCCCCCTTACTCCAGAAATCGACAGGAACTGAAGAGGCAGCCTATTCAGTTGGCTGCACCATATTCTCACTCTGGGCATATCCAGCAGTCATGGAGAACTCAGCAGGGAGCACTCTCCTCTCAACAGACACTGAACAGGCACCGGCAGGGCTTAGCTAACTGGCTACACCTCTAGTCCCGCAGGTGAAGGACGCCTCAGCCTCGCTCCACAGTCAACCATGAACACTGAAATGTTTCCACTGGAAGAACATGAGTGATTTTTTTAATCTGACCAGAAACATAATTCCATCTGTGCAAATCTCAACACAAAAACACAGAAAGCATGAAAGGCAAGGTAATGTGGCTCCTCCAAAGATTACCAATTCCACAGTAATGTATTCCAATGAAAGCAGGTAAGATGAAATCCCAAAAATTCTAAAACAATTGAAAAATGTTTAACAAGATCAAAGAGAACAAGAATAAACTCTAGAATGAATTCAAAGTGAAGATAAACAAAATACTAAATGAAATAAGGATATGAAAACAGCATACAAGAAAGAAATTCAATAAAGAAAAATATTGAAAAACTCAAATTAAAATTTGGAAATGAAGACCTCCGTTAGTCAAACTATCAAAGCACCATGGGAAGTATCACCTATGGGTCAAGTGAAAGACAGAGTGGCAGGACTTGGAGACCAGATAGATGAGGTAGAACATTCAGACACTGACAAGAATAAATGAAGAATGTATGGATAGAACATGGAAGATCTGAGTGGTACCAGTAGAAGGCCAAATTATCAATCATGGACACTGAAGAAGTAAATGCTGTTCACATAAAAAATATATTAAACAAAAACCTAACAGACAGTATTCCAAATCGAAGCAAGAGATGGCCACCTAGATACAAGAAACACTAAAAACTAAATAAACAAGACTCAAAGAAAACTTTCCAATGTCATATTATCATTAAATGACTAAATATAAAGAACCCTCCCCCCCCCAAAAAAAAAGGAGATTAAAAGCTTCAAGGGTACCAAATCAGATAGAAAGGCAAATTTATCAGAAAAACTGCCAGTTTCTCAAAAGAAATCCTATGAACCAAGAGGACACAAAATTATGAATTCCATGTTCCAAACAATAGTGATTTTCAGTCCAGATGATCCATCACAGTCATGGTTCAGAACTGAAAAAGAAAGAAAAACTCTTCATGATACACATGGGTGGAACTGATGACTCTGAAGTCTGCACTATAAAATATAACTGAAGGAAGCCTAGATACTGAAGAGCATAACATTTCCATGAGGCAACAGAAAAGAACAAACCAGGCTAGACCATCAAACAAACAAGGAAGGATTAGGAACAAACCAAACATTATAAAACAACAAAATGAAAGAAAATAATACATAAATTTCAACAATTGCTTAAAATACAAACTGCCTTAATTTTCTAACAAGCACAATAAAAGTGACACCAAAGGAAAGGAAATAGTCAAAGTATGCCTATCTGCAAATGACATGATCATGAGCATGAGACCTACAGACTCCACCAGAAAAATTAGCACTGATAACCACTTCCAGAAAACTAGCAGCATACAAAATCAACACCAACAGCTTTCCCATGTACCAGCAGTGAGCACAGGAAGAAAGACATTGGAAAAAGCTTGGTCACAAGAGCTTTCAAAATAAATAAAATGCTTAGGAATAAACCTTAACAAAGAAGTAAAGATCTCAGCCTGGTGGTGGTGGCTCATGTCTTTTTTCCTAGCATTCAGGAGGAAGAGGAAGGCAGATCTTTGAGTTGGAGGCCAGCCTTGTCTACAGAGGTAGTTCCAGGACAGTCAGGGCTACACAATGAAACCCTGTCTTGAGAAAATGTAACAAACCAAACAAATGAAGAGGAAGAGAAGAAGAAGAGGAAGAAGAAGAAGAAGAAGAAGAAGAAGAAGAAGAAGAAGAAGAAGAAGAAGAAAAGAGGAAGAAGATCTCTACAATGTTTATTTTAAAACATGGAGGAAATTGACAGTCTTAGAAAATTTAAAGACCTCCTATGACCATAGAGGGGCTAAATAGTTGGGAATGTCTGTATTACCAAAAGTGTTCTAAAGAATCACTGCAGTTTCCATTAAAATTTCAGTGGCATTTGACACAGAAAAAGAAAAAAATATCCAAAAGCACAAAAGATCTCAGAGAGCCAACAAAATGCTGAACAAAAGGAATATCCTGGAGGCATCACCAAATAGGTTAAGTTATACTGCAGAGTTATAGTAACTAAAACAATGTGGTACCAGCACATAGACCTACAGGCAGATGAGTGGGATACAAGAGAGGACTCACAATTAAACCCACACAGCTACAGCCACTTTATTTTTGAAAGAATGTAAAAACACACACTGAAGAAAAACCAGCATCCTCAACCATGACATGGAAATGGACCTCCATGTGCAGAAAAATGGAAAGAGATCCCAGTATCTCAGAATAACTTTCATGTAATGAAATTATATCATTCAGTGGAAAGTTTATGCAAATGGAGATCACAATATTGTGAAATATTAATTTCAGATTGTTACATTTGTTTATGCTGTGGAACATTTGCTTTAATGATGCAAAGATGTGTTGCATTCTTTTATGCTGCATTTGTTTAACTCTGTGAAGCTATGTTACTTTGCCTGTCTAAAACACCTGATTGGTCTAATATAGAGCTGAACAGCCAATAGTGAGGCAGGAGAAAGGATAGGCAGGGCTAGCAGACAGAGAGAATAAATGGAAGGAGAAAGCTGGAAGAAAAAGAAGAGCAGTGAGCAAGAAAACAAGGAGAGGAGAATGCTAGGGGCCAGCCACCCAGCCAAACAGCCAGTCACAGAATCAGAGTGAAAGTAAGATATATAGGAATAGAGAAAGTGATTTATTTGGGAGCTGGGTGGTGAACCCCCAAAAGAACAAAGAGACAAAAGAGAAAAAGTAGAAAAAACATCACAATATAAAGAGAAATGTGCCAGACATAGAAAAACAAATATCACATGTTTCTCTTACTTGTGGATCATATATATGTATAGAGATGTAGTTTTCTGACACAAAAGCAGAATGGAACCTGGGGAAGGAAGGAGAGGCACGGAAGGTGGGGATTTTAGAATATGGGAGTGAATATAGCTGAATACACTATATACTTGAAAGAAATTGTTTCTGGAAAACACAGCATTATGCATGACGAATATACAACAATTTAACAAAAAACCTAATTTTCATTCCAGGCTCGGGCTTTAGACTAATGATCCACAGACACTATTCACAGCAGCCCTAAGATGGTTCCACCCATTTCAGACTAAGCTGTGGTCACATGTGCATCTGCCAGCACCTGGACTTCTTTGGTGAGGAGCATGAATAACAAACTGCCGGCATTGAAATATCATGTTCTGTAATAATCCCCCAATTAATCATCTTGCTAATAAATATCTAAAGACCACATTTTTTTTCTGGGCTTCCAGCTTCCATGGGAACATTCTGATTGTGACATAATTTTTAAATTAGTGGGTTTATTCATAGTTTTATATTAGTAAATGTCAAGCTTATTACTAATGAGCAAACTGTAAATCCACAGTAGTGCTAATTTTTAACAGTACAAGGAATTAATATGAAGAGAAATAAGGAGACAATTAAAAATTTCCTTAGGGGTAGTTTCTCCCATGAAATTCTGTGCCAAGCAAGTAGCATGAAGCCCCTTTGAGCATGCATTTAGAGAGGATGACAAGAGCTGTGTCACTATAGGGGAAGAACAAAGCCCCCACTCACAACAGAGCACCTCGTTACAGACACCTTCCCTCACAACGCCCCTCTGGCCATTCTATTGAGATTTCCCTGCTGGCCTTTGATTTGCTAAAAGGCACATTTCCAACAAGTTTTCATTTCTTAGTTTTCATTGCTTCCTTACTGATGCTTCCATTCTAATCACTGATGCAATTGCTTTTACTTGAGAAGCCAAAGCTTAGTGTAACACTCAGCTCTTCAAAAGCCATGCTAAGAAAATTCTCTTACCTAGCCAGGGTTTTCTAACACTGACTTCCTTTCTCCACTAATCTACTGAGTGGAAGCATATGTGTCTATGGCTTCTTAACCTCCCAGTTCTAGACTCTGAGAAGCATCTGCCTTTTGTGGGGACTTATGACACTTCCCTATACAGCCATCCTACAAACACTCTCAAGCAAACACAACTGTTTTTCAAACCTTCTTAAAGCTTCAGTCTATTTGTTAAGATGTTGGAGGCTTCCTGCACTAGTGGCCATGGAAACCACCTGTCTTATGATGGCAAGAGGTCTTTCCTGCATTTTTCCTGGAAGTGTGCCAGGTTGCTGGAGACCAGATAGTGTCCTACATTTTAGGAAGTCAAATACAGGTTTTTTGTGTGATAGTTCCCAAAGGGTCCAGATCACAGTTAATAATATGAAACTATGACATGGTTTGCTCTGGTTGGGGAACTTCATAGTTTTAAGTACATAAGCAAGCCAATGTACCAATAACTATAGGATCAAGGAGTCACTGTCTTCCCTCACCATGGCTATCACCCCAATCTGTCATATAAGAATGAGGTCTTAACCCCAAGAATGAGGTATGCATCAATTAGCATGGCACATGAAGGTGTGTTTGAGGCCATCCTACTCCCATCCCACCCATTTCTCCAAGACAAGCCAAATACACAGCCTGCATACAAACATAAGTATACATTTGATTCTCCACCTCATATAGATGATGATCTATATGATCCTTAGAGGCAGGGAAAGCTGTCTAAGACCATGTTGCTTATCAGCCTGCCCTAAAACTCAGGCTTCAGCAGTGTATGATAGGCAAAACAGCTTTGAAGGACTGATCAGTTCCCATTCAACTCAGAGAATCTACAGGTAAACATAAACTTTACTCAGGCTAGAAACCTAGTGGATTTCCACTGAGAGGCCAGGTTGACAGCATGAGTCTATAGGAAGAACCATGTGGGCCTTGCCTGGCCTGCTCACCATGAAGACTCTGAGATATGCACCTTTCCCAGCACAGGTAGCTGGGAAAAGGTGGAAGGAGACTCCTCTCCTACTTTAGGTTATAAGCTTTTCATCACAAGCATGTCAGCCTCAGCTCAGTATCAGGTTGTCTCTAGGCAGCATAGAGGACATTCATCCTGACATGGTATGTGTGGTGGCAAGGCATAGGCAGAGGGAAGATGGAAATAAGAGCCCCAGATAGATGCTAGAGAGAGAGTTCCTTTCCTGAGAAAACACAAGCCTGTCACTTGCCCTCACACCCACAGCCACTAGCACATGGTCAATGGATATCAGATAAATGCAAAGTGAATTCACTCCCTGCCCCTTCCCATGGCCATGTTGCTAGTACTTAAGTTCTGTTGAAAGCACTTTGGAAAAGCCTACTGTTCCCATCTAAAGGATGGTCTATTTAAGAACCCACCCTCTCCCAAACAAAGAATCAATGTAGCTGATATTTAACCTAATGGGTGGGTTACAGTGGGAAAGTGCATCTCAGACCTTCACTGTGGTAAAGAAGCAGAAAGACCTATGCCTCACTTATTTTTAATAAAATATATTTTTTGATTACTTGGAAATTTCACACATTGTACCCAATCAAATTCACTTCCCAGACCTCCCAGGTCCAGCCGCACTCTGGTGAACTCCTCCAAAACAAAAGAAGAATAAAAAAAGAAAAAATAATAACAAGTCCAATTTGTGTTGCCTGTATAATCACTGGAGCCTGGTCAAACTCTCAGTGAACAGCCCCTTAAAGAAAACTGAGTTCTTTCCACCCCATCCCTTCTGGAAGCCATCAACTGAAGGGCTACACTTCACCATCTCTATCACAGTATTTAAAAGTTCTCTTCAATAGCTTCCTGTCTGGACTGTTTCTATGTCTCTCATTCTCAAGAGCGAGTCCAAAGTCATCAATACCACTGCTAAAGAAGCTTCTCTGCCTTTCATAGTCAACAGCAGCACAGATCATGGACTTCCACGTGGTTTCTAGATACAGCGCGGGCCATGGACATCAACAAGGCTTCAGGTGACAGCACAGATTATAGATATCCCCAAGGCCTTTGGAGGGAACATGATCCCTGAATATTGCCATGGTCCTATAGCAGCAGCATGGACCACAGACATCAACATGGCCTCAGGTGGCAGCCCAGGTCACACACATTAACATGCAGGTCAAGCTTTTGTGTAGCTATTTTTTCAAAATACCTGGACACAGACTGTGTATGTATGTAGGTGTGTGTGTACAAGTATGCACAGGTATGTATATGTATATGGAAGCCAGAGGATAATTTTGGGTGTTCTTTAGGTACAATGTAACATTTATAATATTTATTTATTTATTTATTTATTTATTTATTTATTTATTTATTTACTTACTTACTTACTTGCTTATTGAAACAGGGTTTTTCACTGGCTCAGAATTCATTAAGAGGACCCAATTCAAATCCCTGACTAATACTTTACCAACTGAGTCAGCTCCCCAGCTCCAAGACAAATTCTTATCAACAAAATTAATTTATTTCCACTCTCCCCTTTGCTTTTGATGATTAAGACAGTTACAGCCAAGCTGTAAAAGCACAAATTTCTGTAAGCTGACATTGATAGAGTAAAGGACAGTTAAAGAATGTTTGAGCAATTTTTCCCCAGCCTCAGTTGAGAAAAAAAAGTCAACTTCTATCATGGATGTTGAAATGACCAAATCTGCAATAGCCATTTGGACAGAGTACAGGTGAATAGTCCAATTCTTCCTGGAGAAATGAACAAAAAAGACCCAGACCATTATCCAAGGTGACTTAAAAAGATAGCCCAGGGACTGAAATTTGTGGTTCTGATACCATTTGAAGAAAAATGAAGGTGAGGCCAGATCCCTGGTGGCTCATTCTTTCTCAATAATGCCTGCACCCGTGCTTGGCTGTGTCAGTACACAATGGTCTCGGACCAAATGGTGCCATCTTTAGCAGCCTCTAGAGAAGAGGAAAAGATTCTGAAAAAGTAAAATCATTTAAAAGGACTGCTATTGATGACTTAATATCAAAACACATTCTATTTCTTATTGCTCAGGATATATAAATCTGAAAAATACAATTTTTAAATAGATAGAAAAGTATGAAAGTTATCAAATTATTGTTAGATAAAGTAATAATCGACAAAGTTGATTATTAGAAACTTGATGACCTCATGTTTAGTCTAGTACTTCCTTCTATGTGTTTAGTTCAGGTGCTTCTTCATTATTCAGCAAATAAGCAGTTTGTTAGGTGCTAGATATATAGTAAAGGATTTGGTCGCCACTTGTGTTCAGTTTGGCTTGTGGCAACAACTCCCTGTTATTGCACTTGATAACTACATGGTTTACTGTTCCCTTCACAATGATGAGGAGAAAGCAGTAACTGAAATAATCAGGCTCCAATCTCTGATCCAAAAGAAAAAGCAAAGCCAGGTAGAAGACACAATTTTCAGACAGTTAGGTGATCTGGGCAAGAATAGAATGGTTTAATGTAGTTGACATGACATTGGGACATACTGGAGATTAGATGGCCAGGTGAGGCTCCTCAAAGACAAAGGAGTTAGGAAGCAAACTATGCAGGCTAGTTGTTAGTTAGAATGGCCTGCTCATCTCCCATCCCCAGGATTCAAGAGTAAGGTACACTTCACTTCAAAGAACAAGAGAGTTTGCCAAGTCAGAGGGCCCAATACTAGACAACCCCCTCTTACCACTCAGATGAGAGGAATATGAATTCTCTGCAGCCCCACTACACACACAAATTTACTCGATCAGAATCTGCAACAATTTGATCCCTAGGTCAATCATTTATTTCCTAAGACTTGGCTAAGTCCTGAGCTAGCCAGCTTGGCTAAGACTAAAAGCCACATCCTATCTATTTCTTCTTTTTTGATTCACTATTTGAGAACTATGAGAATCAAAGAGGAAGGATAGGGGTTGCTTTGGAGGGAGGCCTCTCTAGACCCTTAAGGAAAACTTTGTCCAAGCTAAACTTGAACAAAATACACAGAAATAAGGCTAAAGCATTTAAACTTTGCTGATATGAATTGGTATCATTTGGGAGTGGATTAAGCAAGAGAGTTTTATGAAATTTGTAGAGAAGAGTCTGCATACTTCAAAGAGAATGGAATACACAGCCAAGCAGGAGCGCAAGAAATGCTGAGTATGAAGGGGAGCCAGAGGCCAACGGGAAGGACTTGAATCAGTAAGGGAGAAGTGAGCAGAGGAAGACATGGTCACATCTGGAAACATTTAAAAGACTCAGTAAGACTTGTTAATGGGTGGAATTATGGGGTTGCAGTAGGGCAACAAACCAGCACTTCCACTTAGCACAGCACTTAGCACAGAGTGATATACTACCAAGCAACTTCCTGGCCCTACGGTCCACCTAGAACTGCTCTGATTCCAAATGCAAAATGAAAGAGTTGAAAACTACACACCTCTTTGAGTCGAAGGGTAATGCCATAATGCCTAGTTCCTACCTCTCTCTTACCTGCTTTACCCTAAAAAAAAAAAAAAGATATCAGAGAAATATAGCATTGATGTCAGAATAGAGGAAAATAATACTGATTTTAAAACAAAATGAACAGTAGCTGAAATTAAATAGACAAGTGAAGAAAACCCTGGTTTAAAAACCAGAACCCTGAGTTGCCATGCTACATAGTCAAAGGTTGGCAGTGGTTGTCAAAGCATCATCAGATCTCAACACTTCAGAAACAGAGCCTAACTCCTGAAGCAAAGAACTAAAACTCGTGTCTGGAAGCCAACCTTTAAGTCTCTAGAAAGGCCACTTCTAAAGAGTTCTTCAGCTGTAAGTCGAGCTCCTCTTCTTGACCTTGCTCTTTATTGGAAGGAGAAGCTATTCTGAGGTCAGCAGCCACCATCTCCACTTATGGGGTGAAGCATCCTCAGAAAAGTCACCACCTACTCTAGTTGCCTTGAGCACACTTTCAAAGAACTCCTCATGGTGGAGAACCTCTTTCCTTTCAAAAGTCTGTTCTTTCCTGTCTACCCTGACTGGTAAAGCCAAGCCCCTCACCCTCCCCATCCCCAGCACAACTTCCTCCAATCACACATTTGTGTTCCAGGCCTGAAACCCAAATGTGTTTCCTATCATAGCTGAACTATTTTTGTATACATTTTCTACCAAATCCAGCAGAAGGTTGACAAAGGGCAAGGTAGAATTCCAGGCAATATTTTTAAAAAGTAGAATTCTATTTTCAGGTTCTGGGATATAGAATAGTTAGTTGCCTCTGAGTTCATGTTGATACCAGCATTTCTCTTTCTGTGTGCTTCTGGGGATACCTCATGGTCATGCAAGGAAATGAATCCAGTTCCTTCCAGCATTCTAAGAAAGGACAGAAATTTTTTTCCCCAAAGGAGAATTTTATTCCAAAGCCAACTATTTTACAAATTGGATTCAAGGTTTACCTAATAGGCCATGGTGAGAATCTGTGGGAAGATGGAAGAAAATCCTGCAATTTTCTGTCTTGAGGAACCCTACTTATCTAGGGTATTCTCTATCCTCTGTCTCCCTTCCCTCCTTCCTTCCTTCCTTCCCTCCTTTCTTTCTTTCTTTCTTTCTTTCTTTCTTTCTTTCTTTCTTTCTTTCTTTCTTTCTTTCTTTCTTTCTTTCTTTCTTTCTTTTTCTTCCTTCCTTCCTTCCTTCCTTCTTTTCTTCTATTCTTCCTTTCTTCCTATCTACCTACCTACCTATCATCTATCTATCTATCCATCTATCTATCTTTATGCCCATGTTTAAATCTGCATCAAAACAGTTTTTTTTAAATAAACTCCAACTCTGCTTCCAAAGGAAGGAAGAAGGAAAAAAGGGAGGGAGGGAGGGAGGGAGGGAGGGAGGGAGGGAGGGAGGGAGGGAAAGAAGGAAGGGGAGAGGAAGAGAGAGAGGGAGGGATCAAGAGGTAAAGGCAAGGGAGGGACGATGGGGGAAGAAGCAGGGAGTCATCCCTACTTCTCTGAACACACGTCTCTAAGGTTATCTTTGTGTTTGAGGATTACAGTGGTTTCTATTTCCCAGCATCTCTATTTGCCTGTCGGAAATGCTTTGCAGTTTAGTGCCCTGGGATGTTTTGTTTGTTCATCTGCTCTGTCTACGCAGCCCATGCTGGCCTGGAACTTTTTTTCCTATGCCTTTTTTTCCTGTGCCTCAGCCACTTGTGTGCTGGGATTACAGGCACACAACAACAGGCCTGCGGGTATGTTTTAAGATGCAACACCTTGAGATGTGATTTGCATATAATCAGGTCACTAGCGTGCAAGATTTCAGGGGTTTTCATATATTTACCCACTTGTGCAGCCATCATCTCAATTGATTTAGGACATTTCTACTGTTACAGGGCAGGTGGGGGGGGTCCTTTTGAGAATTTCAGAGCCCACTCTGTGCCTCTCATCAATTAAATCATTGTCTGCTGGTGGGACACAGGTGCATGGAGTTTGTGATGCTCCCTGGGTGATCTCAAGGGACAAGTGAGTTTTGGGAGCAATACTGCATAGGGCACTGGAAAAGAAACACATAGAAATAAAGATATGGACATGTTTACCATAAAGATAAGTCTAAATTATCATAATCCCAAAGAGGTTTCAGGGAAATCCTTCTTGAAGATAAAGATAAAGAGAAGGGTATCCTAAAGAATTATACTTCAACTTGTTTAAGCTGGGTGAAATGATCAGTTTCTCATCATGAACACATTTTCAGAGTATGAAGTACTCTGAGCATCTAAGATGTGAACAAGAGCATTGGTGATGGAGAGACCAGAAAAGGTGGGGGTGGGGAGCATGGTAATTCCAGTAGTTTCCCAGTTTGATGTACTTCTCATAAGCTCTGGGTTGGTCTTCAGGATGCTAGTGACGAATAGTTCCTTTGTGAAATCTCTTCCCACCAAGTGTTTTATGCACTGCACCATTAACACTGCAACAGCATCTCACAGAGCACTTACTCGCCAGTACAGCCTTCACAGCTGAGCGTCACTCAGCGCAGTGACAACTCTCCAGAGCTTGAGTAACACCCACATTGAAACAAAACCCACCTCCACATCCTTGGCACTTGTTTTGGCACAGTAGACTGTGTTTGTTGGACTGAACCACAGTGAATTCACAATTACTGTTAAGCAAGAAGAAAGAAAAAAGGGCACTCACCCCAAAGACTCAGAACACTTAGTGGCTGCTGTAGCTTGCAGAAGACAGGTAAATAAGACCTACAATTTTTCTCTATAAGGCACAATCTGAGAAGAAACATTTTGGGCACTTAATAACTCCAATGAGTAAGTGGCATGACCACACGCTGTTATTAAGAACACTGAATGATGTATTACCAACATTGGAGATCAAGAAAAAAATGTCATCCAGGGAAAGAAGATTAATTAATATCAATTAATTTTCTTTTAAGGAACAGATTATGCAGAGTCTTTAGGCTTCTGAGGAGAATGTGAGAAAATTTTACAGTATGCAGGAATTTGCATATAGCCTGGGAATAAAAAGCAGATCACCAAAGTTGTTCCCTGGGGTATGTTCAAGAAGGAGAACAAAGGCCAGTGGCATTTCTGTTAGTGTGCAGTCCTGGGGTAGGAAGGAAAGAAAAGCAGGCTGTAGAGGAAACAGAGAAAGCTTATAGGTTGAAAAGAAAAATTTAATTACAATGGAGCTGTATAGTTACACAATATGCAGTACTATTAAGTACCCTCAGCCAGAAGTAGAGTACTTTTTAGAAATACAAAATGCAGAAAGGATCAGAAAGCAAGTTAACAAGAGCCCCAGGTAAAGTCCATTAGACCAGGAACTCTTTTCTTAGCATCCTTCAAGTACAAGATAATCACGCCTGATTTGCAGCGCATGAATAGAATACAAGAGACTCACCATCTAGCAAACTGGGGCAAGTCATTTCTTTGCTTTTCATTTCTAAATTGAAAGCTTAGACCAAGATAATGCTCCCCAAGTTTGCTACAGATTTAACATACATTACTTAAAGAAAACACCCCATGTTTAAATAGCATTGGGAAGCAATAAGATAATCTTGCTGCAAGGTTTCTGTCTTATAGGATTCACAGAAGGTCTGTTGCATTAAAGTCCACTTGCAACTGCAAAATATAACCTCTAGGATTTCACTAACTAAAGACCCCTACTCTCCAGCCTCCTCTCTTGCTCTCTCTATTTATCTTGTGCATGCATGTGTTTGTTGTGGTGGTGTTGGTGGGAGTACACATTTGTTGTTACCTGTGGAGCCCAGAGGTCAACCTCAACTGTAGTTTCTCAGGTACCAACCACCATGTTTTTTGAGACAGGGTCTGACCAGTATGGGGCTTGCAGAGTATGATTGCTTAGCTGGCCTGGAGCTCAGGGATCCATCTGTCTCCACCTCTACAGCCCCAAGGTTACAGACTTATGCCCCTACACTAGACATTTTTATGTGGGTTCTGGGGTGGTACTTAGGTCCTTACCAACTGAGCTCTCTCCTTAGTCTCTAACCAAATAACTATTTGGGGATAGACTAAATCAAGTGATTGCCTTTTGCTGAATACTCCATATGACTTGCAAGTCTATTTTGTGGTTTTTTGGTGCATAGATTTTTAAATAATGGTCACTTCGAATCAACAGCACAAAATAACAGCATTCACTATGCTAACTATTTACAAAAAGTAAATGCAAAAATCTCCAATTTCAATGCAGCCTGAAAAATAAGTAACTAGCCTTTTTCTGCACACACACATACACACATACACACACACACACACACACACACACACACACACACTTTTATTTTAATTATTCTAAACAGAATCCTTAAGCTAGATTTACTTTGTATTTCATAAGTAATACCTTTTCTCTTTATTGGATATACCCATTATACTTTAGGCATGTTTATAAATAAGGTAGAAACTTGATAAATATAATAGATATGACAATAAAAAATAAATAAAATCTACAGCCAATACTATAAAAAGATCACACACACACACACACACACACACACACACACACACACACACACACACACACACGCACCACCTCCATGCTGTCCTGAACCTGACTCTGAATTTCATCAGCTTTCTCTTTGTACCTGGTGGCTTCTTCCCTTCTCTGCACATCACAGTTGTCATCTACGTTCTAGAACAGAAACCAAAGTCAACAATCCATGGATGGAAAAGAGTATCTTGAAAGGGAGATAAAGGGTCAAGTTGAGAATTTGTCTTAATCCAGGTCACATGTCCCTGCCATAATCTACTGTGGGAAGAAGAGCTGGCTGGTTCCTGGGTCTATAAAAAGGAAATAGGTCCTAACAACCGGACCCAGGAAGTCAGTGAGTTCTTCAAGCACCACTATTAACTTGCCTCTAGTGGCAGCATTGTTGATGGACACTAGCCCTTTAGTTCATTCTTGTGACTGGTTTAAGGTAGCTTCTGTTATCCTCCAGTTTGGATCATGTAGTGCCCCCAAGATGAAATAAATCTCCCAAGTCCCAAAGCTACTGAGTGCCAGGCTATCAGACTCATACCAAAGTCAAGGCCAAGGCTGAAATTCTTCACCACACTTGCCCCACTTTCGAGCAGATACACCTGCACTAGGATGCTGAGGCACCTGCACAGAGCTCTGGAATGGCAAAGGAGGGAAGATTCAAAGACAAGGGACGTTATGGGAACCTGAGAAAGAAGCCCCAACCTAGGAGAAGGTTGAAGCCTCTGCCAGCAGAGAAGCAAGAATTCCAGCATAATTAACAACTACCTAAGGGTTCTTCCCCTTCCCAACCGTAAACCTGCAGTTTCCTAGGAATCTCACCAGAATCTACAGGAAAAGGGCCGTACTAAAGCTCTTGTGCAATACTAGTGTGTCTAGTTTCACCCTCTCAAGTTACAAGTCCAGCTAATGCTCCTCCAGAGCTACCCTACATTCTCACTTAGCTTTTTTAAATTTTTAGAGGTGTGTGTGTGTGTGAAGGTACCCTTGGAGGTCAGATGAGGACACTGAATTGTCTGGAGCTAGAGTTACAAGGGGTCATCTTTCCCGATGTGAGGGAAAGAAGCGAACTCAGGTTCACCGCGAAAGTGGTGTGTGCTCTTCAGCCTCCAGGACGGCTGCCAAGTGATCTCCTGAGATGTGATTGAGAACCACCAAAATGACTGTATTAAAATATCTATAATACAATCTTCAACTCCTTCTCATACTGGCTAGTCCTGAAACTCTTTTCCGTACTGAAGCAACAAATTCTATTTTGGTCTGAGGTGAGGCTCCTAAAAGACTCAGTCAAGTCCTCAGGCTGTTGAGGGTGACAGTGAAGAGCTGTATCTCTCCCCAGGATGCTGCCACATTTCACTGGGAAACCACCAGGGGAAGTCCCAAGAACAATGGTGCCCATCCCCGATGATGTTTTGTTTTCTCTCCAAAAGTATTCATGTTTGAGGTTTGAATTTCTGCTGAAAAGGAAAGGAAATACAATTTTTCTCCCCGATTCCAGTGCCCAAAACAAAGCCCCATCAAGAGTAAAGAGAGTTATAATTGCAGAAAAAGTCTTCCTCCAACATTGTTATCCATCCCAGCAGCCTCCAGAGTGGACTTTTGTACAAGGGGAACTAATGGTACCTGTGTTTCCAAGTGGAGGACTGATCCACAGGATGTAGAGAAGGCCCAGGAAGCAGAAGACAGTTCAGACAGGCAGTTCTCTGCTGTGGCTCTCGGGAAGTGAGATCAAAGGTTAGCCGCCCCAATTAAAAGCTGGGGCGGGGGTGGGGCAAACCACTCTCTCTCCGAGGATTCTGACCTTTTTCCCTGATTAGATAAGGCTGAGGCTCATGCTTCCTGGTAAGCCACTGTGCGCTCACTTACGTTTGTGAGCTTTTCAGTATGTTTTTCTATTTCCTAACTAAACAATGATGCTCGCCACAAGGGAGTTAAGCAGTCTGGAGGTGAGGGGGTAACTTTTCCATACGGCCTCTTCCTGGGCTCCAGCTCTCAGGGAAGGGACTTTCCCTCTCTCTCGTGAAAAACAGCACTTCAGCAGCAAAGCAACGTCAGCTTGTGGTTTAGCTCAGAAACCGTTAGCCCCACCTTCCCCACTCCCAATAGCTCTCTTCTTACCCCACTGATTTGGAGCAGGGCCCGGAAAGAGTCCCGTGGCTGCAAGGGCTGTGCACTGGAGACTCCTGCTAACTAGAGCTCCAGATGCCTCCTCCAGCCTTCAGGTCCCAGGTCACACGAGACAGGAAAAGTCAGCTTTGGAATCTGAGTTATCGTTTGAAAAGCTGAAAGTATCTTTATTCTAAGTTCCATCTCTAGTCCTAGGTAGAAAGACCTGGCCTTCCAGGCTATCCTAAGGGAGATTACCACCCCACCAGTGAGGTGCTGCACCTGTCCTTCCCAGAAACTGTTCTCCATGAGATGCTTGCTGCCCTTGCAGACAGCTGATGGCATCAGCCTGCCTGTTTCTGAGGACTCAGAAAACTGGAACTTACTGTTTATTGCTTTTTCTGATACTGGCCAAAGGTTAAGAACACTTTCCCTTGCACCCTGGGCTTTCCCACTCTTGCTCTGAAGCCTCCTCTTCCTCTTGCCCTGATGGTTGCTGCAGTTTAATCTGCCTATTGTTTTTCTCTAAACGCTAAGAAAATTGTCCTCAAGCTCCCCTTTGAGTTCCTTTCTAACTTCTCTTATTAATGAGGCGCTGACTCACAAAAGGGATTTTGGTCTCCCTGATAACAATCTTCAACTGGTATCATCTAAATGCCACCTGGGCTGCTCGGCAGCAGGCGGTCAGGCTTGGCTGAAAGGGTGCATTGAGCACAGATGAGCTATTCCATCCAGTACCTCCACCAACATTTGCTAGCAATGGTGACCACTTAAGGATTGGGAAGAGCCCGGGCTTGGACACAGTCCCATTGAACTACACCACGATCCAATGTATCACTTTGAATCCAGGGCCTTCCTTAAGTGTGACCCTAGACCCCCTCCCTACACACTCCAATTCCGGGGCTTAAAACAAAGTTTCACGGCTGATCCACATTAAGAGTGTCCTTGCTCAGCTCGTTTTTCCCTCCATCTGGCACAGTAAGACTGTTTCCAGCCTTCTCAGACCCCCTCCCCTTCCCAGAGAGAATGCCCATGCCCTTGTCCCTGCCTTACATCTCTTCACCCTGTGTTCCCCTTATGCATGGGCTTGTCTCAACTGTTGATGGTGAACTTCCTGAGGTTGGGACACCTGTCTGTCTCCATGTCATCTTGATAGCTCCAAGAACAGGGCATAGACAGGACCATTTGAATTAAGAACTAACAAATGAACTGAAAAATGCACAAACTCCGTCTGCCAAGCATTTTACATTTTAATATATAAGACATGATAGATGGCAATGAGCACTAAGGATCAGAATAAGAAGGAATGCCTGTAGGAATTGCTAGAGACAGTAGACCGCAAGCTAGTTAGGCAGTGACTGTGAATCCTGTTTGCACTGAGGCGGACAAATGAGGAAAAGGTTCTGGACATGGAGACTCATGTCTAGGTACAGCACATGCCAAGATGGAGAATCTGACATGTGGGCTGAGGTTCATCTACCAAAGTTTTTCAATAACAAACCTCATATTTTTACCCATAAACATCAGAAAGTGTACTCTAGCAATCGCCACTTGGTCATGATGTTTAAGAAAGCTGCAGGCACTATAACCAGTAGAAAGAGACTTCACGGGAGACTGTAGAATCAGACTTACCCAAAGAAGAGGAAACCCTTAACGCTTATTGATCAAATGAGATTTCTCTTTGGAAGAATGAAAGAGTGAGAAAGACTGCAGCTCAAAGAGAGACTAATATCTGTGGAGAGCAACCGGCTTCAGAGATAGAATTTATATGTCAGAAGGGAACTTGTACATGGTAATTCTTATATGCAAATACTCACTGAAGCAATAATTTGAGAACAGGTTGTCTATCCATCACAAAACAAGATCTACACTACCTCTCCCTTCTCAATTATGGGCTACTGATGGACCATATAAGAGCAGACATTACTGTTCTGTATCTACCAGCCTCCAATAAATAGCTGCAAAATCATAGCACACAGAAGATAATGGTTAAACTCAGAGGATCTCAAACAACAAAGAAAGAAAGGGCATGAATTCAGGTGGGATTGGGAGCTTATGGAGGTCACACTCATAGGGTGAGGGAGGTTCAAGAGGGTGAGAGGTTACAGTAATCAGAATACTTTACACATGTATGGAACTGTTAAGGAACAAATTCCATAAAATTTACAAAGGAATATAATAGGTAAAACTAAAATTTAAAAATATATAAGGAATGGAAAGAAAGGTAGAGAAAATTTCTGAAGGCAAAAAGATAAGGATGGAGATGAAAAATATGAGGAAGCAGTGAAGAAGGATCCTGGAGAGAGAGCGTGCAGAGATTGCTAAACACTAAGGCTCCAGGGCCAGGGAAGGCTCCAGGGCCAGGGAAGGCCAGGGAAGCAAGCGGGAAGAAATGACAGCTGGTAATTCTTTAGGATTCAATAGCATGTGATGATAAAACAGTTCCTTTGCCCCAAGTCCTTGGAGCATAAGGAAATCTGGGACAATCTGTTCTCTTACCACATTGGGAGAGAAGCTCTTTGTTTCAAAGGTCTGTGGTCAAACACAAGGCTGTGACGGTAATCAATTTATTTCCGTTGAGAGCGAAGTATAAATGAAAGGTCTCTATTTCAGAAAAGGCCATGAAAATGTGAAGACGTTATTATTTGCAAGCTGAGAGGAGAGGTGAGATTCTCTGCCTGGCACATTTCAGAAAGGTTCAATCAGCCGGGGCAAGGGAATGGATTTAAAATAGAAAAGTAATGGGGAAAGGGCTTTATATGAACAGAGACGATGGCTGATGAAAACCATCCCTCCGGAGCCAATTCTATTAATACACACTTACCAGGCAGCTTGGAGAGTTTGAAAAAACCTATATAGTTCTCATTTCCCATAGCTTCTGGGTCTAATTACATATTTGTATCCATATATGTACACACTCTCTCTCTCTCTCTCTCTCTCTCACACACACACACACACACACACACACACACACGTGTTTTTATATAGTGACAGAGAGAGCTGCATATCCAAGTTGTAGTTCCTTACCTTAAAATAGAGGTATATGCTGTCTTTCAAAAACAGAAGAAGAGATGGAAGAGAACTAGGAGGAGGAATAATATTGGCCAGAGGTTGACTGTCTTACTCACCAACCCCCTCATTCACTCCACAAGCAGGAGTTAGCCTATCAGAAACACAGGTTGTTAGCCTATCAGAAACACAGTTTCCGCACCAAGGTTCTGACTACTGAGGCAAGTTAGGAAACAAAGTCTCATGGTTCAATCAAGAGATACATTCCTTCAGGAGTTTAAGATTCAAGAACACAGGCTACTCAGGTGTCTAGAATGCACCCAGGTTCCCCTCTCCTTAATTTATGCCCATACACATTTGTGCCCCATGCCGTGTTGTGGGTCAGCAATAAGAGGGACAATTTAGAGCCTATGACTGCCCATTAATTACCTCACAAAGAAATACTCAGCTGGAAGCTGCAGGAGTGGGTTTAATGAAAGTACCAAATAAGATAGTAATAAATCTCTTGATGAAAATTTAGTCAATGGGGCATTTAATTTGATGGCAGAATCTGCTTTCAAATTATTCAAAAATTGGATTTGTAAGAAAAAACAAAGATGCACAGTCCACTTCACTCAGGCTGTTCCTTAGGAATTTATTTGCTCTTAGAAGATGCCAATGCTGAGACTTTCCTGAATATTTGATTTTACTTGGCGATCATATTACTTCTTTCAATTAAATGACTATATATATATAATTGTCCAGCCACCCTAGGACATTTATGAAAACAAGATGCTGTCTTAATGAGGTGAGCTGCAGAGCGACATTTGACTCATTAGATGCCTCATTAGCTGCTATGAAAACGCAGTTCAGTCTTCTCTTCTCCCTTCCCAGTATTGGCTAACAATGACTCTGTTACTTCAGCCATTCCAGGTGAGTCCAGCTTCAAAGCACACTCTGCATGGGTGGAAGGATCTCTTTAAATTCCCAGAGACCCAAGACAAAGTGTGCTTAACTCCCAGCAGCTCCAGCCCAGCAGTATGGGATGCCAGCACAGGGAGCAGACATTTAAATACACAGAAAGGAACAGAGGACAACTAACTGCCCTCTCAACAGTTGACTGTCATTTGCATTATCTGCCCTTTGTTATTTAGCCTATAGTTTAACATGGGCTTTATCTTGTGTGTGTGTGTGTGTGTGTGTGTGTGTGTGTGTGTGTGTGTGTGTGTTTCCTTGAAATAGGAGCTATCACTGAAATCTGCCAGCCAGCCAGCCAGCCTCAGCAATTGGCCTGTCTGGAGTTACAGATATGTGTACACCATGGCTTTTTATGTGGTTGTTGTAGTGTCAAGCTTGGGCCTTGTACTCGTGCGGCAGAAACTCTTCCCCACTGAGCCATGCTGACAGCCCTACCTGTGTATTTTTATTTACTGGGAAACAAAGAATCTCCTTCTATGAGGAAAATGTGTTTGTTTGAGGTAGGTCTCTGCTCTACCACAGGTCTCCTGAACTCCAGGATCTTCTCCCTCAGTTTCCCCGAGGCTCACAGTTGGTGGTGTGTTTCACCATGTCTAGCTGGAATACATTGTTTTCATGAGATGTGCATTAATAAGAAAAAACAAGCTCAAAAGCTGATATAAAATACAGCAGCTGACACCAAAGGAAGTGGGTCTAGTGATCTGCATGCCAGTATTCTAAAATAATGAAATATTTTATTTGTTCTACTCTGTGGCAACTGAAGGGAATCACAAGAAATTTACATGTGTGTCTGCATTTATAAACACACACTTCTAAATTTCATTTCACCTCTTAGAAAGGCTAATTGCTAGGAAAAGTATCTTAGGCTTTTATTTTCCTGATAATATCTCCTTTGACATGAAACTAATTACAGGTAAATCAATTAAATACTCAAAAGAAAAAATCTTATGATATAAACGTCAATATTATTTCCAGACAGACTGACATAGTGTGCTGGTTTGAATGGGAACGACTCCCATTGGCTCATATGTCTAATGTCCAGTTCACCGTTTGAGAACTGTGGGAAGGGTTGGACGTGGATCAGATCTGAGCTCCCAGCCACTGATGGTCACTCTAGCTCCCTGAACTGGAAGTACCCAGATTGAAAGCTTTCTTCTATGTGCTGCCTTGGCTGTGGTGTTTCATGACAGCACACGCAGTTTCTAAAACATACGCTCCTTGGTTTGCCTCCTGTGACTCTGCAGCTATCTTTCCACCTCTTTCTTACAGCAAAAAGGTGAGCATATTTGTATATGAAAACTTCCTGACAAAGTTAATACCCACAGGAAGAACTGATCTTTTGTGGAAACTGTTGAAGCCAGTGCTTACAGTTAGTATAAAACAAAACTACACATGTACATATACCCACACATATAAGCATACGATACACACTCACATTTACACATGGATAGATGTAGATGTGTTTACATACACACTTGTGTGTACATGGATAGACATAGCCATGTCCACACACTTGTGTATAAAGACATAAGACTGACAATACATGTTGATTCAGCTAAGAATAAATTTGAAATGTGGGACCTGCGAATTTTTTCTCATTGAGAAAAAGACTTAGTGTTTCCTTCTAAGAAGAGGAAGAGGCATCCCAGTGTCAGCCAGACACTTCAGAGAAACAGCGTCATCCAAGGATGTCTGGCAAATGAACAGCTCAGGTAAGGAAATGCAAAACTTCTGGCTAGTTACTTACTCTGTTGGCTGGATCTGGCCCCTTCTCCATGTATCGCTACCACACTAATGGAGCATGAGTCATTTGAGTAATGACTCAGAAAATGTCTAGCAGCCTCCTGCAACAGGAGATATAATGCTTCAGATAAAATTCAGAAGTATTAGGATAGGGTTTTTATTTCTGCCCGAGCTAGATCACATCTCTCTCCCTGTTAGAGATGAGGAAATTCTCTCTCCTTCTCCAGAAACAGAAACCAGGCCATATGCTATCTTGAGGCTTAGCTTATCTCTAAAATTTAAAATCTCACAGGAAAACCATTGTAAGAGTATATAAGTAGAAAAGTATATAAATAGTTGTGATTTGCTTTTTAAAATTATTTATAATTTTTTAGTCACTTCTTAAAAAGTGCTGTGTAATGGATTCAGTGGTCATCTTAATTACAACATTGCCTCTAAGCACTGTAAGCCCTTGTTAAAAAGAAATTGCCTGGGCCGAAGAAGATCCTCAGAGGGTAAGAGTGCTTGCTTTCCATGCATAAGAACCTTATTTTGATCCCACAGCACCCAACTAAATAGTGAGGAATGGCTGTATGTGTCTGAAAAACTAGTGTTGTGGTAGAGACAGACAAAGCTAGGAAACTTGATGGTCAGCAGGCCAGCCTCTCTGAACTGGTGAGTGTCTCATTCAGTGAGAGACCCTAAGTTAAGGGAATAAGGCCAATGCCTGGTAGGTACCATCCTTTGGCCTTCACATATAAGCACATGCACATACATACACATGTGCACACATAACACACACAGCATGACACACAAAAATTATTTTTGAAAACTACTAAGTAAAAAAAATTCAAGAATCAAAACTTTAGAGTTCAATGAAATCCATAAAAGATCTTTTTTTTTCAATAAAGAAATGTGTTGATTATTTCTGACTTATTCAAAATCATAATGTCTACATTATTTTAATGGGTATCAGCTGCCTAGTTGTTTTAAATTCCATTTTAATATTGAATCATCATTTGTCTGTCTGGTTATCATTTTCACCTTCCTCTTGAAGCACAAACACATTTATATGTGTTACTGAATAACATTACCATGGCAGCGCAGAATAGTATAAAATAATTCTGGATTAATGATCAAAGAGCTCTGAGTATGAGTTTTATTTTAGCAACATACTGTCTTTCTTTTTGATATGAAGTCCAGTCACTACTTTCCTGCAGTCAGTTCCTCTTTCAGGTGAGACTGTATAAGCAGGACATGGGTGACATGGCGGACTGTGACTGATGAAGGAGGCCTGTCCAGGGTGCATGTCAGGGATGTGGGTCAAGTTTTATTCATGTTTGCCATTTACTAAGTAGATCTGACCACACTTGAGACTGGGATATTTCTAAAGTACAGCTTCTGTTTCTCTATGTCTGAACTGAGGGCTACAAGGCCACATTTCTAAGAAAGTCCCCCAGTTGCTTACTTTATGCTAGCAGTAGTGATCAGTCCATTAAGTAAGTGATTATTAAATATATGTGATTGTCCCCACCCTGGGCAAAGAAGGATACAAATTTCCAGGTAAGGAAATGTACATTTAAATACAGCAAGTAATGGGCCAAACATTCAGATCTGGCAGGTGGTTAAGAAATGAACCCAGAAAGCTTGATCCCAGTGCCCTTCCTCCTAATGCCATTTCAATGCCATAACAGTATCACAGTGCTTACCTACATCATCACAGCACTTACCTACATCATCACAGCACTTACCTACATCATCACAGTGCTTATCTACATCATCACAGTGCTTACCTACATCATCGCATTGCTTACCTACCTCATCATAGTGCTTACCTACATCATCACATTGCTTACCTACATCATCACAGTGCTTACCTACATCATCACAGTGCTTACCTACATCATCACAGTGCTTATCTACATCATCACAGTGCTTATCTACATCATCACAGTGCTTACCTACATCATCACAACGCTTACCTACATCACCACAGTGCTTACCTACATCATCACAGCGCTTACCTACATCACCACAGTGCTTACCTACATCATCACAGCACTTACCTACATCATCACAGTGCTTACCTACATCATCACATTGCTTACCTACTACCAGGTACTTGGCTGTTTTCCCCCAGTCTCCCCCAGTGTTCTTTATATTTATTTATTTATTTATTTATTTATTTATTTATTTATTTATTTATTTAATTTTTTGAGACAGGATTTTTCTGTGTAACAGTTCTAGCTGTCCTGAAATTCTCTTTCTAGACCAGGCTGGACTTGAAGTCACAGAGATTTGCCTGCCACTGCCTCCCAAGTGCAGGGATTAAAGGTGTGCATCACTGCCTGCCTGGCTCTCCCACTGTTCTTAATAACCCTAGCAGGTGTGTAATGTCATCATTTTCATTTTACAGATAACAAAATTAATTAAACTTCTCCCGCAAATTGTCTCCAATTCACTGAAACTATAGCAATTCCTACTTAAGCAGAAGATTAGATTAAGAAAATATCTATAATGAGCTAAGCCCAAGGAGCAGTGCATTAAGGAGAGAACAGTTTATCATCATGAATATGTAAAACACCATTAGCAAGTATAGAAAACACTGCCATACAACTCCGTCCTCTGAAGTCAACATTGGCAGGTAAAACCAACTGGACTTGTAAAGCTTAGCTCTACAGCAATTCTGAGCAGAATCTCAGTGGGATTTACAGTGGGCTTCTCTCAGAAGAATCAAAGGCTCATTTCTTATCATCATCTTTCACTGTCTGAAAGATCCCTCTTTATTAAGCTAATGAAACAAGATTGCATCAGTAAATTTCCCTAGAGAAGAGACTGCAATATAAGCAGCTGACAATGGATGCTGCACTTAAGTATGCTTAAGAAGAGCAAACACCATCTAACAGGACACCAGGATCTCTGCTTAGTATATTTAAAAACAAGTCTGTTTGAAAACCTAAGTGTTTTCAGCAGGGATTCTCAACCTTGGTTGCAGGCTGCACCTGCAGCAAGGACTTGAAAAGCTGCTACTTAGCTCCCAACCTCAGACAGGGATAAGCTGGACAGTGGGGTTATTTTAGGCTGGATAATGGGGTATTTTAGGCTGGATGATGGGATAATTTAGGTGGACACTCAGGTATTTTAGGTGGACACTGGGGTGTTTTTGGCTGGACACTGAGGTGTTTTTGGCTGGACACTGGGATATTTTAGGTAGACACTGGGGTATTTTAGATGGACACTGGAGTATTTTAGGTGGACACTGGGGTATTTTAGGTGGACACTGGGGTATTTTAGGTGGGCACTGGGGTATTTTAGGTGGACACTTGGGTATTTTAATAGCACTAGTTTTATAATGTGCAGCCAAGTAAGAGATGGACTTGATGGAAACAGTGTCTGTTCCATGGTTGATGGAGACAACTGCCTTGTGAAGCCAAGCCGTTCAAGGTAGAACATGGGGATGTCTGAGGGGCTAAGGGATTCTTTCTCCCCAGAAGGGAAGGATTTTAGCAGACGTATTTTAATGGAGCAGGATTCTTCACAACACATGTATATGTGATTGACAAAGGGTTTCCTTCTCTCAGCAGAATGCAGCCTCTTGTGAGAAGACATGAATGAGAGCATGGAGCCTTCTCTCCAGACACAAGCCTACAAATAGTGTAAGTTGTAGTTCAAGATGACACCCCTAAGGTGGAATATGTAAGATGTGAGAAGTTTACATTCTATGTCAAGACACTGTCAAATGTTGATTTCTGTCTGCAAAACAAACACAATTTAAAGTATCTTTCTTTATTTGTTTTTCTTTTGTTGGGGATTGAACTCAGGGCCTCATGCATGTCAACCACTGAGCTAAACTCCTAGGCTGAAAAAGTGAAACTTAAAAGATAAATCCACATATGTATGAAAGATCCTGATGTGAACCAATTCACCATCACCAAACAAAAAGTAGCATTTATTATGTGCTGCTCTGTGGGATCCTGTCCTAGCTTTGAAAGAGGAGAGAAGTAAAGATGAAGAGTGACGGGAAATGTGTTCATGATCAACATCAAATAAATGGCTGAGTCCATATACAGGCCCTGTAACACCATCGGTACTGGCCTACAGCATGGTTAAGAAGCAGCCTAGCATCAGGACACAAGGGTCTGTGTCTGACCACGACACCAGGAAACAAAAGGAGATTCCTCTGTAGCAAATTTCAAAGACAATGAAAGGTGATTTGAGACAAGTAAGAATTTTATTTGTTCGATATAATGCTTTTTATATTTTGAGAACTGTCACAAGTGTTTTATACGCCCTATACATTTTTGCCAAGTTTGTATGTGTCCACTTGCATGTGAGATGTGTATACATGTCCATGTTCATAGAAGCTGGTGGTCTCTACTGGGTATTTTCCTCCATGTCTCTCCACCTTAATTTTTGAGCCAGGGTCTCTCAACTGAACTAGCTCACTGATTGGCTGTACTCTATGAGTAGCAAGCTCCTGGGACCCTGCTGTCACTCTCTCCCCAGCACTGGGAATGGGCACACCACAACACCTGGCTTTATATGTAGATGCAGGGATCGAAACTCAGGTTTCCATGTTTATATAGCAAGCCCTTCACCAACTGAGCATCTCCCTAGATCCACACTTCCCTACATTTCTGACACAACTCCTTTCCATCACATTGGGGGTGAATCTGGCAATGTTATTTCTCGGCTTCAGTCATACTTCACAGTCATACTTATAGCTTGCTAGCCACACTTTCTTGGAGACAGGTTTATGAGATTAGGGGTTGGCAAACATTTTCTGTATGGGACTGAATGATCAGCACTTCAAGCTCTGTGGATCTCAGTCTCTGTTGTTAGTCCTCAGGTCAGCTGGTTGAGCAGGAAAATGACCCAGATGGCAGGACAAATATGATGGCAGTCTGAAGGACAGGGCCAGCTTGTATCCTCGTAGTCACTAGAACTCAAGTCAGTATCATCTTCTTGTGTCATATATTATTCTTTCCATTTTTTTTATCCATTCAAAAATGAGAAAACCCTTAGCTGATGAGCCACACATAAATGAGTGGTATTCAGTTGGTGGGTTAGAGTTGCCAACCCTTGTCCTGAATGAAACGGTTTCCTGTGTTAGAGGCATTTGCCTCAGTGTAAAGTTTTCGTTATGCAACAATCTCATCAGACAAAGGCACCATGTTCAAAGAACAAGGGTATCCCCAGGTTCCATCCTCTGGGGTGTCAGAAGCAACTGTCTTCTAAAGCCTCACTTTTTAGTACTATGCACTAATTCCCTCCAGACATCCCCATTCAACCCGGTAAGAATTCTAGGAAATGTTAACAATAACAAGTAAGTAATATGGATAGCACCCTAAAAAAGCTTATCACATACAATAATGCATTGCATTAAAAGCACATCTTCTTGAGCAAGAATGACAAACTCTGGGATCTGAAGGGAATTTCAAGACCACAGAAGCTGTTATTTACCAAACACTTTCTCCAGAGCCTTCAAGAACATTCTAGCTATAAGTACACTCCAGCTCCTTCCAGAAAACAGGCTCAGAATTACTAGAGGCCAAGGAAACTCCTCCAGGGGATGGCTGGAGCCAGCTCACAGCTGCCCATGAGAAGAACTTATTAAAACGTTCAGAATCTTAGAAGCCACTTGACATGCATTAATGAGGTGAAATTGGTCAGAGTGGGACCTTTGTATCACAAAATCCTGAAATACACAAGTGTTCCAAATTAGAATTGTTTTTCTCTGATTGCAAATTAAATACTTTGTAAGGGGACTGGAATGATGGCTCGGTGGTTAAAAACACTGTGGTTTTTACATAGGACCTAGGTTCGGGTCTCAGCATCCACATGGTGGCTCATCAACACCTATAACCCAGTTCCAAGGGGATCCCACACATTCTTCTGACCTCCATATCATCCCACAAACATATGGTACAGTCACACACATATATACATAAAAATTATAAATTAAAAATATATATCTGCAGACTACAAGCCATCATATTCTTGCAATAGGGAAAGCTCTCTATATGTGTATAAAACGTATGTACTCTCACACACACTCATGAACTAGAAAGGTAGTAACTCTTCCCTACATCATAAACAGATAAAGATCAATTGCTGTTTAGACATCCTTATACCATTGTTGGCTCTGGCATGCCAAATGTATTTTTGTCTTCTGTTAACTAGAGAACTAAGCAATTTAAACATTTTGCCTAGAATAAAAATACTTTTCAGAACCTATTATCTCTTCTAATTTTACATGTTTGTCTAACATGAAAACCACAAAAGCTATTACAGAGGTCATCACTGGCTTGTATAGCTATAATCTAAGAAGTGCCAGTCCAGAGCTGGAGAGAGGGGTCTGTGACTAAGGGCTCATGCTTCTCCTGTTGAGAATAGAAGTTCAATTGGCAGCTGATATTGTGTTCCCCAATATATTGAGCACCCTAATAAACTTATCTAGGGTCAGAGAACAGAACAGCCACCAGATATAGAGGCCAGAAAATGGTGGCACACACACCTTTAATCCTAACATTTCAAAGGCAGAGATCCGTCTGAATCTCTGTGAGTTCAAAGCCACACTGGAAACAGCCAGGCATGGAGACACATGCCTTTAAGACCAGGAAGTGATGGCAGGAAGCAGAAATGTATATAAGGCATGGGAACCAGGAGCTAAGCTGTTAAACTTTTAGGCTTTAGAGCAGCAGTTCAGCTGAGATCCATTTGGACAAGGACACAGAGGCTTCCAATCTGAGGAAAAAGGATCAGCTGAGGAATTGGTGAGGTGAGGTGAGGTAGCTGTGGGTTGTTCTTCCAGCATTCACTCCAATACCTGGCTTCAGATTTGGATTTTATTAATAAGACCTTATAAGATTAATGCTACAGGCAGCACTAAGGTAGGGTGGCTCTAATGCTCATGGTTCTGCATCCACATGCACGTACCACACACACACACACACACACACACACACACACACACACACACACACACACTTAAAAATATAGTAGAGACTTTAAAAAGTACCATTCCATTTCCAGATAATGCTAGCTCATGACGTACAATCTCTGCCCAGCTCATTGCCTTTTGTGTTATTGCTACTGTTGAATGAAGATTCTTACAATGTAACATCTGGCAAGGCCAAAATGTTCCCGAGAAATATGTTTGTTTTTAGGCAAGAGGCTTTTTTGATTATTCTTGGTTTCTGGTCTCAGTGCACAGAACTACATGAGACTGTAAACCTAATTCAAACAAATCATCTTGAATTTACTCTTTCTGCATTTGCTGCTGTCCTGTTCGCTCTGTGTCACTTCAGGCAGCAAAGCCGTTTTTGTAGGACCCTTTGCCTTTAACTTTACAAGATTAGAAATAACAAAGAACATTTATTACTAGGTGAGCTGCAATATCAAAAAGGGGATTATATCCTTATTTGTCAGTAAATGAGCTGACAATAAATGGGAATAGCTCATAAAAGCGAAAGCAGGCTGGAGCTGTGAGCTCTACACCTAATTCTGAAGCAAATTTCTTTCTAGGCATTAGGAAAGGCTATCCCAAGATTGAATGCTCCAGAAACTTCACAGCAACATATTCCTGCATAATCAAAAATATGTAGACTCAAATAAATCTACTTCTGATCTTCAGAAAGCAATTTTCAGAGCCAGCATTTTGTTGGAGTTCTATTGAAACTCTTTCCATTACACGGCCACAGTGGTGGTCTCTCTGGTGGTATTCACAAACAACTTTAATTATTTATTTATAGACTCAGAGGGTATTGCTTTTCATCCAGATCCAAAGCTTATCACACATTCTACAACGAAATATTTCAATGAAAACTTGAAACTCAGAAAGTCTGGAACCAAGGCCAGGAGCATCCATCCCTATATTGTGAAGACAAATGAAAGCAAGCTTGGTCCTCAAATGCAAGTGTCAACACGAAGTCAACACTTCAGTTCATAAATCTAACTCCAGCTTCTTTGTAAGACAAGCTTTGTAGCAACTTTTTCTACTTTCAACAATTTGTAAAAAAACAAAATCAAATGAATTACTCAGGACCTTTCACTGTCTATGAGAATTTTCAGCTATAGGTTCTTTAGAGTGCCATCAGGAAAACTGTTTAGTTGTCTCACTGGGGCTTCATTCTATCTCTATTCAGTTTCTTTGAGGACTTTCGGGAGCTTTTAATATACTAACATTCCAGCTACTGTCCTTGGTTACTTAGATTCTGTAAGTAAAATACATAGCATTATCATTGTTTTATTCATTTATTAATTTTTTATTGTTTCTGTTTTTCAACAGCAGCGATCAAATCCAGGGCCCAACAGAAACCAGACATATGCTTGTCACTGAACCACACCCTCAATGCATATTAAACAAAAACAGTTTTCCTCCTATCAAGAAAGAAAGACTCAAGGGAATGCTGTGTCATGAATACACTCTGAAGAGTGCTGCTTTACAGTACACAACCAAGACTGAAACACTGGAACAAAGTCAGAGCGTTACAGAAAGACAGAAATCACCAGACACCGCAGGTAGGAGCTCACACTCACCCAGAATCTGGAGACTGCTCAGATCTTCCTCAGGCTGACCCTAGGAAATGGTCAATAAAGATGGCCGGCCAGGGTAGGAGGGCAGCAGTCTCATGAAATACCCTCTTCAGCACTCTATTTGATAGAACCTGTGACTTCCTTCCTCATCAATATAATAAACAGGTGTGTTTCATGTTAGCCAACCTCCACGCTGGAGAGGGATAACAAAACCAAGGGAAATGAGCACCTTCAGCTGAAGAGCGTCTTGGACAGGAGACATGAGAGTTTATGCAGCCAGCCTAGGACTCACATTCATCCAAGAGATTTCTTTCTAGCCAAGCTCTGTGCAGACAAGTGTTCCCTTGATAGTGGTTAGAATAAAACTTAAAAGAAAGCCAAGAAATGTTTCCTTTTGCCCCTGTACAGTCAGCAGTTTAGAAGGCCAGGCAGTTAGTTGAATATTCAAATTTTACAAGTGCAACAACTGGGTCTGAAGGACTTTACTGGGTTTGGGGGAAGACAAGGAAAATACGAGCTCTGTCAGATCTCCTGGGTCCAGCGAGCTACGATAGCTGCTACCCCAGTCGCTCCTCTCTGCTCCTGTGCCAATTAGTCACTCCCCATTTACTGGGCTTCTGCTAAATGCTAGGCGCTGTGCTAGGCTGTACGCTTATATTCTTTCATCCTCTTTTCTGACTGTGGTAGGCTGGACAGTCTTATTTCACAGAGATGACACAGAGAGCCGATCTCAGGGCCAACATTACCCAATTTGCCAGGAATAGTATCTGCCCAGAAGGTGAGTCTCCAAAGCCCATGCTCTTCAGACAGTCTCCTTTCCCCATCCACACTTGTCACTCTGTTTCCTTTCTCTTTCCATTTTAAAGAACTTAGAGGGGAAAGAAAAAAAACCCAAAGATCAGCTGTCCATAACTCGAATCTCTTTTCTTTGCTTGTACAGACAAATTAGGGTCTTCTGTCATCACAGACCAAGAAAAACTGGGCAGAAACAAGAATGCATAAAATAACCTGGATCTTATCACAAATTGGATACCTCAAAGGGGCAAATTCTCTTAGCCCTTCAGGAAGCAGAACTTGGTCACACTTCTATTCCTTCTGTGGTTACTAAGAACAAAGGACACAGAATGGATCAAACTGCTCTCAATCTACTACTTTCTTTAAAATATATCAAGTGAAGCACATATTAAATGACTTCAAAATCTAAGTGGCATGCTCTGAAGACACCATGCCCTCAAATTCTCAAAAAGGCAAGGAAGAGGGGCAGAGGAAAGAGTAGAGGATGGATGAGGAGGGAGATGAGAAGCAATACTCAAACCATATGCATTAGAAACCTCTGAGCTCGGGGCTCCCTGACTCACCCTAAATCAACTAGATCTGAACCACAGCCAGATGGGACTCAGGGCTCTGAATGTGGGTTACCAAAGGTAACCTATCTGAGACGTGTTTGTAAGTGTGCTGCTTAAGAAACTTAGAGGCTTTCACATTTAAGAATGCAGCATTTGGCTGTGCCCAGAAAGAGTCATGGACAGAATGCTGGCTTGTATGGGAGCAAAAGCCTGAAAGAGCATGCAGCAAGGTATGAGGAAGACATTCTCCTCATGGACACTGTTCCTTGGGTCTATAGTTTTTATTTAAAGAAAATCACCATCAACAATTTTATGCTACAAACCCCTTTACATGCTTTTAATTTTGAAATTGTTCAGAAACTGCAGTCACATGGTGCCTAGTGAGATTTGGTCAAGGATGGACAACACATGTGATAGAAAATCCGAAAAGTTCCATAACACAATGATACTGTGGCCACATCAGTAATTGTAAGCATACTCTATGAGTTCACATGATGGGATCCATAAACTTCTCAGAGTGCACCTTGGTCTTTAGCAATGCATAGCTCTATTTTGGTGGGACCTGTGTATCACATAGAACACGCAAGCTCAGGTGACACACTGAATCAGATGCATGACTAGTTTACTTCCACTCCAGGCCGACTGGGCTCCAAGATGTGTCTCCCTCACTTCAAACACATACATGCCCATGTGCTCCTTTCTGTTCACACAGTAGGAGGAGGCACACTCTACACATTATCCTGTTACCTCTACTTTCTCTCAATAGTCCCCAGGAGACCATGCTTCCACATTCCATGTACCTCACATTACTACTCCTAAGGGAATCACAGTCCGACATCACACAGATGCAGCATACATCATTTAATTGCTGACATTTCATGGACATTTAGAATTCCTCTAAACCTTTGCTAATACAAATAACATTATTAGGGGGCATTTATTCATTTCTTTGCTCACACATGAGGGCTTATATTTGGGATAAATTTCTCAAAGTAAAATTGAATTGGCAAAGAATACAATGCACTTTTATTTCACATATTGCCAAATTATCCCTCCAAAGAGGTTGTTATAATGTCAACTTCTATTAATAGCTTATGACACTACTTGTTTCTTCCACACCATCAACAAAACACCATGGTTCTTACTATATTTTAATTTCTCACTATGACTTTCTCTGCAGTGAGTACCAACTGGGTAACATCAATGTGCCTCAGCAGGTCTATTTCACTGGAGAATGGGCACAATGGAATAGGGGATAGGTGAACGTCAAGATTCAGAGTCATGTCTTCCTCCTGGATACATCCTGGCTAGGAAGGTTATTAGATTGTCTCCTCCTGAAAGTCTCCCAAATTACTACCAGGTTTGATTGGTTCTCCTCTGAGGATCCTACCATAGCTTAGCCTCGGGTCTTCCTCTTCTCTTGTGATTCAGTAGCATTCTCCTTTTAGGCTGTCCCATCTTGTTATGAGATAGCTAAGTGTAATTCAATGGCCTTGGTTCCCCTCCACTCTAGGTAAATTTTTAAAGTTGCCTTTCTAGGTTCATGGACAAAGGTGAATAGTAAAACCACCAGGAAGCTACGTGTCTGCAAAACTGTAGACAACAACCTTTTGTTCCACAAAAGAAAAAACAAGTTGCAAAACTATAATGAAATAAGATTGGTAGACAGCTCTATGGATAAAACATTGCTGTATAAGGATGCAGACTGGCGTTCTAACCCCCAGGATCCATGGAAAAGTCAGGGAGGTATGATGGTGGCCTGTAATCCCAGTACTCATGAGGCAGAGACAGGAGACCCCTGGGCCAAGCTAGCCAGCCCAACTAGCCAGAATTGATGACATCTAGGTTCAGTGAGAGACCCTGACCTGATAAACTGATTGGAGAGTGATCCAGAATCTCAACTTTGGACCTATACACTCCCACGCACACACACTTGCACACATAAACATACATGCATATATTCATGCACACCATACATGCATGCAAAAAAACCCCCACAGGTCTTCTAATAAAACTGTGACTGGAACTGGAGTGTCAGTCAGATCCCCAGCACTGTGATAGATAAATAATTAACTGTAAAAGCAAAGCTAAACTGCTGAAATATTTAAATGATTATTAATCAAATGTTTCTTGCGCAGGTCCACAGGTGAGGAGGAGCTGTTGTAGGCACTTCTAAGTAAAGCCTCCATTACAGACAGACAGGAGGGACCTGGCTCAGTCCAACCACAGATGCAGAGCTTTGTTTGTGAATGCAAAGGTTAACTCAGACTCAGGTTACCAATTCTGTTTCTGGCTGCAACAACAGGAAGCCAGAAGCCCTCTCCCCACTCACTGTGTCTATACTGTATCTTCAGGGAAAACAGACGGCATGCCGCTTCTTCCAGTAAGCCTGAGCCCGGTATTGATTTAGTGTTTATTTTTCACTGAGTCTATGCACTTAAAAGGAAACAGGGAATAATATATATGTACTTTCAGAAAACTGCTTCGATGCTGTAAATAATATCCCAGACCATTAATGAACCTTTCCAGAGGTTCCTGCCTTGCAACAGAACATTACTTAAGCACTAGAAATCCAATCAGCAAATATTTATTTTGCAAACTTCTATGTGCACACTTAAAACACTTATTCCATAAATAAAATAAGTCTCTGTAGGAAAACAGATTAATTCAGCACATATTTACTGAGTACTCACAATGTGGCCCTACACCATCAAAATAAAATAGGGCAAAGGACCTGCTGTTAAGGGAAGAGCAGGCTGAAAGAGACCTGGCTGAGTTGACAGTTCACGTGAATCCAGATGGGCAAGCTCACAGGAACTCATGAGAAAGTGCTCCTAATAATCTTTCAGGAAACTTGGAGAAGGCTTTCACAGGAGACAGTTTAAAAATGACCCCCATGGTAGGATTCAGCTTGAACTAATGGACAGAATCAGAGAAATAGTGTTGCTTCTTAGAGAAGTTGACTTAAACTCATCCAAGTCCAACAGACAGGGTCAGCATTAGAATATGGACAGCCCTCAGGACATAAAGCAAATCCCCCCAGATTTTCTGAAATTTCTGAAAGCTGAATCCATCCTTAAGAATGAAAGGAGACCACTGCACCCCACACTCAAATTGAAACTTATTTGGCATTTAAAACTCTGGGTATTTTTTACCAACTCTGAAAGACTGAATGGATATGTCACAGCCTTTTAACTGACCTCCATCATTCTCCAGTTCCATGGCAGCAGTACCTCTACCTCAGAGGCCCACCTTCTCTTTATATGAACCTCATAAAACCTAGTTAGAGAAAGCCACAGAGGAATGTGATGAACTTAACAGATGGAGGCACATTTTCCTTCCCTGGTGTTTACATTATTTTGACAGCAAGGAGCCCCCCAAAACAGGAAATGGTGCTAAGCAAAGTCCTCCAAGAACATCAACAAGGAAAGCCAGCCCCTGAGCTGTATAAACCCACTCACTACACACTTCCACACACATAATAACCAGCATGCTATGTTACATGAAGTGAAATCCTTACCCAGAAACAGTTGAGAATCTTGGTACTTTGTGGGAGATGCCCTTGTTGTGGAGGACTGAATCAATGGCTATGATATGAAGCAAGATGAAAATGGCAACCATGAATTGAAATGAGTCTTCTGAGAATCATTCTTCAGTTTACCCATTCCACACAATGCAGCAAAGACTGATTCCCATCAGGAATTATTCAATTTCTGACTTGCTCTAACTTGTGCTGTTTGGAAGACAATTGTCTCCCTCTACCTCACAGTGGACAGTTTCAAAAGCTCTACAAATTCTTTTGCTTTGGGAGAAGGGACATTTTAAGGGAGTTGAAGAGGGTCATTTATTGAATACTATCATGGCACAGTGACATAATTTAGGTTTCCACAGTATTAGATACAGATTTGTGTGCTACCCAAACGTGTCCTAATATGTTAGTGTTATAATTTATTTTTCTTTTTTAAAGATAGGGTCTCCTTTAGCCTAGGCAGGTCTGAATTCACTATGTAGGCAATGACGACTTTGAACTTCTGACCCTCCTGTCTCCACTGTCTGGGTGATGGGATTACAGATGTGTATCACCTTATCTAGGTAGCTTGGTGCTGGGGATTGAACCAACATTTCGAGCATATTAGACAGGCACTCTAACCTGCTGAGCATTCACAATCCTAGTTCATAATTTACCAGGAGGAAAAAACAAAACAAACAATGAAAGCAGATTTCAAAACCATCATTAATGAAAAGCTGCTAAAACAATTTACCTTAACCAAACAACCTTCTAGTTAGAGATTCTATCTATACAATTAACATTTGAACTCTATGCATCCTATCAAAATTAAGTACAATGTAGATTTTCTAAATCATACATATGCTATGTATTTATATATGACATAACAATTTGCTACATGCACATTGAAATTCAAAAGAAAATTAGGCATTTTTACAGATAAATTGAAAATCAGGTTGTCTTAGTTAGGGTTTTTATTGCTGCAACAAAACACCATAACCAAAAGCAAGTTGGGGAGGAAAGGTTTTTTTCAGCTTATACTTCCACATTGCTCTTCATCACCAAAGAAAATCAGGACAGGAACTCAAGCAGGGCAAGAACCTGGAGACAGGAGCTGATGCAGAGGCCATGAGAGAGTGCTACTTAATAGATTGCTCCTCATCATTTCTCAGTCTGCTTTCTTATAGAACACAGGACCACCAGTCCAGGGGGGTCCCCATCTGTACTGGGCTGGGTCTTTCCCTACTGATAACTAATTAAGAAACTGTCCTCCAGGCTTGGGTACTTACAGCCAGATTTTCAGGAGGCATTTTCTCAACTGAGGTTCCCTTGTTTCAGATGACTATAGCTTGTGCCTACATAAAACTAGCCAGCACACAAGAGTAACATGGTTTTATTTTCCCATATATATTTGGTAATCATGGACAAGAATCGTCTTGGCTGCTGTGTCTAAGGTCATCTAAAACTAAAGCTGCATCCAGATTTTATTTCTCCACCACTGGAATGGTCTTTACTTTCTTGGTGGAGAGTGGCATTCTAGCCATCCCATGAACTGCCTATGTAGTAGAATGAGAAGCAGGACAGCTCTCCAATTGTTAATAGCATGCTTCCAAAGTTTCGCACATCTTTTCCCATTCCCACAGGCCAAAATGTACATATTCAGCCACAGATAGAAGCAAAGAGGCATGGAAATGTAATCCTTACTCCAGGCAGCAATGGAAGCTCTCAGCGGGAGTGCAACTGGATTCTTCTAGATGGGAAATTGTCACTTGGGGAAGAATCATCTCAATCTGGAGAAAGCAACTTTTCCCTGATGCATTGTCTCCTACAGACTACAGCACTGGTAGGACACAGGTGGATCTCTGTGCCTGGGGTGTGGCATTGCCTGGATGACTGTAGCAAAGGTCCCCAATGGCTATCTATGATTGCATGAAATAAGTAAGCTGCAGCAGCAGCAAAGCCCAGCCTTGAACTGATGGTTCCGAATGGGATGATGAGCAGCCTGCCTGCCCCTTGACTGTCTTGGAGACCAGAGCCTTTCTCCACGTTCTGGAAGAGGATGCTAGCAGTCATAAGGTCAATGATACCTCCACTCTCCACACTCACCAGAAAGCAGGGTGAATGCTTTATTATGCTTTCAGGGCAGAGCATAATTTCTCTCATTTTACACTAAGCCATTGGCCAGGCTGCCTTGAAAAGTGGAGATAGGTGATGTGGTTTTGTTGTTGTTGTTTATTTTATTTTTTGTGCCTCTATAAAGGACAAACTTGTTTAAGGGACTGGAAACTGGTTATATTCATTTTTCCTGGCACATTGGTTTATACATGCCAAATACTACTAAAGAAACACACACACACACACACACACACACACACACACACACACACACACACACACACACACACACAGAGCAATATGAGGACTCACTTGGTGCAGAAAAACAGTCCCAGCCAGTGTGTCTCTCTCCACCTGCTGGTTCTCTAGCTTGCCTGATCTCACTGGCATCTTTCAGCTTTTGCTATTCATCAGAAATAATGAATAGTTTAATGTTCAAGAGAAAGACCCCTGTGCCCATTGCACTGTATTGTCTGGAACTGGCCCACACTGTGTAAGAGTATCTGACACTCTGTGTGCTGCCTTCTATTCCCTCCTGGTAGCCTGCACATGAACAAAGCAGGGGCATAGCCCAGCCCGGCCCTATGGGAACACACTACCTTCTCTCAGCTGACATCTCTGGAATTAAGAACTCAGAACCAACCAAGGACCAACCCCTTCTCTCTCCAGTGTCCTGTTCTTAGGTGGGTCAGAACTAAATCAAATTCCACTTCACGAATAAAGCTAATATCTATGAGGTAGGAGGCTGCATTAATATTTCCAAGACCAAATATTCTCCCTCAAGTAATATAAATTTATAGGTATGACTTTTCCCCATGCTCTATCGACTGTTTGTGGTATATGAAAGTAATTAGGCTTTTCTGAAAGCCAGAGTTTGAGTAAACACAAAAGAAAAGCATTCTGAGTTGTACTTTTTTTTTTATTTTTTTGGTTTTTTTTATTATTATTATTATTGTTATTATTTTATAACACCATTCAGTTCAACATAATAGCCACAGAATCCCCTGTTCTCCCCCTCTCGCCCACCCCTCCCCCCGGCCCACCCCCCATTCCCACCTCCTCCAGATCAAGGTCTCCCCCGAGGACCGGGGTTGACCTGGTAGACTCAGTCCAGGCAGGTCCATTCCCCCCTCCCAGACCGAGCCAAGTGTCCCTGCATAAGTCCCAGGATTCAAACAGCCAACTCATGCAACGAGCCCAGGACCTGGCACCAATGCACAGCTGCCTCCCAAACAGATCAAGCCAAATGACTGTCTCACCCGTTCAGGTGGCCTGATCCAGTTGGGGGCCCCTCAGCCTTTGGTTCATAGATCCTGTGCTTCCATTCATTTGGTTATTTGTCCCGGTGCTTTATCCAACCTTGGCTTCAACAATTCTCGCTCATATAAATCCTCTTCTTACTCACTAATTAGACTCCCAGTGCTCCACCAGGGGACCAGCCGTGGATGTCTGCCTTCAGATTCCTCAGTCCTTGGATGGGGTTTATGGCACCACTATTTGGGTGTCTGGCCATCCCATCACCAGAGTAGGTCAGTTCCTGCCGTCTCGCGACCATTGCCAGCAGTCTTTTGAGGGGGTATCTTTGTGGATCTTCGTGGGCCTCCCTAGCTCTCTGCTTCCTCCCCTTCTCACCTTCTCATGTGGTCTTCATTTACCATGGTCTCCTATTCCTTGTTCTCCCTCTCTTTTCTTGATCCAGCTAGGGTCTCCCACTCTTTCCCTCGACTGTCGCCCTTCATTGTTCCCACTCATGACCAGGCTATTCATGTAGATCTTGTCCATTTCTCCGTGTCTTTTTTGGGGGTCCCGTTTTCCAGGTAGCCTCACTGGTGATGTGAGTAGCAGTCTAGTCATCCTTGTTCCACATCTAGCATCTTCCTATGAGTGAGTACATACCATATTTGTCTTTCTGAGTCTGGGTTACCTCACTCAGGATGATTTTTTCTAGATCCATCCATTTGCCTGCAAACCGTGTGATGTCGTTGTTTTTCTCTGCTGAGTAGTATTCCATTGTGTATATGTGCCACCATTTATTTATCCATTCTTCAGTTGAAGGGCATCTAGGTTGTTTCCAGGTTTTGGCTATTACAAACAATGCTGATATGAACATAGCTGAGCAAGTGCTCTTGTGGTATGATTGAGCATTTCTTGGGTATATGCCCAGGAGTGGTATAGCTGGATCTTGGGGGAGATTGATTCCCAATTTTCTAAGAAAGCGCCATATTGATTTCCAAAGTGGTTGTACAAGCTTGCATTCCCACCAGCAGTGGAGGAGAGTTCCCCTAGTTCCACATCCTCTCCAGCATAAAGTGTCTTCAGTGTTTTTGATCTTAGCCACTCTGACAGGCGTAAGGTGGTATCTCAGAGTTGTCTTGATTTGCATTTCCCTGATGATTAGGGAAGTTGAGCAATTCCTTAAATGTCTTTCAGCCATTTGGAATTCCTCTGTTGAGAATTCTCTGTTTAGTTCTAAAGCCCATTTCTCAATTGGACTGTTGGTCCTTTTGATGTCTAATTTCTTGAGTTCCTTATATATTCTGGATATCAGTCCTCTGTCAGATGTGGGGTTGGTGAAGATCTTTTCCCATTCTGTAAGCTGTCGCTTTGCCTTGTTGACCGTATCCTTTGCTCTACAAAAGCTTCTCAGTTTCAAGAGGTCCCATTGATTGATTGTTTGTCTCAGTGTCTGCGCTACTGGTGTTATATTTAGGAAGTGATCTCCTATGCCAAGGCGTTCAAGACTATTTCCTACTTTTTCTTCTAGCAGGTTCAGAGTAGCTGGATTTATGTTGAGGTCTTTGATCCACTTGGACTTAAGTTTTGTGCACGGTGACAGATATGGATCTATTTGCAGCCTTCTACACGCTGATATCCAGTTATGCCAGCACCATTTGTTGAAGATGCTTTCTTTTTTCCATTGTACACTTTTGGCTTCTTTGTCAAAAATTATATGTCCATAGGTGTGTGGGTTAATGTCAGGGTCTTCAATTCGATTCCATTGGTCCACATGTCGGTTTTTATGCCAATACCAGGCTGTTTTTATTACTGTAGCTCTATAGTAGAGCTTGAAGTCGGGGATTGTGATGCCTCCAGAAGTTGTTTTATTGTACAGGTTTCTTTTAGCTATCCTGGGTTTTTTGTTTTTCCATATGAAGTTGAGTATTGTTCTTTCCAGATCTGTGAAGAATTGTGTTGGTATTTTGATGGGGATTGCATTGAATCTGTAAATTGCTTTTGGTAAGATTGCCATTTTTACTATGTTAACCCTGCCTATCCATGAGCATGGAAGATCTTTCCATTTTCTGAGATCTTCTTCAATTTCTTTTTTCAGGGACTTAAAGTTCTTGTCATATAGGTCCTTCACTTGCTTGGTTAGTGTTACCCCAAGGTATTTTATATCATTTTTGGCTATTGTAAAGGGTGATGTATCTCTAATTGCCTTCTCAGCTTCTTTGTCCATTGTATATAGGAGGGCTACTGATTTTTTTGAGTTGATTTTGTATCCTGCTATGTTGCTGAAGGTGTTTATAAGCTTTATCAATTCCTGGGTGGAATCTTTGGGGTCACTCAAGTATACTATCATGTCGTCTGCAAATAGGGAAAGCTTGACTTCTTCCTTTCCAATTTGAATCCCCTTTATCTCCTTATGTTGTCTTATTGCTCTGGCTAGAACTTCAAGTACTATATTGAATAAGTATGGGGAGAGTGGACAGCCTTGTCTCGTTCCTGATTTTAGTGTAATTGCTTTGAGTTTCTCTCCATTTAATTTGATGTTGGCTGTTGGTTTGCTATATATTGCCTTTATTATGTTTAGGTATGTTCCCTGTATTCCTGATCGCTCCAAGACTTTTATCATGAAGGGGTGTTGGATTTTGTCAAATGCCTTTTCTGCATCTAGTGAGATGATCATGCGGTTTTTTTCTTTGAGTTTGTTTATATGGTGTATTACATTGATGGACTTTCGTATGTTGAACCACCCTTGCATCCCTGGGATGAAGCCTACTTGATCATGGTGGATAATTGTTCTGATGTGTTCTTGGAGTCTGTTTGCCAGTATTTTATTGAGTATTTTTGCATCAATGTTCATGAGGGAGATCGGTCTGTAGTTCTCTTTCTTTGTTGCATCCTTGTTTGGTTTAGGAATCAGGGTAATTGTAGCCTCATAGAAGGAGTTTGGTAATGTTCCTTCTGTTTCTATTATGTGGAACAATTTAGAGAGTATTGGTATTAACTCTTCTTTGAAGATCTGGTAGAATTCTGCGCTGAAACCATCTGGTCCTGGGCTTTTTTTGGTTGGGAGACCTGCTGTGGATATCACTCTATATAAATAAAACACTGATGGCCAATGACCAGGCAGGAAGTATAGGCGGGACAAAGAGAGAGGAGAATTGGGGAAACAGGAAGAAGGAGGAGAGACACTGCAGCCACCGCCAGGAGAGGCAACCTGTAAAGACGCCGATAAGCCACCAGCCACGTGGCAAGGTATAGATTTATAAAAATGGGTTAATTTAAGATAAAAGAACAGTTAGCAGAAAGCCTGCCACGGCCATACAGTTTATAAGTGATATAAGTGTCTGAGTGATTATTTTATAAGTGGATTGTGGGACTGCGGGGCTTGGGGAACCTGGAGAGAAGCCCTCCAGCTACAAATGGCGCCCAACGGCTCGAGTTTCCACCTTAAACCTGAGAATATTTAATAACCAATTCTAAACAGAGCCAAAACCAGGTTCCTGCTTCTTGTCTCATATGAGCAGCTAGACGCCGCAAAACGCAGGTTTGAACACTGGCGGGTTCCTGGCTTGTGCGTTTGACCGGCAGTATGGCGGAAATGAGGCGTCTGCCAGCGGCACATTACGCTGTGTGGTAGATTTAGTCTTTACTAGTATTTAAAAAAAAAAAAAAAGGTTTCTGGGCTACACGCTGCTTTGATAAAAAGCTTAGACCCACTATTTCTGAGACTTGATGACTCCCAGAGCTGGCGGAAAACGTACCACTGCCATGTTGGTAAGCTGAAGTGGGCAGAGCCAGCTGCCACAGCGCGGTTTCAGTCTTAGAATGGTGCAGTTTAAAGCAAATAGGCTCAAGGTAATATAAAAAATAAGCCACGTAAAGATGGCTACCACACAGAGAATCTGGATTATGTTGTCTTTGATATTCATAACTGAAGAAAAACATTTGATTGCAAAAGCTGTTCAGTTATGCCAAAATGTATATTTTAAAGGTACCTTGACTTCAAAATTTGGATATAAGGATATGTTACTTTGGAAAAGAGGTTTTGCTTTTGTTTCCACAGAAAGCCAGAGACTGTGGATTTGTTCCAGATTAAGATACATCAGGTTTCACCAGCCAAGACCCCCTGAAAGGTCTCTGATGACACCATGGCCCAGATGATCCAACATCCAGAGTGGTTTCAAGGCAACTGGTTCACACAATACAGCCTCACGGACTACCCCATAGGCTTAAAATTTTCTTTGCTTCCCCATAAGATACAGCGCCCCCCTCCAGCATGAAGTAGTAAGAGATGCTACGCCCAAATTCCCAAATATACCAAGCTGGCTTTAGAGGTGGAATTGGCTCACTCCCCCTCTAAACCCAGACATATTGCTTAAAAAAAAATGGTTAAGAGATTCTTGTGTCCCAAATCAGAAGAGCCCTCTGGTGTGGGACAGAGAAAAACCAATATTTTTATTTAAAACAGGTTGATTATAAATGTGATCTCTTTCTAAAAAAGAAAAAGGGGATATGATTAGATATATAGGAGGATATAGAGATGATAAGATAAAAGGATAGATTAATGAACCTACTTTTAAAGAAAAACTTGTTTAAAATGTTTTACATTGGTATAGATTTTAGTTTATGCTTAAATGTTTTACATTGGTATAAATTTTAGTTTATTGATACAAACTTGAAGTTAATTTTGTTATACTGTATATATATATATATTTCTATTCTTGTTTGAGGTATTATGTTTATGTAACTCATTTAAAATTGTAATGGATAATTAAAAATAGATTAATAATTAGTCATCTATGATAATAATATCTGTAGCCATGTTAGTTAAGTCTTCTAGGTATACATAGATATATTTCAGATAGATAGGTAATCTTCAAACACTTCATAGACCTAGAGAATATGGCATTTAAATAACTTAGAATTCTGTTGACGTGAGACACAATTGCTCCTGGCTGCACCAATTGATCCCGAGAGAATGTTGGGCTTCTAGACATTTCCATTTGGAAGTTTGTCTTTTTGGCACAAAATGGCCTACTGGGCAAAGAACTGCCCTTGCCTTGATGGCTGACAGTACAAATACAATGCTGTCCTTTCTGGACAAGCGGGACACAAGGAAAGCGACCACTGTACTCTGCCAAGACAGGGTAAGATGGTCTCTCAGAATTCCTGCTTCTAAAAATGGTCTGTCAGATACTCTAGGCCTGTAGCCAATTTGAATGCACCAACAATACTGAGAAACATTAGGTGACTGTCCAGGCTGCCAGCTGTCTTGGTCTACTTTTGCAAGATTCCTGAAAGTTGCTTGCATCCATCTACCATTTCTCAGCTACCATTATGTTCCTTCTCAGGTCTTTGATGTGGTTGAAAACTAGATAGTTGTAATTTCCTCAGTTATGATAAAAGATAAGTTAGACATAAAACCTTAAACTCACAAATATAAGATAGATAGGACATCTTTAATATTGTAACTATAATTCTTGCTCGGTAATTGTTTTGTTATATGTAATTTTACCATGTTAAAGTTAAAACCTTCCTTTTTAAAAAAAGAAGAAAGGGGAAGTGCTGTGGATATCACTCTATATAAATAAAACACTGATGGCCAATGACCAGGCAGGAAGTATAGGCGGGACAAAGAGAGAGGAGAATTGGGGAAACAGGAAGAAGGAGGAGAGACACTGCAGCCACCGCCAGGAGAGGCAACCTGTAAAGACGCCGATAAGCCACCAGCCACGTGGCAAGGTATAGATTTATAAAAATGGGTTAATTTAAGATAAAAGAACAGTTAGCAGAAAGCCTGCCACGGCCATACAGTTTATAAGTGATATAAGTGTCTGAGTGATTATTTTATAAGTGGATTGTGGGACTGCGGGGCTTGGGGAACCTGGAGAGAAGCCCTCCAGCTACAGAGACCTTTAATGACTGTTTCTATTTCCTTAGGGGTTATTGGACTATTTAAATAGTTTATCTGGTCTTGATTAAACTTAGGTATGTGGTATCTATCCAGAAAAATGTCCATTTCTTTTAGGTTTTCCAGTTTTGTGGAGTAGAGGTTTTTGAAATATGACCTTATAATTCTCTGGATTTCCTCAATGTCTGTTGTTATGTCCCCCTTTTCATTTCTGATTTTGTTGATTTGGATTCTCTCTCTCTGTCTTTTGGTTAGTTTGGATAAGGGCTTGTCTATCTTGTTGATTTTCTCAAAGAACCAACTCTTTGTTTCATTAATTTTTTGTATTATTCTCTTAGTTTCTAATTTATTAATTTCACCTCTCACTTTGATAATTTCCTGGCGTCTATTCTTCCTGGGAGACTTTGCTTCTTCTTGTTCTAGAGCTTTCAGATGTGCTGTTAATTCACTAGTGTGCGATTTCTCCAACTTCTTTATGTGGGCATTTAGTGCTATGAATTTCCCTCTTAGCACTGCTTTCATAGTGTCCCATAAGTCCGGGTATGTGGTGTCTTCATTTTCATTGATCTCTAGGAAGTCTTTAATTTCTTTCTTTATTTCTTCCTTAACCCATTGGTGATTCAGTTGAGCATTATTCAGTTTCCATGAGGTTGTAGGTTTTCTGTAGTTTTTGTTGTTGTTGAAATCTAGCTTTAAACCATGGTGATCTGATAGAACACAGGAGGTTATTCTGATTGTTTTGTATCTGTTGAGATTTGCTTTGTGGCCAAGTATGTGGTCGATTTTAGAGAAAGTTCCATGGGGTGCTGAGAAGAAAGTATATTCTTTCTTGTTAGGATGGAATGTTCTGTAGATATCTATTAGGTCCAATTGGGTCATGACATCGGTTAAGTCCTTTATTTCTCTGTTAAGTTTCGATTTGGGAGATCTGTCCAGTGGTGAAAGTGGGGTGTTGAGATCTCCCACTATTAATGTGTGGGGTTTTATATGTGGTTTAAGCTTTAGTAATGTTTCTTTTACATATGTGGGTGCCCTTATGTTTGGGGCATATATGTTCAGAATTGAAACTTCATCTTGGTCGATCTTTCCTGTGACGAGGATGTAATGTCCTTCTTGATCTCTTTTGATTGATTTTAGTTTGAAGTCTATTTTGTTGGATATCAGGATGGCTACCCCTGCTTGTTTCTTAAGACCATTTGATTGAAAAGTCTTTTCCCAGCCTTTTATTCTTAGGTAGTGTCTATCTTTGAATTTGAGATGTGTTTCTTGTATGCAGCAAAAGGATGGGTCCTGCTTTCGTATCCATTCTGTAAGTCTATGTCTTTTTATAGGTGAATTAAGTCCGTTGATATTAAGGGATATTAATGACCAGTGATTCTTCATTTCTGTTATTTTTGGTGGTAGTGTGTGTGTACTTCTCTTCTTTGGGGTTTACTGTTGTGGCTTTATCTATTGCCTGTGTTTTCAAGTGTGTATCTGACTTCCCTCGGTTGGAATTTTCCTTCTAGTGCTTTCTGTAGGGCTGGGTTTGTGGATAGGTATTGTTTAAATCTGGCTTTGTCTTCGAATGTCTTGTTCCTTCCGTCTATGATGATTGAAAGTTTTGCTGGGTATATTAGTCTTGGCTGACATCCATGGTCTCTTAGTGTCTGCATTACATCTGTCCAGGTCCTTCTGGCTTTCAAAGTCTCCATTGAGAAATCGGGTGTTATTCTGATGGGTTTACCTTTATAGGTCACTTGGCCTTTTTCCTTGGCTGCTCTTAATATTCTTTCTTTATTCTGTACATTTAGTTGTTTAATTATTATGTGTCGAGGGGACTTTTTTGGGGGGTCTAGTCTGTTTGGTGTTCTATAGGCTTCTTGTATCTTCATAGGCATTTCCTTCTTTAAGTTGGGAAAGTTTTCTTCTATAATTTTGTTGAATATATTTTCTGTGCCTTTGAGTTGGTATTCTTCACCTTCTTCTATCCCTATAATTCGTAAGTTTGGTCTTTTTATGGTGTCCCAGATTTCTTGGACATTTTGGTTCATGACTTTGTTGGCTTTAGTGTTTCCTTCGACTGATGGAACTATTTCTTCTACTGTATCTTCAATGCCAGAAATCCTCTCTTCCATCTCTTGCATTCTGTTGGTTATACTTGCATCCGAAGTTCCTGATCTTTTACTCAGGTTTTCTATTTCCAGCATTCCCTCTGTTTGTGTCTTTTTCATTTTTTCAATTTCCCTTTTCAGATCTTGGACTGTTTCCTTTGTTTGTTTCATTGCTTTTTCATGATTTTCTTTCAGTGCTTTATTGTTTTCTTCCAGGATTTTAATGTTTTCTTCCAGGACTTTATTGTTTTCTTGGAGGGCTTTATTGTTTTCTTCTAATTTGTTTGCCCTTTCCTCTAGTTGTTTACAGCGTTCTTCCAATTTTCTTGTCTTTTCCTCCACACAAGCCTCTACCTTCTTCATGAAGTTACTCATAAGGCTACTTTCTTCTGCTTCTTCCAATTTTTGGTGTTCAGGTCTAGATGTTGGAGGCGAGCTAGGTTCTGGTGATGCTGTATTGCTCTTCATTTTGCTGTATGTACTTCTGCTTTGACGTCTGCCCATCTCCTTGTGATTCCTTCTTGGTCTTATCAGTGGACTTGTTTCACAAAGAGCTGACAGACTCAGGAAGACTCTCTCTCTTGTCCAAAAGGGAGTTCTCTTGTCCAACTCTTTGGTCCAGAAGGGAAGTCAGGGGCAAGCTCTGGTCCAGAATGGCAGTCGGGGACAGGCTGGGAGCTGGGGGCCGGTCTCTAAGTCTCAGGAAGTGGGTGGGGTTTTGGGCAGATGGGCGTGGGGGCAGGGCGAGGAGACTGCAGGGGCTGCCGGGGGCTTGGAAATGGGGATCCCTCCCGGTGGGGCTAGAAGGGAAGCTGCCCGGTGGCCAGAACCTGGTGCCAAGTTGGGCAGGCCTCTCAGGAGTGGCTGGTGGCCAGGGATGGGGTCCTGGCTGGACCCAGGCACTCACCTCTGGTCCAGAAGGGAAGTTGTCGGGGGCAGGCTGGGAGCTGGGGGCCGGTCTCTAAGTCTCAGGAAGTGGGTGGGGTCTTGGGCAGATGGGCGTGGGGGCAGGGCGCGGAGACTGCAGGGGCTGCCGGGGGCTTGGAAATGGGGATCCCTCCCGGTGGGGCTAGAAGGGGAGCTGCCCGGTGGCCAGAACCCGGCGCCAAGCTGGGCAGGCCTCTCAGGAGTGGCTGGTGGCCAGGAATGGGGTCCGGGTTGGACCCGGGTACTCACCTCTGGTCAAGAAGGGAAGTCGTCGGGGCCTGAGTTGTACTTTTAATGTTTTCACAAAAGTTTATATCTAGAATGAAAGATCATCTCCAGTTTTCTGTAGTGAAGCTCTTCCCTTAGTTTCTAATGGGGGATGTGTGGACTCCTGGGGAAATGGCCTGCCATAGTGCCAGCTGGAATAGCAGTCTGAGAACATGTGTTATAGCATGGACTACATAAGGTAGTATGGGTGGGGAGAGAGAGGGAGGCAGACAGAGACAGACATGGCCAATGAGTCCATTGGAGACTAAAAATGCAATAGACAACAGACAACCACCAGACTCAGGGTAGAGCAACCAGTCCAGGGGGCACAGCACAAGGTCTTCACCACGTGGCCCCTAACAGGCACACTTGACCTTAGAGCTAGCTGAGGACCAACCAGGGAAATCTCAACAAGCTCTCCCAGGCAATCAGACCCGATTTCCTGTCTTTCCCTTGGGATACCTTCCCTGTGCCAACAGTCTCCCATCAGATGAACCTCAGGCTGCCTCTCCTCTCCACAGTGAAGCTTGACCACTCCCCTGCCTCTCTGGGACTATTTTAACAGCTTCATTTTCCATGCTCGCAGGCAGCAGAAGACGGAAGAAGCACCGTGTATCTGTGCCGTCTAGGAGAGGGAATAAGACACAAGAGCAATGAGGAGAAACAAAGGAAGAAATGCACCCCAAATAATCAGTTAACACAAACATTGGGGGACATCAATAAGAAGAAAAACGTAGAGATGAAGGTTTGGGAGTGTTTTGTTGTTTGTTTTAGTCACAACTCTTCATTCCTAGAACCCTAAAGCATCTCACTGATACCTAATGACAATGGTGTAAGCTGTGTTTGAAAGCTATTTTGAAGTACTGATAACATCTGTGCTTTCCTGGCTTGTTGATGGTTGTTCAACAGCCAGGGCAGTGCTATGTTATCCACACACACCAGGGACTTGTGCAGCCTCCTAAACAGCTCACTGCACGTTCAGACTTAGAGAAGAACAGAACCAAAGCTAGAGCTCGGATGTTAGACACGCAGGAGTCCTGGTCCAACTTTCCATCCTCTATGTGACTTCTCCAATACAATCTGATTAGGAAACTGTCATCTCCTCCTGAAACAAGCAATCCCTCTGAGGCAGACACTTGGCAGAACCACAGGGCTGGAAGTGTCTCACACAGTGCCACTCCCCCCAGCACCAGGAAACCACAGAGCCCCAACATCACTAATGACATTGGGGAGCAGTTCGATCTATGCTTCTATTGCCGTATCAACAGAGGCTGTGAAGCTCTTCAAAACCCGTAGAACCTAGCTAAGCATCATAGAACCTTGCTGCTGCTTCATCTAGACCCCAGTTTGAAGTTTCAAACAACAAAGCTATGCAATCTACATACAATGATGCTAAGGGAACCATCACATTTCTTGCATGGAGTCCCAGTCTGGTAGGTAGAGGGAACAATAAAATGAAATTGCTAATACAAAGAAATGAGGCACATCATAGAGATTTTTTAAAAAGGCCTCTGGCAGCTGTTTACACAGGGAATGCAGAGATCTACATACAGCAGAAATGACAGGCAAGCTAAGGGTGTTGAGTTCATATTCTTACACTTCAGACATCTAAAAAGGTCTTAAAACATGCACGACTGTGAGCACCTGACTTCTATGTTACAGAGCGGAATTTGAACTCCAGTCCTAGATTACAGCGTGCAGAGAACTCAGCTGAGAAGCTATCAGATGTTCTCTGAACAATTTAAAGACATAGCCTTTTCCAGAGTAGGGATACAACTGAGTCAATGTGAGTTCTAAGACACCCCAAGTAACTGTCAGGAGGGAAGGTAGCCATCAAGAAAGCTGGCAACTATGTTCCAGCTATCCCCTTTGCCCAGAGCTATTAATAAACTTGCCACATTTCGGTTAAAATATCCATTCATGGGAAATATTAATTTCCCCCAAATGAATCGGGTTATACTATTTAAAGTGCATTTCACCAACAGAAATTAATTTGGTAAAGTATTTGAATGTAGATAATTCTACTGGGCAACAAAAGTCACTTAATCTCCCACCCTGTCACAAGAGCAAAGCAGAGCAACTGCATTTTGAACATTTAATTACAGGTAAAATCAAGTTTATATAATGATATACCACACTGCTGGAGTAATGAAGATAAACACCCTTGGACATTATCAGCACCCAGAAGCACAGTCAAGTTCTCTTTGCTTACAGACTGGAAAGTCTGTAGCAGTAAACAGCCTTTTTGATATCATCTGGGTTTGGTAACCTCTCTCTCTCTCTCTCTCTCTCTCTCTCTCTCTCTCTCTCTCTCTCTCCCTCCCTCCCTCCCTCCCTCCCTCCCTCCCTCCCTCCCCTCCCCTTCCTTCCTTTCTTTTTCTCTAAGAGCTTGGGATAATTTGAAGCATTAGCGTTTCAACAGTGACATTGTGTCTTGTTTGAGAGAAGTTTGTGCAATTTAGATACAACTGTGTTTGCTTTTAGCAAACATACTGTTCACATTTTGAGCAAAACTGCTGATGTAATCTGATGCGCATGCCCTGGCACTTGGAAATCACAACAGATGTGCACTTGCCAGGGGATTTCCCTACACACATTCCCATTTCTTCTATGAGTGTCAAGAAAGCGCATTTCAAAGCTGTTAAAATGTACTAGTGTGCAGTGTGGTATTATATCACAGTGTGGGCATACTAGCACAAGACAAATTATACAAACACAGGCATGGAGGCATCTACCCCGATCTCAGAGATCCACCCAAAGCAGAAGCCCCTCCATTCCAATCCCTCATTTAGTCCACATAATCTATAGCACAGGATTTCACAGAAGGAAGCTCCCCCACTCCTCCATATCTACTTAAAAATATATCTGATGTTAACACTGCAATCTAAAGAGATTAAAGGATGGGTACACATGAGCAATTGCCCAACAAGATGCAATGGATTTACATGCAGATACTCTTTAGATTAAGAAAACAAAAGCCATAATTTTTAAATATTTTCAAACAGAGTTACCATGGGTGTGTGGATGATGGTGATCCCAGAAGTCATGGATAATGAAATGAAACTTCTGGTATCCAGATCAGGACACATCTCTAGAGTTGTCCCTCAGGAAAGTCCTAGAGGTGCCTAAACCTATATAGTTATGGTCATTGCTCGTGGTTACCCAGCAGAACTGGATAACGAAGTACTATTCCTAAAGACTCCATATGCCTTGATTGCAGAGTACTGAGAAACCTATCTGGAACTGGACTGAAAGAAAGCTTTTCCCCTGCTGGATAACTTGCCAAAGTGCTCGAGTTGCTACGCAGGCAATGGAGGCACAATGTCAGCAATGGTCTTTCCCAGCTTAGGACCTCGCAAACTACAGTACCAACTTGCTGTGCAGGAAGTTCTTACCGGTATAACGATAGCATTACTGGGTTTTTTTTTGGGGGGGGTGCTGGGGATAACTAATTGATTTCTGATTGGACCTGAGGCCCCCTCTACAGAAGGGAGTCCATGTTTTGTACTGTGGATCTGTTCAAAGGCTGGTGACTAGAGAGATCATTGGCACTGGGGATGAATCTAATACTTTTGTTTCTTTAAATGGGCATATTGTCAAACTGCCTCCTCAGTGTTGGTGTCACGGAGCACTGTAGCGTTCAGCCTTCTTCAAAGAAGCTTCTGTTTGCTGTGAAGAGCTGTTAATGCAGAGACACATGGTTGGTCAAATGTTATATCAAGTGGATCACGAAGTAGAAAGCAATAGAAAACAAGATCAGAAAGTGTGGTGGGGACTTGGCAGCAGAACAGGCATGAACAGGTAAGAAGAGAGTGCGAGAGGGTGACAGGGTGAGTGTGACTGCCATGTTTTATAGACGTGTGACACTGAAAAACAAAAACAAAAAAGTTCAGTCTGTTACTCCTAGTGGTGTGCCTCATCCAGCCTTGATATGAGTGTTTGTGCCCAGTCTACTGCATCTTGGTATGCCCTGTTCAGGGGACATCCCTGAGAGGGGAGTGGAGGAGCAGTGGATCAGGAGGTCAGGGACTGGGGGGAGTGGAGGGAGGATGTATTGAAAACGAACTAACAAAACCAAATAGAAGGGCCCATTCTTAACTATGCAAGGGTTGCTGTCATCACATTCTATGCTCAAAAAGCATTTAGAATTCATTTTTCTCCTAGCTGGGCCTTTGCCATTTCCAGAAACATTCCTCCTCAGAGCATCAGTTTCCTCTTTAGGACCTGTCCCTTAACTCCATCTCTAGTCAGCATCCTTCCAAACCTGCTTATGTCATTTTAAGGTTTACAGCAGAGACAACACACCTGATGAAAAGCTGAGCAGGAGGCAAGTGTTAATTAACATTTGAGTTGTAAAAATGCTTGGAATGCGTTTGCAGTAATTTGCTGGTCACCAGGCCTCTCCTCAAGACAGCTAATGGAAATAGATACAAGAGGCCAAGAGAGGGTGTTGGTTGCTGGGTGGTGGTGTCTCATGTCTTTGATCCCAGCACTCAGGAGGCAGAGACAGGCTGATCCCTGAGTTCAAGGCTATCCTGGTTTACAGGGTGGGTTCCAGGACAGCCAGGGCTATACAAAGAAACCCTGTTCCCCCTGCCAAAAAACACCCCACAAAAAGCAGGAAGGGGTGCTATGGTGTGTGTGTGTGTGTGTGTGTGTGTGTGTGTGTGTGTGTGTGTGTGTGTGACATCAAGAAAGAATACATTTTAAAATGTTCTTGGTGGCAATCATTAAAACAATAAAGAAGCATGGGCTTATGATATAAAGCAGGGTTTCACAATTAATCTTCAATTGTTGATTGAAAACAAAAAAAAGTTTTAATTGTGTCTGTACCAAATAGATTTTGTCTTATCATCATTACCTAAATAACATAGCATATCAAATAGTCACATTGTGTTAAGTAAGCAAGGAAAAAATAAAATAGTATGCACACATGTTGTATATGTTTAAGTACTGCACTGCTTTATATAAGATTTAGTAAATCACAGATTTGCTATTCATTGGGGTTCTGAAAATACCTCATGGACACCAAGGGACAGGATGACTGGACAGGGGCAGCCTTCTCAGCCCACACTTGCATCTTGTCTACTACAGTTGCTCTCAAATGTGAGGGATCAGCAGAGCCACCTGGAAGGCATATGACACATGCAGCATCGCATCCACATCCCAAGTTTCTGATTCAGTGATGTGAGATGACAACCAAGACTTGCCCTGATGAAGTGATGCAGCTCATCCGAGGACCACATCTGTCATCTTTAGAAAAGTAGGTGGAAAGCAGCAGAGTTGTGGCACACAAGAGGGAAGACAAGCGCCAGTAACTTGAAAAGATGTGGAGAAGAGCGAGCCACCCTCATCCATCCAGTCAGTTCACACCACCCACTTTAACACTGAGCAGAACAAACAGGGGCCTGATGACACGGCGTGGAGACTTACTGCATAAAGAGGGAAGGGGGGGGGGGTTGTGAAGAGGAGAACAAGCAAGAGGCAGCTAGAGAACCCAGCTTGGAGAAGACATGACCTAGGAACAGAGCAGACTCCCCCATCCAACGGTTCACAACTGAGAATATAGAACACGAACCGAGTTTTAAAAAGGAAACCACAGAGCTAAGGAAACACTGAAAACATTATATACCACCAAAAATCTAACATATTAAAATAGAAATAGGAAGGGGTAAAACAAATTAACAGCATGCTGAAGAAACACAACTTAATTACAGGAGGGCATCTTATTCAAAATGCTTGTGACCAGATGGGCCGTGAATTTCAGATTGTTTTATTCACACCTTGGAATCTCTGAATGCAACAGTGAGATACCTTATGAATGGAACCCAAGTAGAAACATTAGATTCAATTAGGTTCACGTTCTCTTTTAGACTTATTGTCTGACAAAAATTTTAGAAAATAGTGTGCCTTCATTTTTTTTTTTTTTTTGGTTTTTCGAGACAGGGTTTCTCTGTGTAGCTTTGCACCTCTCCTGGAACTCACTTGGTAGCCCAGGCTGGCCTCGAACTCACAGAGATCCTCCTGGCTTTGCCTCCCGAGTGCTGGGATTAAAGGCGTGCGCCACCACCGCCCGGCGCCTTCATTTTTATTGTAACTAGTTATGTGAATCAGATGGAATTTTCCACTTATAAGATCCCACTGGTCATTCAAAAACTTTCAGAGTTTGAAGCAATCTGAATTTCATACTTTTGGATTAGAGATGCCCAACATGTATAATCAATCTTAGAAAAAAAATACAAAGAATTTGTTAGCACAAAGAGAAAACAGAGCATAAATTTCAAAGATAAGGTAACCAAACAAAATTATCAGTTTCCCTGAAATATTAGACCATAAAAATTAGAATGCTGAGTTATCACATACACTGTGTCCCTTAGGTGAAGTAAGAACCAATTTTCTTGATAGAAACAGGTACTGGGGTGGGGAAAGTAACTGCATATCCTACTAATTAACCTTATTAATCATTGTGGTGGTTTGAATGACAAATGGCCTGATAGCCTCTTGTGTTTAAATAATTGGCCCCCTATTGGTGGCACTGTTTATGTAGGTTATGGAACCTTTCAGGAGGTAGAGCTTTGCTTGAGGATTTATAGCTTCTCCCCACTTCCTGTTTCCTGTTTGTAGATAAAGATGTGAACCGTCAACTTTCTGCTTCTGCTGCCACACTGTGTGAGCCCTGATGGACTCTAGCCTAGCCCTTTAGGAACACATGCCAAAATAAACTTTCTTCTTTAATTTGCTTCTGGTCCTGATATTTTATCCCAGCAACACAAAAATAACTAATACAGAGATCAAAGATAAAACTAGATATTACAGAATTCAAGAAGAGCACAAGTCAGCCAATCATGCTGGCCCCCATGTGTGTGCAAAGTCACTAGAAAAAGAAACGTCTTATAACCCAAGGTGGTCATTCCAGTATGAAGGCAATAGACAAATATACTTTCAAAACAGCATCTCTAGAATAGAATTTAATGACCCTTCCATGAGGAAAAATTGCTTAATGATGAAAAATATCCAACTAAGAGATACTTTGAAATAAGTAACCCTGGACTGTGAGAACCATGGTAAAAATGCTAAAGTTGGATTCAAAGAAAAATAACACATCTTTCACCAATAGGAGAATTGTGTTTTCAAAACAGATAAGCCTTCATCCTTGAATGAGACTAATGTCTATATAAAAAACACCTCAGAGAGTGAGTTAATGCCTCTATCACAGGAGAAACCACCACATAGGTGCCATCTGTGGAGGAGATGCAAACCTCCACCAGACATCAGCTTGGATGAGGTCTTGCGCTCAGACTTCTCAGGATCACAAGAAATACCTTCCTGCTTCCTAGCCACCCAGCTCATTTTTTTTTTTACAGTTGCCCAGGAAAATGGAGATAAAACATCAGAGATAAAACAGTGAGCAACAAAATATCAAAAGGCAATAAGAAAGGGTTTTTTTGGAAGAAATGAAGCTAGTCATTCATGATTTTTCCTACTCAACTTCAAACATATAAATTTGATTTAGTTGAAAGTTTAGAAGGACTTCAAATATTCATATTTCTTAACATTTAGAAAGAACTTTTAAGGAAAAAGTAGGCTTCATGATGAAATATCTATATGTGAACTTCAATTATCCCTGGAGTTACACTTTATTTCTTTCTGTTGTATTTCAGTAAAATTAAATTTGATGCATCTATTCATGTTGCAAGTACATTGCTGTCTCCATGCTACTTCTATGGTGATAATATTAATTTTTGTATTTTGTTTATTCATTTTACTCTTTTCTATCTATATGTGTTTTAATAGATATTTAAAATGACACTCTGAACCAGTTGTAGTGGCATATACCTTTAACCTGTCATTCAGGAGATGGAGACAGACAAGAGTTTAAGATCAGCCTGCTTTACATTAGTGAGTTTTAAGCCATCTAAGACTACAAGGTAGAACCCTGTCTCAAAGCAACAACAATAACAAAAGATACTCTGTCTTTGGAAACCCCACAGAAGAGGGGAAGGAAGGGTTGTAGGAGCCAGATAGGCCAAGGACACCAAAAGAACAGGGCCCACAGACATCAACTAAGCAGGGCTTATAGTAGCTCACAGAGACTGAAGCAAAAATCACAGAGCCCATATGGATCTGTGCTAGGTGCTCTGCATCTATGTTATGGTTGCGTAGCTTGGTGTTCTTGTGGGACTCCTAACAGTGGGAATGGGGTGTCTCTGATTCTTTTGCCTGCTCTTGGGACCCTTTTCTTCCTATTGATTTGCCTAGCCCAGCCTTGATATCTTATTGTAACTTGTGTTCCAAGAAACAGAGGAAGAATGGGTCTATGGGGGTGGGAATGGGAGCTGGGAGGAGTGGAGGCTGTAGCCAAGATGCAGTGTATGAGAAAAGAGTAAAATTTTTAAAACGATACTCTGCAAGTGGCCATTATGAGTGTTCTGGGTTTCAAGATTTTTGAGTGATGTCCTTCTCTATCATTTTCTGCATTGCTTACATTTTAAAAGAAGTCTTTCATAAAACTATGCAATAATAACTCTAAAATTATTACATAAAATATGATTCCATGTTACTTACTAAATAAATTTAACTGAAATTCTTTAAATAAACGAACAGTCTGAAGCATCCCTGGATGCTTACATTCTCAACACCACCCACATGGTGAGGTACACCCAGCACTCAGAGGAAAAGGCCCCTAGAATGAACAAAATATTTCTAAGGCAATAACTCTAAGCACCTTATACTTCATTTTCCTAAACTGATTCTAGCTCCTCTAATTATCCTACCTAAGTAACTGAGTACTTGTGTTCCAGCTAAGGAGGTCCAACATTTTGGCTTCTCTTGGCCACATTAGACTAAAAACCTTAATTCAAGAACTGTGCAACAATGTTACAAAAAAGACCTCATAATGTTCCAAGAAACCTTGTGATTTTGTGTTGCCCATGTTCATACCTGTCCCAGGCCAGAGGCTGGACACCCCCAATTACACTGGCTACAACTTCACAATAAAAAGACAACAGGAATAATGACGACGACCAACCTAACAGCAGCTCAGGTTTGTTGAGTGCCTACGATGTACTCTGCACTGTTTCAAGCACTTTCTTTAAAATAGTATTCTTCAGTGGGAAGTGCTGACAGTGACGGGAATGTTGTGTAGTATAAGAAAAGGCTATCTTGGTTGTTTCTCAGAAGTACTGAATCTGTACTTGTATATCCAGAGAAACTGCATAGCTGAGCCCGACCTTGTGAAGAGAGACCTGGGCGTCCCATGGAACTAAATGAATGCTGCTGGTAGATATGCTGAGTGCATGAAAACTGCACTAAAACTCTGATCAAGCACAAAGGGTTATGTTCACTTCTTGTCCAGGGAACAGCATTCCAACCCTTGTAACGGAATCAAATCATACACTAACAAAGAAAGCAGTCGTTAGAGCCGAAGCCGCATGTGGAGCTCAACTCTATCCTGGGAAATGACGTGGGAGGAGCCTGAGGTGTATTAATCCTGACTGAATAAACGGTGGAAGAGTCTGGCTGAAGAGCACATTCAAGAGTATTGCTACACTGGCCATTGCTGCTGTTGTCACCATGACCAGGTCAGTGAGCTGCATGCACGGAGCCCACCCGCTCAGCTGCTTCTCTTTCCTGTGGGAGCAGCATGGAGTAGACACTGAAGGTTTGCATTCTTGTACTATATGATGAGGTTTGGGAGGAACAGAATTAACAAGAGCATTTAACCCTCAAAACAGCCTTGGGAAATACAATATGCTGTCCACGTCCCACTTCACAGCTGGCATTGGGGAGTAAACTGAGTGGATTAGGGCCTCCACGAAGGGAGCAGTTTCAAAATAGGTTTACCATGTGACACAGGACCACAGAGGTGACAAAGGAAAGAAAGAAGCAATGGATGAATCAGAGCACGGATGAAGAAGTGATGCACAGACACTTCTTGTGGTTGCCTTTTCTTTGTGCCCTCTCAAACATTTGCTAATCAGAGCACTTCTGTGTGTAGGCTTGCTATCTGCAAAACACAGCCTTTCTCTAGAAAGCTGAAAGCAGTTTATGCTGTTGAACTGTTCTCAACAGAGGTGGGCCATGTGTCCTTTGGTAAATGACAATCTGCTCAAGATCTACTTGAAATAGGATCTTTGTGGGTCTATTTAGACTTCTCTCTCTGCCTATAAATTCTCCCATCTCCAAAATATTCTAATTGTTTCTTAGGATATCTATGCTTATGTAGGCATTTTTGTTAATACTATATTAAAGATTCTATATTGTTGTATAAATACTTTCTAGAGAGATGAGAGAGTGGGGGAAGGGGAGAAGATAATTTTCTCTGCTGCTGAGGCCTATGAACTGAAAGTTCAGCTCTAACAAACAATGCTTCCATTTCCTTCAGCTCTAAGCATCTGGCTTTGCAAATTAAAGGTGTGATCCCTTGAAACCGGTGTGATGAAAGTAACTTGAAACCATACTGTTGATAGTGATTATAGAAACAAATGTCTATGGTTCAGTTTGGGTGAAAATAAAAAAATAGAATAAAACACTTTAAACTTCCCAGAGCAAAACTGTACCTGACAGACACCGGGAAATAACTATTCACACTTCTAAGGACCCAGTGTGTACAAATTAGAACATATCTGAAAAGGCAGGAAGAGAAAATGTCAACAAAGCTCAACTTTGTGTGGCCTCTGCTCACCACATCGTTATGCTTTGATCTGGCCATCCCTTTCCTTGACTGTGAAAAGCAGAAACAAAGAAAAAAATTCTACACAGGTGAAGGTTGGGGAACTGATGCTCTTACTGAGTTTACTTACAAGGGCATGGGCAACCAACGGGGAGCAACGCTACTGAAGGAAAAGAAGTGTTTCTGAAACTATCAATTGTCTATATATTCTTGGAGAGGGCTGTGGTCTTATGAACACCTCCCACTTCATGATAGAAAGTTAATGGGCCCAAATGTGTGCAAGCCTTCTTTGAGTGATCAAAGCTGCTAATAGTTCCAGAAGGTAACAATCCTATCAAGCATGGACATCACACACACACACACACACACACACACACACACACACACACACACCACTATTTTGTGGCCTATCACATTGGTACTTACTTCAAGGTTGTGTGCTGAAGTAGTATTAGGTATCAAAACCACAATGAATATATTTTAGTCTGTCTTTCATATGACAATCTATGCAATAGGAAGGATAAGTCATCACCAATAAGCACACTATAACAAATCCTTCTCCAATTTTTCTTTACTCTTTAAGATGATGTGAATATTCCAAATCACAGAAATGGGAGCATGTGTCATGATCATTCATCTTCACGTGCTCCTAAGGGAGTAAGGAGTAGCTTCCCACTCTCTGTAGAAGAACACTTGCTCATTTCACAGTCTACAAGCTCTTCTGGACCTAAGAAATCTTCCCTATGGAAGAGACTATCCCAATAATATACCTATTATGAACTTATAAATTCCTCCACAGCTTGCCCTCAGTGCAAAGTATTATTATTCACTCATCTTGAGTTGGGATAATGGGTGTTTACTTTCAAAGAAATTCATCAAAATAATGGAGATTTATTACATTTAAGTTAGCAAGCAGAAGAGGTAAACATTCATTGGGCACTGAGTAAATATGGCCAGAACCACCATTTCCTGGTCCATGTGTCTGATAAATGGGTTTTTAGCACTGTCAAATAATCATTTACTTCCATTACTTCACCAATTCCCCTTTCCAGTCTCATTCGAACTATGTGTGTGATTCTGTACTCGTTTTATTACTATAGAAAACCATTTATAGATATAAACAGATACAAATGGAGAGAGAGAGAGAGAGAGAGAGAGAGAGAGAGAGAGAGAGAGAGAGAGAGAGAGAGAGAGAGAGAAGTGGGAGGGAGGAGCAGTAGGTCAGAAAATAAGGTTTCCATGACAACCAGAAGGGGCAGCAGAGTACAGGGCAGATAGTTCCCTCTGGCACTCTTCCCAAATACTCAACCAGCTTATCTGCCTAAGCCAAAACTTACCCTTCCCCATCCCTTTCATGCCTCTCAATCAATGAACCAGTGAGGCCAGGAGGGGGTATTCTCCCATACCACAAGAGATGGGGAGGGCTCCACCCTGAGCACTCTGCCTCCCTGTGAAGTACAACATCCGTCTTTTCTGTTCTTCAGAGTGAAACTCTCATTCCTTTAACCTCTTCGCTCCTCCCCTCAATCTCAGTTTGTTTCTTTCACTCTCTCTCTCTCATCCTTCTCTCAGACTCTCCTCACCTTCCTCTCTCAACCTCTCCCCTTTATTTCCACTGGCCTCAGCTTTATAGATGGAGCTCAGTCAAGTAGGCCTGGGCCAACTAGCGTGGACTCAAAGGTGAACCTGCTCCAGTTCTCTGGTTCCATTTTTCTCATGTGTCCCATGCTGGCCCATGTTAGGTGTGCCCTGGACTGACCTACCCAACAGCTCAGGCTGGAGGTGACACCTAGTTTGGGATGTAGAGGAATTAACGGCCTGCTGTAGACCCAGGCTTTGGAAGGTACTGTCATGAAGGCAACTGTAACCACTGCGTGTGCTCATCAGAGGTGTGGTAAACTCATTCCACTTCTGTTCTTGGCAGTGAGTGTGCACAACACCACAGCTGAAACCGAGGAGTAGCTCGGCCTTAGTTGAGCTGCCTGTGTGGGGCTTGTATTCTTTAGCTTTTCCTTAGCATCGTTCCCTGAAGACAACAGTACCAAACAGAAAGGATGCCATATCTTCATAAACACACCATAAGGTCACCCTGCATGCCAGTGCCAGAATCAGCTGGGTTGCGCTCTCTCTCTCTCTCTCTCTCTCTCTCTCTCTCTCTCTCTCTCTCTCTCTCTCTCTCTCTCTCTCTCTCTTCCTCTCCTCCTTTTTTTGGTTAATGAATAAAGGAATATAAAAAGGAAAAAAATCACAAATGATGCTTATCCTTAGTTCAATGCCAGAGTCACATGGACTGATGTGTAATACTTGAATTATTGTGTAATGTGTAATATTGAGATGTCTGAAGAGGTAAAACTAGAGAAACAAGATAATTCTCAAGTAATGAAAGGAAATGAAAATTTTAAATCATGGAATTATCATTTCTCTTCACATTTAATGTTCCATAAATGAGTGTTCTTTTCCAGTGATGTGCATACTTAATGTAGAGGTTTTAATTTTTCCCTAATAACTCATTAAATTATTAGTATATTTTATAATTCATGTTATCTTGAAACTAATGAAATTGGGTAAATTCAATCCTGTGACCTTTGGATCACATACTAGGAAGGCATAAATCCACCTCAGGAAATTTGCACAGGCTTGAAACACTTTTCACTTTATTTCCTGTGAGGGAGTGGAGTGGCCTAAATGAACATAGCAGGAATAGAAGAGGTAGTTTCTGGTCTTCTGCTGTATTACCCCCTTCTTCAAAAATGATGAGTTCAAGGAATGAATAGATGGCTCAGTACTTGAAAGCACATGCTACTCTTCCAAGAGGACCAGAGTTTGACTTTTAGCACCCATGTCCAGTAGTTCACAACTAGTAATTCCAGCTCCAGGGGACCCAATGACTTTGATCCCTGTAGGCATCTACATTTGTTAGTACATGGCTACATGGACACACAAAAATAAAAATAAATCTAAAAAGAATATGGGCTCGCTGGTACCAAGCGTAAACTTCCCCTTGGAGTTCAGTGGTCAGGAATATACCCCTGCAAGGCGGCCACATGAGATAGGACAAGAAGTAGGTGCAGGAACCAGTCTCTCCAATAATGATCCTTAGGGAATTGTGTACCCTGCAGCTCTGGCCTGAAACATACTTCTTATTTCCTTTCTCATATTCCTATGAGCTGACCACTCCTTCCACAGCCGCAGAACTAGTCTTGCTGAATAAAAAATCCAGGAGATAGGACCTAAGACTCTAAGGACTATGAATACTACACAGAACATTAAGTAATACTGAGCTGTGTGGCAAGACATTATTTCTATTTAAATTCTGGTCCAGTGCCTTTTATTACACCAGAGAGAAGGTTTAGATGTAGTGCCATGTGGCTTAATCAGACAACACTGAGTACACCCCTGGATTTCTACCAAAGGGAGGCTGGTATCAGGTACATATCTATGATCAGGAGACACTATGTACTTTGAATTAATTTTTGATATCCTTTCATAGAATATTTTTGGTTTGTTTCCCTTTTTTCATGGTCGGTGATATGTCTTCCCACTTAAAATAAAGGCAGAATAGATAGGTTTTATTTTTCCATGATCCTTTTTCTCTTCCTTGAGTCATGTAGCACAGGCTAATCTTAAACTTGAGATCATTCTACTTCGTTCTCACAAGTGTTTAGAGTACCAATGTGAACCACTATAGTCACCTTGGTTTGGATGTTAAGTGTCCCCCAGAGGCCCAGGTAATGAGTTTACTCTGTCACATCAGCAAGCTCCCAATTAATGACATGGAGACTAATTATTAATTATGAAGTCTTGGCCTTTAGCTTAGGCTTATCTTAACTAGCTCTTGTAACTTAAATTAACCCATATTTTAAAATCCATGTTCTGCCACGTGGCATTACCTCTCTTCCATCTTGCACCTCCCATTTTCTCTCCATGTCTGGCTGGCAACTCTGTTTTCTTCTTCCCAAAGTCCTCTCTGTTCCTGGATGTCATGCCTAACCTCTTCCTGTCTAGCTATTGGCCATTCTGGTCTTTATTACACTGATCATAGCAATATACCTTCACACAGTGTACAAAAATTCTGCAACATTTCCCCCGTTTGTATAAGTAAAAAAGAAAGGTTTGAGATCTAACATAGACAGTAATACTATATATAAAAAGAACAATTATCAAGTAAGAATTACATTCACAATGTTTAGTCCATAGGTATTTGGCAAATTTAGAGAAAATAATGTTTTATCTATCTTTTCTTAGTGAGTATTACCATCCTAAAAATATATTTTTAGACCATAAAACATCTTCTTAGATAAACAACTTAAGTTTTTATGTTTCTCAACCTTATAAACTTTACATCTTTTATGTAAGTTTCTTTTCTGAATTTGGTAACAAGGAAAATTGTAACTATAACTATCTTGTCTTCAACTTTAACAAAGAACTGAGAAGGATATAATATTAAATATGTAAACAGGAAGTGCAGAGCAAGAAAGTTCCAAAATTATAGAAACGACAGAAACAGCTGACTGCCTGAACCCAAAAACTCTCTGTAATGTTTGGGCATCCATCTTCAGCCTACAGGCCTAAAATATTTGACAGACTTTTCTACGAAGCAGGAATTTGGAGGACTGTCCTACCTTGTCTTGGCAAAGTTAGGCAGTTGCTTTCTTTAGTGTCCTGCTTGTCTAGTTTGGACAGCATACTGCCAGCAGTTGAGGCAGGGCAGTTTCTTGTCCAGATTGCTAGCTTTGCCACATTGAAAGCAAACTTCAGCTGGAGGTTCTTTGATGCTCAGCATCCTTTTATGAAATAAATTGGTGCTGCAGGGGGCAAACGTGTCTTACTGTCATGAAAAGCCTTATGTTATTAAGATATTTTAAATATAATATTCTGTAGGTCTTTGAAGTGTTTGAAGATTATCTATTTAAAACATATCTCTCTTTGACCTTGAAAACATATCTGACATGACTACAATTCAGAGGACTATTAACCTGTCTTTCTTTATAATCTTTAATAGCTTTCAAGGATGAGAACTTTATATTACATTTTTAAATGAGTTTTATAGGTAAAATACCTTAAACAAGAGTAAAAACATATACATAGTATAATAAAAATAACCTTAACTTTATTTCAGTATATGCAAATTTATACCAATGTAAAATATTTGTGAGTAGTGGTTGTTCAAAAGTATTCTCAATAATCCACCCTTTTACCCCATCATTTCCAAGCTACTATATCCACCCCTTTCCCCTTCAGAATGAGATCCCTGAATCTAATCTCCCTTGTTCAGCTTTTTTTCCTGACCATGGCTAATAACAATTTGTAACCAAACCCCCTAAACAATGACAAATATCCATAATCCATCCAATGACCAAAAACTACCCACTCTGTCTCTTGGGAATGTGACACCATATTCTCTAGATTACTTCATGTTGTCTTGGGGTACTGACATGTTTAGGGTATCCTGAGAAATTTGGGATAATGATCAAGTCCTGAAAGAGCTAGTTATATTAATTTTTGTTTAGTCTTTGTGTGATAGGATCATGTAGAGTTTATCTGAAGTCTTAACTGGATAGTCTGTGAGGCTGGACCATCCCAGCTAGCAGCTTTGAAGTTGTTCTGGATACAGAATTTTGAGGAAACTGCAACGGAGGCATTTTGAGAGGCTGGATCACCTCGGTCTGGTCCTTTTTTTTTCTAAAAACACATAAACTTTTAAAGGTAACATGTATGTCCACATTAACATAAGTATGGAATGTGCAGTGTGCACAAGTCAGTTAAAGATAATTTTTTGTTTTATGTTTGATCAGGTAAAAGTCATCTGTTAACTTTATATGTTTATTTGGACTGTATAACCAAATCTCTATACATGTCATATGAAAGGATGACATGCAATAATAAGTCATGAGGAGTCTATTACTAGTGAGATTTATCATGTCTCATCCAGTCTCAGAGCTGTTCCCATGTAGAGGGATCAGCATACAGGTCACTTGTCCTATATTCTTTCTTGTTTTTTCCCTCACATCTGTAGCCAAAATCCACAGGAGGTCTCCCTCAATAAAATGTGATCTTTATTAATTTTGAAGAGAACCATAACTTTTTGTTTCCTGTGGAAAAAAGGTTTAACCTCTTTTCCAACACAATATATTTTCTGACTTTCATTTTAAAATTAAGACACTCTTAAAATATATAGGTTGGTTTAACTTAGCAGTTTCCATAATCCAATGTCTCTCAGCAGCTACTGTGTATTTTTTTTATACATTAGCATTTAAAAATTCAAAGACAACAAAACACCATACAGAATCAAGACACCCTGTGTATTTTCCATCTTTACGTGCTTATATTTTTCATTACTTTACTCTCTCTTTAAAGACTTTATTTTATTATTTTTAAACTGATTATTTTTTCCCTATGACTATCTATTTCCCACAACAGGCCTATGTGTTAAAAACTGACATTTCTGATAGGTGGTAGAACTTTTTGGAGAGGGGTCCTAGAGCCCTTTCATTGGGGTAATGAGAGTATGCTTTGAAACCAACCTCCAGGTCTCTCTCTCTCTCTCTCTCTCTCTCTCTCTCTCTCTCTCTCTCTCTCTCTTTCTCTGTGTGTGTGTGTTTTCTGACTTACATAGTGGCAATTTGATCCATTAAATCCATTGGCTGTGATTATGAGCCTCTACAAAAATCTTCAATCAATGGGGCCACCCAATATTATACTGTTACCTCCAGAAAAATGGGTCCAAATAATCTTTTTCTCTTCAGAAGTCAATTATTTTGGGTATTCCATTATAGGGATGCAGCTAGTCATAACTAAACCCGGTCAAGCTGTGCCAGGGGGAAACAGATGATTTTCATGCCATTTTGGTAAGCAATGCAATATTAAATTCTGTTGCTTCCAAACTTCCTCAAGAAGAGATAGTATTGCATCTAGTCATCCACATCATCTATCAGCACTGGTTAATCCTGGTGCTAACTGTGGCCTCTGTAGTCTCTGTTGCCAATTTGATGGGATTTACAATCACCATGGAAACAAACCTCTGGGTTTGTTTGTGAGAGAGTCCCTAAATATAGGCAACACTATACCCTGGGATATGGTCCAAGATTGAATAAAACATGGAGAGGTTGCTTAGCAGTACCATTCATTACTCTCTGTTTCTGGACTGCAGATACAATGTGACCAACTCACTGACATTCCACAATGAACTGAATGCCCCTTCAGTGTTAGCCAAAACAAACCCTTCAAGTCTGCAGTTGCTTAGCATCAGGCATTTTGTCACAGCAAGAAGGAAAATAACTCATACCTTCCCATATTCCCATTTGCATGGAATTCAACCATTTGCTTTCTTATGAAGAAGTATTTTTCATGACTACAACCATTCAGTCAGGCAAGAACCACCTTGCCATACATGCAGAACAGCCATTTATTTCTACCTATTCATCCTTCTTCATGTTGTCCTCAGCCCTGGTATCTTCATTAAAGGTCTCATTTCCTAGATGGCAAGCAGAGTAGAGCCCCTCCAGTCCTCCTCGACTCATGCAGTGCTCATGCTGCATACTCAGTACACATGTGTAAAATAAAGAACTTTATTCTAATAAGATGGTGTTTGCAGAAGGAAAAGTAGTTTGATTGAATACATTGTTCTGTGCTGATTTTAATTGCTGTTCTAATCTGATCTGTATCTAACCAGATAATTGGAATTTAATCGGTTTCTTTAATTTTATCACAAAATAGCTAGAATGCAGCTGTAGTGAGACACTATATGAGTAAATAACAAGTATTATTGTTTCATTATATTCATGCACATGAGCTTTAGTTTATTTGTGTCAAAACTCTAGTCACTTCCACATAACTAGTACTGTGTTTGGGTTGAACCATTATTGTGCAATTGTATGGTGAAAACAGTGAGAGATGTCCATTTATTGCCAAGTGTAATTTATGCAATGCATTTCTGTATTCGCCTTCATTTGTCTAATAATCCCATGATTCATTTAAATAGTTACACAGTGAGTCAATGACTGATAATGTTTCTATTAATTAATGGTTTGGGTGTTTAATTCTAAGGAATGCATACATAAATAGGGAAAATTGAGCCCATCCATGCATAAGGGGATCTGACTTGTTCTCTTCAAAGGCAAGTTGATCACAGAGTTCCCACACAGCTGTCACACATGATTTACACCAGCATTAATGAAGTTTGGTATTTCAAGATCATGTCTTCACCAACTTCCAAAGCTTTGTGTTCACTTTCTTGGGAGAACAACTACAGATAATCACAGAATCAACAAGGAAAATAATGGACCCACACAGTGGCTGCCAGAATCGTCTCAGATACCCACAGCAGGCTTTAAAACCCACTAGTACAATTAAAGCCCCTTGGTTCTACTCTTCTCCATAGTTACGTTTGTAAGAGATCTTTTTCTGGGAGCCCTCTTTGTGCTTTCTTTCCTGTCATTTTAGCTGTGTAGAAACATCATGGACTCTCTCTGAGCTGCTCTAGAAAGCATTTTCCTCCCTCAGGAGGAAGTCTGGGAAAAAGGATGAAAAGCAGGTTCACTGCAGAGAGACGGTGGCTCTGGTCCTGACTTTTCTATATACACACTGCATGGCCTCATTTCCTTCTCTGTGAAATAGTTTAAACAGCCATTCTTCTGCTCTGTAAAGATTAAGGGAGATGTTGCCACAAGGATCTTGATGCTTCTTTGGCTGCTGGAATCTGAGTCTCATTTAGCACTGTACAGTCTTCTTATCTTAATTGTACAAATATATATATATATATATATATATATATATATATATATATATATATCCACCAAATATCATTGCCCCTCTAACAAAGAAAAAGGCTAGCTAAAGATGCCTCAATGGAATGCACTGCCTAGTCCTTTGGTTTCATTGTCCTCAATATTTGTACTGATTCTGTCCACACACCACAGTGGTGGTAGTCAGAAAAAGATACCATGGGTGAACAGTGTTGAAAGAGGAATATTTTTGACTCTGTTCTTGACAATTGCATAAACACCCCCTTACTTTGCTCCTACATGATTAATTTTTGGTCCTGATATTCTCTGTGTTCTGTCTTGTTTCAGAGCTCATGCTGGGATACTCCATTACTCACCTGACCCCCAACTACTGGGCCAAGTGATTCTCTCCTACAAAAATGGCTTGAGACTATTATGTCTGTTCTGGCTTCTTGCCCACACTCAGAGAGGCCTCTCTGTCTGGCAGGTGACTGGGCTCTCTTTGGCACTTAGAGAGCAGAAGTCAAAGAAAAGGTCAACCATTGTAGCATATCATTTTAAGGTATGTTACTTCTGTTTATGTTGCGTTTTTTTTAACTCTGTGAAGCTGTGTTACTGTGCCTGTCTAAAACACCCGATGGTCTAATAAAGAGCTGAACAGCCAATAATAAGGCAGGAGAAAGGATAGGTGGGGCTGGCAGGCAGAGAGAATATATAGAAAGAGAAATCTGGGAGGAAAGAATACTCAGAGAAGGAAGGAGACCCAGGGGCCTGCCACCCAGGTATAGAACAAGCCACAAAGTAAGAAACAAAGAAAAGTATACAGGAATAGAGAAAGATAAAAGCCCAGAGTGAAAGATAGATGGGGTAATTTAAAGTTAAGGCAAGCTGGCTAGAAGCAAGCCAAACTAAGGCTGGGCATTTATAAATAATAATAAGCCTCCATGTGTGATTTATTTTGGAGCTGGGTGATGTGTCCTTCCCAAAGAGTAAAAGTAAAAAACAACCAACAATTGTCAGCTTTTCATGCAAAGGAAAGGTAAGTCATGAACTAACTGCAGAACTCTAACTAGATCACATATTCTATATTTCTTGTTTCCCAGATCATATGAAAGAAAAGCCATCTACCTCACCTACCAGCTCTAAGACCACATGGAGATGCAAAGTGTACTATCCCAGAAAAATATATATCTGTTAGAAAATCTGAGGAGTCTTTCACCAGTTCCTATGGCACCATTGGGATTACTCTACCAGAGATGCCCAACCTCGATGAAACTGACAGCTGTGCACTGTATGTGAGAAGGAGACAATATTGGTGAATGGATGGATGATCTTTAAGGAGGATGAGATGAAGGCATCTCTGTTATTTACAAGCATCTCTGCTGACTCTCCTTCTCAGCCAGGTCGTTTGTTCCAAGGCTGAAGAAACTAAACTTGAGCAGCAGAGGAAGTCCATTCAGTTTCAAAAGTTGCTAAATAATAGGGTGCTATTTCTCTTATAAAAATTAAAATAACAAAATAACTATATATAGCATAATACAAAATACATTTCAATAATATTTTTATTTTTGAGAATTTCACATCTACATATTTTGTTAAATTTTGGTCAAAGTTATTTCCATCCTTTCTCCAACTACTTCCAGATCTCCACTCTACAGCTCCCACATCCCTCTCACACTAACTTCATATTTTCTTTCATTTTATATAATCTACTAAGTCCAATCAAAATAGTCTTAGAAGAATTTTCAGAGTAGAAATACAAATACTTAGCACAAGGCCAGCTACTACTACCTCCTCATTATAGCAGACATTACTAATCCATCACAAAATCCTCCCTATTGTCACACCTCGTCAAAGGCCTTTCAATACAGCACCCTACATAGTTGCTGGCAACATTTAATACTTGGTTTGAGTGATGAAAACAACCTAGAATGCCTGGCTTGATGTAGCTAGCTATGCGGCTCTTGCTGATTTGTGTACAGTAAGGAGCCAAGTCGCATCACTTATATGTATTGGGAATGAGATCCTCTATGTAAACATGTAGCTTTTACAATTAGGAAGGACTTTCAAACCCCCTGAAGTTTCTTCTCACTACTCTAAGATCTGACTTTTACTTCCTCCCTCCCCTCCTTCCACACAGATCTTCCAATTGAGTTTTGGCCAACATCTGCAGCATCTGATAGTCTCACGTGGTACTGAATGAATGCAGTTTGCAGGGTTGTCTGGGAAAGCAAACTGAGACTGACCATAGGAAACCCACACAGCAAAAGATAGACAGTCTGGTAATAAGCAGGAAGGAGAGGGGAGGTCATGGAGTAGGAGTTGAGTAGGTACTATGATTTGAATAAGTGTTACTCAAAGGCCTGTGTGTTCAAAGCTTGGTCCCCAGAGTGGCACTATTGGTGATGGAGCCCTTGGTGGGGAGCAATAGGAAGTCCTTGGGTTTAGCAAATAGATGAGAAAACTGGGGCTTTGTAAAGCAAAGGAGTTTTTACATGGAGCACTGAGTATCTTCCCAGTCTGTGATCACATTTTCTTTCTCTTTCCTCCAGCTCAGATCTCCTTCCTGTAGCCTCTCCTCATTTCCCTCCACTTTCCTCCTCCTCCTCCTCTTCCTTCTCTCTCTCTTTCTCTACCCAGCCCCCCCCCCCCCCCCGCCCTCTTTTGCTTCCATTTCTGTCTTTAGTTCTCTCACAATTCACTGTTCCCATTGCCTCTAATTCTCCTTTCCCAAGTTCGAACACCTCTTCTTACCAGCTAATTGCTAATTGGCTTAAAGAAACACCTGGCAACCTTGGGGTCAAGGGCTGGTGGTGTTGCCTGTAGGCTATACAGCAAAGGTGAGAACAGGCCTGGTGTGGAATATTATTTAACTAGTCAAAGATGTGGTGTTACATCTGTTTGTGTTGCATTTGGTTAACAACGTAAGGATGTTTCACACTTGTTTGTGCTGCATTTGTTTAATTATGAAAAGATGTGTTGCATTTGTTCACATTTTGAGCCACCAACCAGATACCAAATCATGACACAGAGATTTCTTATTAGTTATGAATGCTCAGCATTAGCTTAGGCTCATTTCTGGCTAGCTCTTTTTACTTAAATTAACCTGTTTCTCTTTATCTAGCTTTTGCCTTGGGGCTTTTTACCTTTTCTAACTTTCTTGCTGTCTCTTGCCTGGCTGGCTGATGGCTGCCTGGCTTCTGGCCCTGGGCATCTCCCTCATTCTCTCCTCCTCCTGCTTCTCCTTATCTCACTCTTCTTTCTCTTCTCCTGAGCCTAGATTTCTCCTTCTATTTATTCTCTCTGTCCACAAGACCCACCTATCCTTTTTTTCTGTCTAGCTATTGGCCATTCAGCTTTCTATTAGACCAATCAGGTAGGTGCCTTAGGCAGGCAAGGTCAAACAAATGCAACACATCTTTTTATAATTAAACAAATGCAGCACAAACAAGTGTAATACATCCTTACATCATTAAACTAATGCAGCATAAACAAATGTAACATACCTTTACATAGTTAAAGTAATAATCTGCAGTATTAATAAATGTCACACATTTTTGCCTATTTAAATAATATTCCATAACAGAGGCCATGAGCAAAGGAATCAGAAAACCTGAAATCAGGGAGAGGACAACATAGACAGCTCTGCAGACAGGATCAGCAGGACCAGGAATAGTATCAAAGTAAACACAGCAGAAAGGATGGAAGGTGGGAAGTGCTCATGTTTTTAAAGAGAGAGGTGGGGTGGGGACGAGAAAAGCGAAGGTGTGAAGCCAGTAAGCTAAGGAGCAGCATTCATAACAAGCATCCATGACAGGTATCAGACCTGGGGAGTGTTGGAGCCCAGTGGGTCTCTTAGTGGATGTACCCAGCAAGACTGCATAAGAGAATGATTGGACCACGGGCCCGGGTACCAGGTGTTTGTAAGTGTCTACACTTGGCTGTAACTAGCAAGGGAGAGGTCCTTTGCCCCTCCCCCTGGCTTTGTTATAAAAAGCCCTTTGGAATAAAGCTCTGGGCCTGTGGATAAGGATCCAGGCCCACCCGAGTCTATCCTGTGTTTTCTCTCTGTTTCTCTCCCCCTCTATTTCTATCTAAATCTCTTATCCCTCACTCCTCAAGAGTCCCTGGGGTAAATAAATATGGGAGCAGGTGTTAGAGAGCAGAGTGAACAACAAAGACAGTGAGATGTGCCTGCCTTCTGAAGTCCTGACAAAGGAAGCGCCAGGCCAACTGGACACAAGTGGCACTTGGAGAAGACGTTAGCAGGCAGGACTTGATTTTGATTGAACTTCTTCCTTACTATCATTCTAAAAGCATGGGATTATTGTTGACTTAAAGGTGACCGAGATCAATTCAGGAGCCCCAGTACAATGAGGCATCTGTTCTAGTCATGCAATAGTGTGGACTGACAGCCCAGAAATTCTGTGTTCAACATATTCTATTGGTCCTGAAGGGTAGCCCCATAACAGGATGCCTTTGGGAGTCATTCTTCCTAACTAGTTATTGATTTATAAAAAAGAATACTGTTTTATATCAAATGACTCTTCCTGAATTGTAACCTTGGATCAACTGAGAGTAAACACTGGCATTTTCATATGGCAATCTGCTATTTGGGAATAATCTAACCTTCCTGAAAGGATGGAAATAAAGCACAGAACAGTCGTTTATGAATCACACATTATTAGGCAACAGTAATTTGTCATTCAACGTGGTATTCTCAAATCACAAGAGGGGCCATTCAACTACTCTCAGACACTTCAGGTAGGATCATGTAGGAAATGGCCTTCCAGCATTGAATATACCATGCATGCACAGCTGTTTTATTACTCTAGACAGAAAGTTAATGGTCAGTACCAACCACCAGGCTACTATAGTAAAGAGCAGCAGTTAAAAGCTGAAATAAATCAGATATTTAAATGGAATGTTCATTTTGATTATTGTCATTAGTCAGAGCAGAGGAAAGTGATGGTCCACTTCACCTACTTGGTAATTTATGTTGATTATTTCTGTACTTTTAGTCATATAATTCATTAATTCATTAAACAAATATTTCAATTTTCAATTACCTAATACACACCTGATACTCTGCCAGATATTCTAAGACACATTCAAATATGATAACAATAATAACTTCTACCTTCTAGATACTTTGAGGAGGGAAAGACTTCTTGAAGAGCTCACATACAAATAAGGCACAATTACAAAATAAAAGACACATAAGCTCTTTGCATTTGCAATAAGAATAAACATATTTCCTGGCATGGTTTTCTAGAGCATATGTTCCAGAGGAGAGGCTGCCATGGAGAGGAAAAGGAGACAATGGAGAAGGAAAGGAACTGAGAAGCTATTGTTTGGACGCTATGCACTTGTGTTGAAATGAAATCTTAACTGTTGTCTGCTGAGTCGTTGGCAGTTGAATGCTCAGCATTGCCCTGTTGTCTGCATTGAAACTGATGTGTCTCTGGGTTACTAATGCCCCTGTCACTAACTTCTCCTGTTTCTCCTGTTTTGCCTCTTTGTGTAGTAACTGAGGCCAATGTTTGCACATACCATATATTATCACTTGATTGAATGTCTTAGGATTTTCTTACAACAAACCTCCTACAAACTCATCCCAGATGTGCTGTTGTTGATCATGTTTGTTACTGGACTGCACATCAGCAAATATAATCAAAGGAGATGGCAAATCAATGCACAAACCACAGAAGTGGCACCACAGTGTTTCCTCCCACTCACTGACTAGGATATGTTCAGGTGTGCTAGGCCCATTTTATCCTCCAACTTTTTCATCTGTTTTGATTCTTTTCTAACATTTTAATTATACAAGTAACACATTTCTATAACTAATAAGCAATTGTAAAAAGATTGTGATACGCAAGTTTATTATAGGCAAGTCGGTTGGTTTTATTCTTACATACTATGAACAATTCAAATTTGAAATTAAGAATAAAATGTCATCTATAATAACGCCAAAATTGGTGACTACTTAATTATTTTTTATTCATGTTGATAATTTGATCTATGAACTCAATACAATTCCAATAAGAAGAACGGAGAAAATTATTTTGTGGATATTAACAAACCCATTCAAAGACTCATCATCTGATGTAATGCCAAATGAGAACACAGCAGCAAGAGCTATTCTATCTACTTTGACAGCTACTAAAACTATAGTAGTCAAGATGGCATGGTGTTGACAAAGAGACAGAGAAACAGAATACAGAGATCAGAAATAAAATCATAAAAACATAGTCAAACAATCTTTGAGAAAGGAACAAAGGCAAATGAATCATGAAAGGATAGTCATTTTTTGTTTGTTTTGGTTTTTTTTTAAACAAATTATCCTAGAGAAGCTAGCCATCTATTTGCAAAAGATATATATGAGATGCAATTTATACCTTCAGAAAAATTACCACAAGACGGCTCAGAGACCTAGATATAAGATACAGCATTATAAAATCCTAAACCATAACAAAAGAGAAAGTCTAGGTTGACCATGGACATGAAATGATGTCAAAGGCAACATCAAAGGCACAAGTCATGAAACAATAAGTTTGCTTCATAAAACAAAAAACATCTGTTGTGGATAACACACTGTCAACAGAGCATTCAGACAAGGCCCCTGACTAGGAAAACATACTCACAAAAGACCCAACAAAGAGCTGCTACCCAAAGTCAATTTGAAAGCTGAATATAAGAAAACAAGAGCACCCAGGTCAATTAAATATTAGCAAAATGTTTGAGCAAAATGTCCTCATCAAAGAAAATATACAATTAACAAGCATACAAAATTATACTCGGCAACATGTTACTAAGGACTTGTATGTTAAATCACCAGTGACATGCTAGTATGTATCAGATAGAAAGCACAAATCCAAAACAATGGCATTACTGAATATGGACACAGATATGGAACAATTTCAAACCCCATGCATGGATCAATTTGTTCTAGTGGCTTCTTACCAAACTAAATGCACCCAATCTTGCAATCATGACCCAAAGTCTTTATGTTAAAGAGCTGAAAACATGTCTATATAGAAATCTGCACAAGGGTGCTTAAAGGAGATTTTCTTTCAAAACTGCACAAACCTGGAAGCACCAAGGTGTCTCTGAGTAGATAAATGGGTAAATGTGTTGTGGTAGATGCAGCCAATGGATTACTCAGCTGTGCTAACAGGAAATGAGCTATGCTATCCCAGACGGCAGGTAAGGACTTTATACACATATTTCTAAGTGTCTGGGCCAACCTTGAAAAGCTATGTAGTGCTGGATTCCAAGCACGCCCTGTACTGGAGAGGGCGAAAGAGTGGCGACGACAAGAGATGAGAGCTTCTCAGGGGCTCTGGGAATGGTGGGGAGAGTGGATGGCATCTGGAACACGGGCATCATTCTTTGCTTTCTGCTGTTGTGACAGACACCAAGGACAAAGGCGACGTGGGGAGGAAAGGGGGTTTATTTTACATTTCCAGTGAGCAGCACATGACTGAAGACAGTAGGGCCGACACTCGGATGGGAGAGCTGGGGCAGTTATGGTGGAGGAACACTGCTCACTGGTTTGCTGTGTAGCCTCTGCTGAACTAGCTTTCTTCTTCAGGCCAGAAGGCCCAGTCTAGGGTGAAGGGTTCCAGTGGGCCCAAGTACACCAAACATGGCTCTCACAGGCCTTGTCTTTCCCTCTTCCCACTTCCTTGATAAAACCTCTCGACTACATTCCAAAAGCAAGCCACCAAGGTCTACTCCCCTGTTTGGCTATTTCCTTCCCCTTAGGATGACTACTGAGAGGCCCCGGCAAAGGTCATGACAGCCTGCCCTAATAACTCAGTCAAGAACTAGGCCTTAATTCCTGCCTCTTGAAACTAAACAGACAGTTTATGAGGAAGCCACAAATGAAGGACAATCAATCTTGAACACCCCTGTTATCAGGGAAAAGGGAGATAGGATGTACCAAGCCTGGGCCAGTGAGCCAGCCCCTACAGTCAGCATGTACTAGGCCAGCTAGCTTCCACAGCAGCTCAAGGTAATAGCCAAATAAGGACAGAGCCTGGGACTCCAGGTTTACCCAGTACTAGAAAAGCTGTAGTCTTAAGCAGCCCCTGACTAGCCCTAGCCAATCAGAATGTATTAATATGATTGCCATTCACGTAAGCCAATCATATCTGAGATGACTTTATTGCCCTAGGAACTCCCCTTAGCTGTGCTAAAAATGAGCCTGCAAGCTTCTCTCCGCCGGGTCATAACCATTTTGCCTTTGTGTGGGATGGACAGCCTCAGCATGCTGGTATAATAAGCACTCTTACTGATTGCATTCATGGATGGTGGTCTTTTGTGGGACTTCTCCAGGACTCTAACAACTACCAAGGTGCAGCCATCAAAGTGTGAAGTCCAGCAATCAAAAGCCCCCTTTGGCTCACCTAATCAACATGCCCAATTAAAATTCAACACCTCATTCTAACATGGGGTTTCCCCCTTTACCTTCATAAACTGACATTTTCTTATGGGGTACATCTGTCTCCTCTCTATCCAGAGGCAGTCCTTTGTCCTTCTGGGGCAAATATCCCTTTCCTCTCTCTCTTGTTCCTTTCCTCTTTGCTCTCACGCTCTATCGCCTGTCTTGTCTCTCATTCCCTGCCTTTCATCCCTCAGGGGCAAATAAATCTTTTTGCTGAGAACTTGGTCTTGGGGTATCTTGTACTGATACTGATACTTTCATAGGGACAGTACCTCCAGTAGTGAGCTCCAATAGAGGAATGGGTCCTCCCACAGTGGGCCCCAGCCTAGAGATAATACTCCCCACAGTGATAATACCTCCCACAGTGGTCCAGGCCATTTGGCATCACTTAGCAATCAAGAAAATGACTCACACTCTGATTGGGGGAATCCCCCAGTAGAGACCCTTCAGACAACTCCGTTATATCAAGTCACTGAGATTAGGCAGGAAAGTGGTTTGGGAATAGTGGGACTATCCTCTGTGACTGTCATCTCAACTCCACATCACCAAGCACTTGTGAGAAGCCACAGGGTACACAACACCGAGTGACCCTAACATGAATCACAGACTTTGGTTAGTTACAATGTATCAGAGTTGCCTCATCAACTGCAAGGTGTTTAAAAGAGGTGAGCCAGCTGGGAAGAGTGACTGACAAGCTTTGAGGTTTTCTGCAAACATAAAACCAGAGAAAACTAAATCTTTTATTTTTTAAAATACTAGGAAAACATAAATATATTAGTTAAAATGTCATCCCACTCATTAGCAAATCAGACTAAAACACTTTCTCTCCAAGTGAGCTCTGTACCAATCCCACTTTCACACCAAAGGTAAAAGTTAGTTTCCCTGGTTCCACTCAGCTTTTTTTGTTATTAAGAAAGTTTTTACTCATTCCATATACCAACCACAGATCGCCCCTCATCCCTCCTCCCGCTCCCCCTCCAGAATTCCCCCCTCAGCCTATACACCATCTGCTCCTCCAAAAAGGTATGGCCTCCCATAGGGAGTCAGCAAAGCCCAGCACATTTAACTGAGGCCAGTTCAAGCCCCTCCCCCTGCAGCAAGACTGAGCAAGGTCCCACCATGGGTAATGGGCTCCAAAAAGCCAGTTCATGCACTAGGGATAGATCCTATTCCCACTGTCAGGGGCCCCTCAAACAGACCAAGCTACACAACTGTCACGCCCATGCAGAGGGCCCTGTCCAGTCCCATGTAGGCTCCACAGCTGCTGGTTCAAAGTTCACGTCCAGTCCATTCAGCTTCTTAATGTAATTATTTGTACTTAGTTTTCTCTAACAAACAATGGATCTGTTCTATACAAACTACTCTGAAAACAATGTCTTTGTTTCTGTTTTTTTTGTCTTTTTGAAAAAAGAGTTCACTTTGTGGCCCAGTGGGGCTTAGAACTCACTATGGAGTCCAGGCTGACCTTAAACTAACACAGATCCTCCTGCTTCTGCCTCCCAAGAGCTAAGATTAGAAAGAGAGCAGCACACCTGTCTTACTCTGAAACTTTAACAGTTCTTTAGGGGACCTATAGTAACTACAGGCACAGTAAAGAAACCCTAGAGATGACAGCCCCATGGCTGGGGAGAGCATTGTATTGTAGATACGGGAAAGTCCAGAACAGAGAGAACAAAGCAGACCAGCTAGACCAGGCCATGCTAACTCCTGGGAGCAGAGGAAATAACAGCAGAGAGAAGCAGGAGAGGCTGGAGGGCAGGCAATGGAGAGAAAGGAGTGGGGGTGGAGACTCACTGGTAATAAAGAAAGAGGGAGGGAGAGTGAGCTTCAATCTAGAAGAGCCTGGGGGCTGCTCATCGTAGGAGGTGAGAAGTTTGGAAGTGCATATGGGGCACATGTCCACAGGAATATGTTAATTGGGACTAATGGGTCTGGAGGCCAGCCTGGACACTGATATGTTGACAGCCACCACACATATATATCATTAGAGAGCTGTATGTCCCTTTTGCCAGAGGCAAGGAAAGATAATGGAAATGGCTCCTTTTAGTAGACAGAAAACCCCTTTCACTGACTCCTAAGGAATGCTTCCTGTGAGCTTTTATGTCTTAGCCAGCAATCCTTCTATGGTCTAGCTTGAGCCGAGCCAAGACTGTCATTTGAGGGTTAGTCACTGCCTTTGGGGGATTAGATTCCCTTTGGACCTGACAGTGACCACACTGAGCATTGTGTGAGGAAAAACAAAAACAACAAACAACAAACAAACAAACCAACAAAAAACCCAGGCAATACATTTTCACATGGGGACTGAATAATCCCCTTTTGGTCTTTTAAGAGTACTATACAGTGAAGAGCAGGAAGCAGGGCCTCACAAGCACACAAAGATGCAACAGAGAAAGAGAATTACAGACCAGTCTCCCTTAAATCCCAAAGAAGAGAAGCATGCACATACTACCACCACCACCACCAAAACCAAAAAACAAAAGGAATTAACAATCACTGCTCATTAATATCTATTAACATCAATGAACTCAGAATGGGTACAAAAACAGGATCCATCCTTCTGCTGCATGCAAGAAACACAACCCAACTTCAAAGACAAACATTACCTCAGAGTAAAGGGTTGGGAAAAGGTTTCCCAATCAAATGGACTTAAGAAACATGCTGTTGTAGCTATCCTAATATCTTCAAACTAAATTAATCAAAAGAGATGAAGGACATTTCATATTCAGCACAGGAAAAGTCCATCAAGATGAAGTCTCAATTCTGAACATTATGTCCCAAATATAAAGGCACCCACACTCGTAAAAGAAACATCACTAAAGCTTAAATCATACATCAAACCTCAAACATTTATAATGGGATACTTCAATAACCCACTCTCACTAATGGACAGGTCTGCCAGACAAGAAACTTAACAGAGAAATAAGGGAACTAACAAATGTTATGACTCAAATGGACCTAATAGATATCTACAGAACATTTCACCCAAACACAAAAGAATATACCTTCTCAGCACCCCATGGAATCTTCTCTGAAAACCAAATCTCAAGAAATAAAAAAAATTGGAATAACCCCCTATATTCTATCAGATCACCATGGGATAAAGTTAGAATTCAACAACACAAACTCCAGAAAGCTTACAAACTCATGAAAACTGAACAACTCTCAAGTTAATTACTACTGGGTTAAGGAAGAAATAAAGAAAGAAATTAAAGACTTTCTAGAATTCAATGAAAATGAATGCACAACATACTCAAACTTGTTGGACACAATGAAAGCAATGCTAAGAGCAAAGTTCATAGCAGTAAGTGCCTACATAAAGACTGCAGAGAAATCTCACACTAGTGACTTAACAGCACACTTAAAAGCTCTAGAACAAAAAGAAACAAACATACCCAAAAGGAATAGATGCCAGGAAATAATCAAACTGAGGGCTGAAATCAATAAAATAGAACAAAGAGAAGAATACAAAGAATCAATGAAATAAAGAGTTGGTTCTTTGAGATAGACAAACCATTATCCAAACTAACCAAAAGGCAGAAAGAGAATATCCAAATTAATAAAATCAGAAATGAAAAGGGGGACATAACAACAGACACTGAGGAAATCCAAAGAATCATCAGGTCATACTTCAAAAACCTCTACTCCACAAAATTGGAAAATCTAAAAGAAATGGACAATTTTCTGGAGAGGTACCATCTACCAAAATTAAATCAAGATAAACATCTTAAATAGACCTATAACCAAGGAAATAGAAGCAGTCATTAAAAGTCTCCTAACCAAAAAAAAAAAAAAAAATCTCACAACCACACAAAGATGCAACAGCGAAAGAGAATTATAGACCAATCTCCCTCATGAACATTGATGCAAAAATACTCAATAAAATACTGGCTAACCGAATCCAGGAAAACACCAAAAACTCATCCACCATGATTAAGTAGGCTTCATCCCAGAGATGCAGGGATAGTTTAACGTATTAAAATCTGTCAATGTAATCCATCATATAAACAAACAAAAAGAAAAAAAAATGATACTCTCATTAGATGCTGACAAAATCCAACACCCCTTCATGATAAAGGTCTTGGAGAGATCAAGGACACAAGGAACATACCTAAACATAATAAAGGCAATTTATAGCAAGTCAACAGCCAACATCAAACTAAATGGAGAGAAATTCAAAAGAATTCCACTAAAATCAGCAACAAGACAAGGCTGCCACTCTCTCCCTATCTATTTAATAACATACTTTAAGTTCTAGCTAGAGCAATAAGACAACAAAAAGAGACCAAGAGGATACAAATTGGAAAGGAAGAAGTCAAGCTTTCACTATTTGCCAATGATATAATAGTCTACATATGTGACCCCAAAAATTCTACCAGAGAACTTCTACAGCTGATAAACACCTTCAGTAATGTTGCAGGATGCAAGATTAACTAAAAAAAAAATCAGTAGCCCTCCTATATGTAAATGATAAACAGGCTGAGAAGGAAATCAGGGAAACATCATTCTCTACAATAGCCACAAATAATATTAAATATCTTGAGGTAAGTCTAATTAAACAAGAGAAAGAGCTGTATGACAAGAAATTTAAGTCTTTGAAGAAAGAAATTGAGAAGCTAATCAGAAAATGGGAAGATCTCCCATGCTCTTTATAGGTAGGACCAACATAGTAAAAACGGCAATCTTACGAAAATCAATCTACAGATTAAATGCAATCCCCATCAAAATCCTAACACAATTCTTCACAGACCTTGAAAGAACAATACTCCACTTCATATGGAAAAACAAAAAACCCAGGATAGTCCAAACAATCCTGTACAATAAAGGAATCCCCCGAGGCATCACCATCCCTGACTTCAAGCTCTACTACAGAGCTATCATAATAAAAACATCTTGGTATTAGCATAAAAACAGACATGTGGATCAATAGAATTGAAGTCCCTGACATTAATTCACACACCTATGAACATCTGATTTTTGACAACGAAACTAAAATTGTACAATGGAAAAAGAAAGCATCTTTAACAAATGGTGCTGGCATAACTGGATATTGACATGTAAAAAGAATGTGATTAGATCCGTATCTATTGCCATGCACAAAACTCAAGTCCAAGTTGATCAAATATCTCACCATAAAACCAGTTACACTGAACTTGATAGAAGAGAAAGTGGGAAGTAGCCTTGAATGCATTGGCATGGGAAACCACTTCCTAAATATAATACCAGTAACATAGACACTGAAAGCAACAATTAATAAATGGGACTCCTGAGACTGAGAGGCTTCTGTAAGGCAAAGGACACTGTCAAAAGGACAAAATGACAGCCTACAGAATGGGAAAAATCTTCAAAAACCCCACATCTGACAGAGGGCTGATCTCCAAAATGTATAAAGAACTCAAGAAACTAGACACAAAAATACCAAATAATTCAATTAAAAAATGGGATATAGATCTAAACAGAGAATTCTCAACAGAAGAATCTCAAATGACTAAAAGACATTTAAGGAATTGCTCAACATCCTTAGTTATCAGGGAAATGCAAATCAAAATAACTCTTGGATACCATCTTACACCTGTCAGAATGACTAAGATCAAAAACACTGATGACCACTTATGTTGGAGAGGATGTGGACCAAGGGGAATGAATACTCCTCCACTGTTGGTGGAGTAAAAGCTTAAACAGACACTTTGGAAATCAGTATGGCTGTTCCTCAGAAAATTAGGAATCAATCTACCTCAAGACCCAGCTATACCATTCTTGGGCATATACCCAAAGGATGCACAATCATACCACATGGATACTTGCTCAACTAGCAGCATTATTATTGTAATAGCTAGGACCTGGAAACAACCTAGATACCCCTCAATGGAAGAATGGATAAAGAAAATGTGGTACATTTATACAATGGAGTATTACCCAACTGTAAAAAAACAAAGACATCATGAAATTTGCAAGCAAATAGATGGAATTAGAAAATATCATCCTGAATGAGGTAACCCAGACCCAGAAAGACAAACATGGTATATACTCACTCATAAGTGGATATTAGACATAAAGCAAAGGATAACCCTGCTACAAACTGCCAGGACCTCTAGCCCAAGGTAATGATGATATTGATCAGTTACTAATAGGTAACATGCTAGAAGCCTTAGAATTTCATAAGGAACACCATGTAAATAGCAAAGGTTTTTAGAAGGATTTCTCCATCACTTGGCAACAAGCCAAGGATATTGTTAAAAAATGTCCTACTTGTTCCTTCTATAACCAAACTCCATTACCTGCAGGGAGCAATACAAAAGGTATACAAAGAAATGAAATTTGGCAAATGAATATGTTTCATTTTGCAGAATTTTAAAGATTAAAGTTGACATCTATTCAGGATTTCAGTGGGCAATTCTTATGAGTTCTGAAAAGGCTGACTCTGTGATTTCACACCCATTAGAAGTTATGGCCATCATGGGAATACCTGTACAAATTAAGACTGACAATACCCCAGCATATGTCTCAAATAAAAAGAAACAGTGTTGTTTTTTTTCTTTTTTGTTTTTGGTTTTTTTGTTTGTTTGCTTGTTTTGTTTTGCTTACTATAATATAAAGAATATTACAGGTATACCACACAATCCCACAGGCCAAGCAGTCATAGAAAGATCCAATTGAACTTTAAAAGATATGGTAAATAAACAGCAACAGTAAACAATGACTCCTAGAAATAGACTGCATAGTGCCTTATTAATCTTGAATTTTCTCAATGCTGATGAAAAAGGAACAACAGCTGTGGATAGACATTAGACAACAGGAAAAACTTCTGAGCTAAACTAACCAGTTTATTTCAAAGATATGTTGACCCTGGAATGGAAACCAGGCTACATCCTGCAATGGAGAAGGAGTTTTGATTTTGTTTCTGCAGGAGAATAAAAGCTATGGATGCCAACAAAATTAATAAAAATTCAATTTGAACAGGAGAAACCCCTTGATGAGGAGAAATAAAAGATCATCCACCCATAGGACATCTCTACAGGTTGTAAAAAAAAATTAACAAACAAAGGTTGGAGCAGGGTTCTGTTTTCTATCTTCACAGGATACTGGAAACACACATCTTCCAGAAATCATAAGGCCTTGAATACCCAGACATATACCACAGAAGGAAAGAACCTATTGGTACTAATATACTCTACAGGTTAATATTTTACTGCCTAACATCAATATCTTTTAACTCTAGAATAATTGTGGTCCTGATTCAATTATAAACCAAGCTTGCTTTGGAGTTGGAATATGGCTCTTTCCTTCTCTAAACCCAAGCATATTGCTAAAAGAAAAGGGTTAAAAGATCTGTCTCATATCAGAAGAGCTGCCTGATGTGGGACAGAAGAAAACCAATAATTTAGGGGCCATTGTCATCTAGACTCTATTTTTTTCTATGCTTTTCCTCACCTTTGAAGAATCCCTTCTCTATCCAATAGAAATCCAAAACTTTCTATTTTGATATTGAAAATGTTCAAAGATTTTCCATAGTAAAAAATGTCTTTTCCAATAGCAATCTCTAAAGTCTCCAGAAGAAAGATGGGGCCATACAGCAGTGACTCTAGCCAGTCCAGAATGCCATGGTCTTCACAAACATCACTCAATGATCAACCTTGGACTAAAAACTCTCTAAGATAGTTCCATAATAAGATGGTCCACCATACTACACTTCTAGCCAGACTCTCAGACAACCTTACCCATTACTCCAAGACTGGCTACAGAATCTACAGTTAGTCCAACTGAGACCTAACTATCTTACTAGCTTTCTTACAGGACCTCACAGAGATATCATCACCCCCTGAAAAGCAGAAAACAATTCTAAGAAAATAATGCCCCTTTTCCCCAAAGATTTCACATTCCTCAAGGTTATGGATAATGGTTACAGTATTGGGAATGGAAGAAAATATTGGACTTGGTATTCTCCTTAAGAAAAGAAAAAGGGGAATGGATAGGTATAGAATATTAAGGTAGATTATTGTATATACTATTAAACTAATCTAGTAAAATATGAGCCTTAGATAAATTGCACTATTATGGATTCTTGTATAATGATACAAATGTAAACTATTTTTAAATTCTTATTTAAGATAATTTGTATATTGATACAAATACAGAACTATATTTGTTATAATATACATGTATTTCTACTCTTATTTGGAATGTTTGTATATTGATATAAATGTAAACTTGTATTTGTCATACTGTATGTATGCTCTACCTCTGTTTAGGATATTTGGTATATTGATACATATTTAGGATTATTGTCATATTGCATATTGCACTATACATTCCTACCTCTGCTTTAGCTATTTTGTGTATTGTCACAATTTTGAGGTAATTGTCCTTTTACTGTACTTTTGTTTACATTGTTTATGTGAAGCCTTAGTCCTTAGGTTGTTTAGGTTGATAAGACTTACAGATTTATAGTCACCTATGCTTGTCATCTCTATAGTTATGTTAGTTAAGCTGCCCAGATTTACAGATATGCAGGTCAGGTGGACAGGTAGTCCTCAAACACTTCATAGACCTAGAGAATATGGCATTTAAATGACTTAGAATTCTGTTGACATGAGATGTGATTGCTCCTGATAGCACCAATTTGATCCTGAGAGAATGTTGGGCTTCTAAGACATCTCCATTTGAAAGTTTGTCTTCTTCTTGGCATAAAATGACCTACTGGGCAAAGAACTGCCCTTGCCTCAAATACTGTCCCATCTGAATGAGCAGTACACAAGGAAAAGCAACTACTGGACTCTGCCAAGACAAAGTAAGATAGTCTTTCAAAATAACTGCTTCTGAAAATGATCTGTCAGATACTCTAGGCCTGTAGCCAATTTGTATTCACCAATGATGCTGAGAAACTTTAGGTGACTGTCCAGGCTGCCAGCTGTCTCTGTCTACTCTCATAAGACTCACAAAAGTTGCTTGTGTTCTTCTCCCATTTCTCAGGTATTATTATATTCCTTCTCAGGTCTTTGATGGGATTGAAGACTAACAGTTATAGTTACAATCTTCTTGTATCTTAGCTAGAACATATTAAGTATTAGATTCAGGATAGAATACCTTTTGAAATGATCTCTGTAACGTGCCATTTACCTATGCTCCAGACTTCTCTGGATTTTAGTATGTGTCTCTTGTTTGATGTTGCTCTTGTTGGTTGTAGTTCCATTTGTTTATGTCATTACCCTTTATTTCTCCTTGATAATTATTCCCATTGTATATAGTTTTATGTTAGGTTAGAAATTTCTTCCTTAGACAAAAGGGGGAGATGTAAGAAGAGTCTGTGCTTCACCCCTGAAGCACTACCCCTGGTAGGTAGCAGGTAACTGCAAGGTATCTGTCTGCCCCGGCCCAGGGCATGGCCAAGATGGGGACCCCTTAAGACTGGAGATGCGAAAGGGTTTGCGCACTTGGCTACCTAGTGATCCTGGATGCTGGATGCTGGACTGCAGACCAAGTAAGAGTTCTCCAGAGAACCACATTGGACTGCACCTCACCTCTCCTGGATTCTGTAACTGACCCCTTTGATAGTTGTAAGTTGCCCCCAAATAAATCCCTTTTGACTATCAGATAAACTACGTGGAATTGCCTTGTTAATTGCTGCTTTATCAGAGGCTTTACCCTGTCGGAGGATTGTATGGGGGGGTGGAGGTGGGGGGAGTGGACAGGGAGTGGGGGGGTGAGTGGGGGTGGGGGCAGCAGGAAGAGGGGAGAAACGAAGAACTGTGGTTGGTATGTAAAATGAAAAATAACTTTTAAATAAAAAAGAAAAGAAAAGCTGTCTACAAACAAGCCAAGCTAAGGCTAGGCATTATAAAAAAGAAAAAAAAAGAAAGAAAAGAAAAGAGATGACAGCATTACAACAGCTGAGCCCATTCTAACATATCGATTCTGGGGAAACTCAGCCCTTGACTACATACCCACGGTGCTGCTGGAATGATGATAGGCCATAGCTTTGGGAGGACCTTTGAATTGTTATTAATGGTGTTGGCTCTTGTGGCTATGAGCTATTAAGCAATGGTATCGCTATTTCAGAAACAAAAATGCAGACTCAGAAAGGTTACAAAACATGAACATGAGATGGGGATGCTTGCTTAGGGTACCCAGACCTGAATCCTCAAACTGTATATAACTGTGTGTGGTGGCACATGTCTGTAATTCTAACGTTTAAGAGGTGGAGACAGGAGGATCAGAAGTTAAAATCCTCTTTGCATGGTGAATTCAAGGCCTATCTTAGCTACATGAGATCCTGCATAAAAAAACAGACAAATGACAATAACAGCAACAAAACACTTTAGGCTGTGGCCATGGAGTCAAGACTGAGCACCCAGTGTAGCATCATGTTGTCTCAACTGACAAGTACCTAACTGGCCCTTTCCTCATAGTTCTAAACTGGCTGAAATGGTCACCTGTGACCAAAAAAAGAACAGAATCACACTGGTAACACTCTATCATGTCTTTACCTGTCCCTGTCCTTAAAGCACAACTGCCCTGCCATGGAGGTTTTTGTTTGTTTCTTTCTTTCTTTTTAAAGAAATGTAAAGGAAGTTTTAATTTAATCTGGTATTTAACTGCTCAGGGAACATCAGCATTGGGTGGGAAGGACAGACACACAATGAAGGAGAGAAAGAGGCAAAATATACAGTAAGCCCAGTAGCTGAGTGAATTTCACCTGTAAGGAATACAACAAAACCATAACAAAACAAAGAAAAAAGGAGACCTTTGAATGGGTTGGGAATTAAGTTAGTAAGCAATGCAAATCAATTTGGTTTGCATTAGGCTGGCTGGAGACTCACAATGAAAAGCACTCTTGCTGAGAATGTGTGGCTCCCCAGCTCTTAGTTTCTATTGTTTTGTTGTTTGTTTTGGTCCTAGGGGAGGCATGTGTGCTGTACATGGTGATTGTTCACTAGGAAAAGAAGTCTGCATGAATCAGGGGTTGAAAATCATGATATTTCAAGACCTCAGGGCTGTAGAAGCAGTTCTGGCCTTTGCCACATTCTGAACTCCTTGCTCCCAGAGAAGCATGCTCCCCTTTGTCCTCAGCACCCTTTCCATGTCTTTGGCCAACCAGGCAAGGATCCAACATTCAGATGATTCAGAGTGGCCCCGCCCTTGGCTCAGAGAAGCTGAGGAGAGTCAGGTATCTTCAGTCTAGAGCACATGCAAACAAAGACACCCTTTTCTCCCATAAAGCCTGTCTTTATTGGAGCCCCCTGATGTACACATTCACAACTTGACTGCATGAGTAACAAGTAACCTCTTATTTTGTTAGACAATCCCATAACATCTGTTTGTCAAAGTTTAGCCCTGTTGTGGAATATTATTTTAAGATGTGTTACATTTGTTTATGCTTTGGAATGTTTGTTTTAATGATGCAAAAATGTGTTGCAATCTTTTATGTTGCATTTGTATAACTCTGTGAAGCTGTGCTACTTTGCCTGTCTGAAACACCTGATGGTCTAATAAAAAGCTTCATGGCCAGTATTGAAGGAGGAGAAAGGATAGGCAGAGCTGACAGGCAGATAGGATAAATAGGAGAAGAATAAGATCAAGGAGTGAGAGAAGGAGGTGGATGCCAGAGGCCAGCCACCCAATCACACAGCCAGCCATGGAGTAAGAGTGAAAGTGAGATATACAGAAATAAGAAAAGAAAAAAGCCCAGAGGCAAAAGTAGATGGGATAGTTTAAGTTAAGAAAAGCTGGCATGAAACAGGCCAAGCTAAGGCTAGGCATTTATAGTTAAGAATAAGCCTCAATATGTGATCTATTTGGGAGCTGGATGGTGGGCCTCCCCAAAAAACCAAAAAAGCTAACAAGCCAAAAAACAATCAACAGCATAGCCCCATCTGAGGAATACAAGTTTGTGGGTTGAGACCCCTTTGGGAGTCAAATGACCCTTTCACAGGGGTTGAATACCAGGTATCCTGCATATCAGGTATTACATTACAATCCATAACAGTAGCAAAGTTACAATTATGAAGTAGCAACAAAAATAAATTATGGCTAGGGGTCACAACAACACAAGGAACTGTATTAAAGGGTCATAGCATTAGGAAGGTTGAGAACCACTGATTTATACAGTAGTGGACATATATTTGGAGAACTGGGGCTGAAGACAGACAGGCTGGATATGAAGTGGATTAAAATCCCCACAGTTGCTGTGAACTTGAATGGAATTGGACAGAAATCCAGGGATCCAGATTCTGGAGCTACCTTGAAATCCTAACAACAGCAGGCAACAGCAGGAAGAGGAAGAGGAATTATTGGTCAATGATGCACAAAGTAACGGTACTTGGGGAGAATGAGAACAGTGTCTTCCAAGGAGAGAAAGAAAATGGAACAAAAGAAACAATAAAAACACACAGGGTAGATCATTAAGAGCATTCTTTAGCAATATTAATCATGTCAAGCATTCCAGGTACAGACATTATTAACTTCTCCATCATCCAAGAATTCCTGTGACTGGCTATTCCTACAGCCTTGTGTTTTCAGGTTCTGTAGCACAGGAGCCTGTATCAATACTCTATTTTTACTGCCAGATAATAGTTGTGAGAAGAAGTTATTTACCCATTCATTGCTTGATGGACATTTGGGTTGTTTTCACTTTAGTAGGGATGAATAATTTCACAGGGAATACTCAAGTAAATGTTTTTGTTTGGATATGTGTTTTCATTTCTCTTGAGGATGTATCTATGAGTTGAACCATATGGTGACTATATATTCACTGTTTTGAGAAAACACTAGATTGTTTTGCAAAGTGGCTGCAGCATTTTGTATCCCCAGCAGCAGTGCATGAGTATCCAAATGTCTCTATGGTTTCCTTGTCATTTCAAATACCCCAGTGACATGCTATTTCATTGTCATTTCGATGTGCAACTTTTCATAAGGTTTATTGCTTGTTTTATACTTTGTTATATAAATGTCTATTAAGATCTTCTGCCCATCTTAATTGTGTCAATTGAATTTTCATTATTGAATTATAAAGTTCCATGTACATTTTAGATACAGGTCTCTTATCAGATAAATGACTTACAAATATTTTCTCTTATATTCTTTATGTTATACTCAGCAATTAGGTAGTACCCTGTGAAGCATAAACCTATTTTCATCTTTTGCCATTCCTTTATTTTACATTTGGCACTATGTCTAAAATACAAGTAGCTCATCTAAGGTCACTAATTTTGCTTCTGTTTCCATCCATGAATTTTGTGGTTTATGTTATAAATCTTTTATTCATTTTGGGACACATTTTTTTTATAGGAGTCAATAGTGACCCATTCATCTTCTTCCCAAGTGGATATCCAGTTCAATCATTTGTTCAAAAGATTATTCTTTCCCACTGGTCTATTTTCACATCACTAGAAGAAATTAGTTGACAGAAAATGTGAGAATGTATTTCCAGTTCTCTGCTTTATACCATAGATCTACATGTTTCCTTCATCTTATGTGAGTACCACACTCTTGATGACTGTGGAGGTGTATTTTGTTTGAAAACAGGTAGGCCTCTAACTTTATGTTCTGTTTTCAAGATAGATTTGACTATTTTGTGGGACACTTGAATTGTCATACAATTTAAAGTTGTACTGTGATAAGTGACAAGAAGTTTATGACAGACATTGTATTATATCTGCATGTCACTTTACAACATCAACATCTATAGTCCATTATATCCATGGACATAAACCATCTTGTCATTTAGTCTTAAATTAGTTTTAGAACTTTTACTAATAGGGTTTCACTTTTTCATTTCTTTCATCAAATTTATTTCTGAGCTCTTTATTTTCTTTGATGTCCTCCTAAATGGAATCATTTTCCTAATTTCATTTTTGGATTATTAATTGCAAGTATAGCCAACTACATGTATACATATATGCATGCACACAGACTCACATGCATAGGAATGATTATGTCATTTGTAAAATAGATACTTTTTTCTTTTTGGAAACATGGATGCTTATTTGGTTGCTGTATTTAATAGTTTATTTTAAATATTCTAAAGTTATTCATTTTTATGTGTTAAAGTAATATATTTTAACACTTGTATATGATTTGTAATTAGTGAAGGTTATTGGTATGTCATTCACCTCAAATTTTTATATGTGTGCACATGCACTCACGCGTGTGTGTGTGTGAGAACATTCCAACCATAGATAGCCCACTATGCTACAAAACATTATTAACTGCATGCCTGTATTTACTAACTTTATGGATGCCTTTAATGCAACTTTCTTGCCCAGTTGCCCTGGTTACAACTATTAGAACAGTCTGGAAAGGAAATCCGGAGAGTATCTATCCTTGCTTCATTCCTTGTCTTAGGGGGAACTTGTTTTTAATTATTAAGCTGGGAGTTTTAATAATACCTTTTATCATTTAAAAAAATCCTGTTACCCTATTCTAAGAATTTTGTTTGTTTCTGTTTTAGTTTCTTGAGACAGGGTTTCCTGTGTAACCACTCACCATGGCTGTCCTCATTGCTCATGTAGACCAGGCGGGCCTCAAATTCACAGAGATCTGCATGCCTCTGACTCCCAAGAGTGGGTTTAAAAGCATGGACCACCACCGCCTGTCTAAGGAATTCTTTTTATCATGAAGAGGTGCTGAGTTTCTTTTTAAAATTTCCCCTGCATTCACTGAAATTTTCAGCATTTACCCTATTGATATGTTGCATTATACTAACTTTCAGGTGTTAAGAAAATCTTGCCTTCTAATAAATGCCAGTTGGACATTACCTGATTCAGTTGATAGGTTACTAGAAAGTGTTTTCTTACCATCTTGTGAGGATTTTTATGTCTATATCCATCGAAAACATTGGTCCACAGTTTATTGTAAGATATCTGTTATGTTTTGGTATCTCATACTATTTTACAATCTATTGGGTATTTTTGGAACAGTGTCCAAAGAATTTAAATGTTTCATAGAATTTCATAGAACCAGTACAACCATCTGGACCTAGACTCTTATTTGCATGCATTTTTATTATACAAATTGCATATTCACTATCCTTATTTTTAAGAAACTCTTTTCTAGATATACATACAAACATGCTAGTGCGTGCACACACAAACACACACACACACACACACACACACACACACACACACACACACACACACACAGTGTGTTGTTGGTATAGAGGCCAGGACCTTGTGTGTGTCAGGTAAAGACCTCCCCCATTGACCTCTCTGCCCGTCTCTCATGTATACATCTAGGTTTGCCTTGGCGTTTTGTGTTCTGTACAGGAATTTGTCTACTTCTCTTCAGTTATCTAGTTGGTCAACTTGTATTTCTTCTTGTACCACTATAGGTCTTTCTCTTCCTGTGATGTAGAAGCACTAAATTAACACTTATTCTCTCACTTCTGATCTCACTAATTTTAGTCTTCCAGGTTTCAGGTTGGTTGGTCTTGGCAAAGTTCTATCAATTGTGTTGATCTTTTCAAAGAACCCCTGATTCTCTTGACAGTATCATTCTCTCCTTAGATCTTCAAAGTATATTTTCCATTAATTTCTGCACTAATACATATAATTTTCTTCTTTTCTCTTAGGCTTATTTTTATTTATTTGCTTATTTACTTATTTTGTAGTTTCTTAAGGCGAGTGGATAAATTGAATTGAGATGTTCTATCTAATGAAAGGTGCTCTGACTTAGGAGTTTCCTTCTAAGTACTATTGATTATGCATTCCATGTGTTTTTGATGACTTAGTTTCATTTTAGTTCATCATTGGTTCTCATTTTCCTGATTGTTTTTTTTTCTTTGATTCACTGGTTATTTAAGAAATGGATCATAATTACCACTTACAGTCAACCGTTGTCCCTCAGTAGCCATGGGGAGTTGGTCTCAGGACTCAGTCTGTACACTAAATTCTGCAGATTCTCAAGCCTCTTACACAAAACCATGTAGGATTTTCTATGACTTACACATATCCCACCATATACTTAAAAGAATTTTCTTGTTTTGATACCTGATACACTGTGAGTACTGTGGAAGCAGACATTATTTTGTAGTGTTTAGGGAATAGTGACATGCTCATTAAAGATAGAACTTTTTCCAGGCATTTTTCTCAATCTCTGGTTGATTGGAATATAATATAGTACAGCCACTATAGAAATCAGTGTATAGGCTTTTCCAAAGAGTGAGATATTTTTCCTGATTTCTTTCCCACAGTTAGTTGATGGTGTGTATTAAAGTTACTGATTTTTATATGTTGATTTTGTATCCTGATACTTTAACAAAAGTGTTTATAGATTCAGAAGTTTTTGTGATGGTATCCATGGAATCCATTAAGTATAGAATGTCTTCTTCAAATAGGAATAGTTTAATACCTTCATCTTTTTCACTTTTAGATCTTTCTCTTGTCTTGTTGCTCTTATAAAGACTCTAAGCACTGTATTGAATAATCATGTAGGGAGTGAGCACACTGTCTAGTGTCAGATTTAGAAGAAATGGTTTCAGCTTTTCCTCCTTTAGTACAACATTGACTGTGGTTTGTCTTCCTAGCAACAGAAACTATAAACAGGATGACAGACAACCGAACAATCAGAGAAAAACCATTGTCAGCTATACTGTAGATGATAGATTAATATCGACAGCATACAAAGATCTGCAAATATTCAACATAAGCAACAAGTTCCCCAAACTTCTCATCAACAAATGTGCCTGAGATCTGAACAGATCTCAAAAGAAAAAAAAATAACCAATAATTTTTATATGTTCTACATCTCTAGCCCCAGTAAACTCTTTAAAACTCTGAGGCTTAAAGGTGGCTTATTATCATTGCAGTGGAGTTCTAATGAATCACTAAAGCCATATCTAGTAGTATAGCAGAACTGAAGTAAATTCAAAGAAAAGTCTATTATTATTTTAAAATATTTTCTTCTTAGTGTCAGCGTGTCAGTAGAATGTTCAGCCACAAATGGGACCTCTGTACCACTGCCTCTCCCCAAGGCTCAGGAACTATTTCAAAGAGGGAGAGGAAAGGTTGTAAGAGCTAAAGGACAGAGAGAACCAGAGTGAAACAGTTTCTTTTAGACACAACAGGACCACACACTCATGAACACACAGCAGCTGTGATTGCCTGTATCAGTCCCTCACAAAATCAAGCCACTCAGCATTTTAGCATGGATTAGGAAAGGGGTCATGAGCCCCCACTCCTATCTGAGGAGCTATGGGCTATTGATGGCTTCTAGGCAGGGAGAGTCAGTTTTCTCTGAGGGTGTGGGTCCTGGTATCTGACTCTCCTCCAGTGGATGGCCCCACACCCAAGTAGTGCAGGACAGCACAATTTGGAGTGGACAAATCATTGAAATAATACAGAGGACATGAAGTTGGAGGGTAGGGAGGCAGGGTGCACCAGGGAAGGTTAGGGAGAAGAGGTGGGGTGAATGTAATCTATGACCAAACTGATAAAATATTTATAATTTGTTCTTAGTTTATAAATTAGCTCATAAAGTAACAGATTTTCATATTGGGACTTTCGTACACATTTCCTTTGGTTGACTCTGGCATCCTGACCTTCCTGCCCCTCCCTATTCCTCTGTGCCATTTTGCCTCTGGCATACATCCTTCCATTTTGTTCTATTGTCTTCCTCACAGCTCTCCTTTCCAGTCTCATGAGTCTTTTTCCAGTTTTCTGACCGTTACCCATATTCACATTCATGCAGACACAGGAACTGGGATCTGTTTAGTACAATGCTTTCTAGTTCTGTCCTTTGCTTTACAAATTTTATAATTTCATTTTTCTTTGCAACTAAATAAAATTCCATTGTATACATGTCCCACATTTTCCTTATCTAGTCCCCTGTTGATGGAGAGCTATGCTAATTAAATTTCCTGGCTATTGTGAAAAGAGCAGCAATGAACATGCACATTTCTCTATAGTAGGATGTAATGTCCTTTGGGCATATGCCCAGGAGTGGTATAGGTGGGTCATATAATAGTTCTATATTCAATTTTTTTCTGAGAAGCATATATATTGATTTCTATAGTGGCTGCACTAAATTATATCCCAAGCAACTTCACAGTGGTTGAGTTTTCCTCTTTCCACACGCCCTTCTTAGCATTTGCTGTCATTATTTTCTTGTTGGTGACTACACTGTCTGGAGTGAGCTAGACTCTCAAAGTTGTTTTAATTTGCATTTCATTCATGACTAGATTCCACAGGACAATAGGAACACAGCCCTGGACCAGCACAGCAAACATTTCTGGAATCTGGAGACTGGACGTAAGAGACTCGTCCCAGCAACTCTCACATGGGTCCCAGCAGATATGTCTATCTGCTTACCTTGCTGCAAGCCAGGCCTGTCTCCAGACTCTGCCCCTCACCACCCCCCATTATCCTCACTTGCTGTCCAGCTTTGCCTGGAAGCCCCAGCTCATCACAACTCTCACCTCCCTCTCACCGAGACTGACCCGCTTCATCCTTAGAATGGCTTCACTCCACCTTACCAAGAGCAATTCGTTCAGTGGTTAAGTGTGGAGTCTACTTGATTCAGCACTATCGCGTGCTGAACCCTTGTTGGAATTCCACGACTGTCACATTTACCTTTACTTCTTCCCTGGGTCATTTTTGGAAAAAAAAAAAAAGAAGGAAGGAAGGGGGGATTTTTGTTTGTTTGTTTGTTTGTTTGTTCGTGGTCTTTTGGCATTAGCTTTGAGACACCTGGCCAAGTATAACCTGCTCTAAGTTTCAAAGAAAAGTCAGAGAACTTGGAAGACTTTTATTTCTTAGGGAACAAAAGATGTAACTCTGTGTCTGTCATTAGATGCTCACTGCTGTTCTCGGAGGTGATGGAGGCACCCTCTTCTTCCAGATTAGGTCTCTGAGCTTTAATTTAAGGAGGGATTTACAGCTGTGAACAGACAGAATGTCATTTTGATTTGGGTTGTACTAGACTGGGTAGCCAGATTACACTTGTATGAAACTGTATTGAAGATACGGCTGAAACCACCAGAATCAAATAAAGAGAACATTTCCCAGAGAGCCTAGAAACAGGAGCCTGACTTCCCAAAGCTTGTCCACAGCTTCATTGACATTACTCTGACTTACACTTGTGGGGTCTAAGCAGAAACACAGAGGGAGGCACACAACGTGCCACTGCCTGTGGGACCTGTCCATCCATCAGCCTGTCATCAACCTGATCTAGTCCACTCCCTTGATGAAGAAAAATAAATAAATTAACCCTTAGCAAAGCAGGAACTTTAGTGTATGGGGTGGTGAGGTGGTTCATAAACAATACCCTGCTTTCATCTCCTGGGGGCACTGTGGAAGTCAGAGTCTCCAAGAAATCCATCCAGTTGTCTGCAGTTTCACAGGGCCCCACTCCCCACCATCACCATATGCTACCATGTACATGTGTCTCGAGATATACCCCAGGTAACATGGAAGATAATGACTTAAGAGGAGAACGCTCTTTTCTTCCAGAACAGTCCTAAGCCATTTTAAAGCTTGACTTTCCTCATGTGCATAACAAACAATAAATAACTTTGGGTACTGAAAAACACAATTTCTCCTGAGACAAAGCATAGAGACGAATTATCTGTTGCTTGTAATCATTTGTACCAAACAGCTACCCAGAGCTGGGCAGATTACCAGCATCTTCCAGTGGGACTCGGCGATGGATAAATGGGACACCATGCACTGAAATTTTAAAATAAAAATTATTTTGGTGACAGTCTTTAATATCAAACAGAATGTGTTGTTTTTGTCTAGGGAGAGTTTGAAAAAGCAGGGCTGCTTTCTAGCATCAGAGAACCATTAACTTTCAATGGTAGGACAGAATCATGAAGATGGCCACAAACTACTTCAGATTGGCTATTTCTTACATGGCCAGTTCTTTTCTAAGATTTATCTTTTTTTGTATATGAGTGTTTGCTTGTGTTTATATATGTGTACTATTTGTGTGCCCAGTGCCTTCAGAGGCCCAAAGAAGGCTTCGGGTCTCCTGGATCTAGAGTTACAGATTGTGAGCTGCCATTATGTGCTGGGAACCTTACTGAATCCTTTGCAAGAGCAGTCAGTGGTCTTAACTGCTGAGACATCTCTCCAGCCATGGTGAATTCCCTGTAGAGTGGTTTCTGGTCAAAAAGCAACTGTGTGCCAGAATGATATTTCTAATATCTGCAAGGACATCTTACCTCACAGTTACAACAGGATAAAGAGGAGGAAAGGACCAGAGTTTCCACAGGAAACACTTTGAGTGAGCATATTCTGTTTTTCATAACTGTACTTCTCAGGAACATTAAGTGAAACAGCCACCTCAACATCACAGTTTACCTGGGCCAATGACCGAAGTCACCATTCCTTGTTTCTGTAGTAGCAGATGATCCATGAGGCCTGAATATGGCGGTGATGCTTCCAGGTTGAAGACATAGTTCGCACAGAAGTCACAAAGTTACAGAGTACAATTTAGTCCTGCTGGGATGGCTTGAGAAAGAAATAAGCAGATGTGGTGGTCTGAATGAGAATGACCCTCATGGGCTGATATACCTGGATGCTTAGTCACCTGGGAGTGGCGCTGTTTGCCAGGATTAGAAAGATTTGGAGGTGTGGCCTTGTTGAAGGACGTGTGTCACTGGGGGTGGACTTTGCTGTTTCAAAAACTCAGGCCAGGGGCAGTCGTTCTCTGTCTGTAGACCAGGATGCAGCGCTGTTCCGGTGCCTGCCCACATGACACCACACTCCCTGCCATGATACTAGGCTGCACCTCTGAAACTGAAAGTGAGCCCCTATTAAATGCTTTTTTTCCTAAGAGTGGCCATGGTCATGGTGTCTTTTCACAGCAAAAGAACAGTGACTACGACAGCAAATCACATACAAGTGAGCTCAAAACTCTCCAATTACTCAAAAGAACTTCTTAAACTATAATATTTCCAGAACTAGCTATCGGTTATGTCTTGTCCTTAATTCTAAAACCATCTGTAGGATACACTGGTTTGTGTCTTTATCTGTTTGGTCAACTGGTAAATAAATCTTTAAATATTTTAGGTTTATTTCGTTTATGTGTACAGTGTTTCGCCTGCGTTTGTGTCTGTGCACCACACTCAGGCCTGGTGCCCAGAGGTGAGAAGAGGGCATCAGATTCCCTGGAACTGGAGTTAGGGATGCCTGTGAGCACCACGTGGATGCTGGAAACTGAACTTGGGTCCTCAGCGAGAGCAACAGGTGTTCTTTACCACTGAGCCATCTTTCTAGTTCCCTAAACAAGTCTTAATACCAATGCATTTTCTATTACAGCTCTATGTGAAAACAACAGTTTTCATTCTTCTGAGCATAGGTTTGTTCTGCTCACCATGTCTCACCCCCAGAACACAGGTACCTTCCAGAACTAGAGTTGGTATGGGAGCAGAGGGTCCTTAGCCACGGCATGAAGTGAGTTATTGAAAACAGACACTGCACCCCTGGGAGATGGAGCTTAGCAGAAAAGGAGAGTGGAGGGAAAGGGGAGAGGCAGGCCAATGAAGACACAACAGTCCCTACAGCATACTTCTTCCCATATTGGTTTCCCACCATGGGAAACGCAAATGTTGATCAAGACAAGCCTGAAGGAAGTTAGCTTCTAATAAAGAGAAAAAGAAAACCTCTAAAACAACTGAATTCACAGGAGGAAGGATGCGGTTATCATTGGGAGCTTACAAGCCTGAACCAGGAAGCAGTGTGGTGTGGTGGATAGGAAGGTCACGTCAAAAGCGTGGCACCTCATTCCACATCTTGCACCATGACCTAGCTGTATAATCTTCAGAAAATCCTTTTAACTTTCTGAGATTCAATTTTTTCTCCTGCCTAAGAGTCATAATAAAAGGCTATCATAGCCAGCTAATGCTGAGGCATGTATGTGTGTTAGCATGAATGCAGTCCATCATCCTCAGCCAGCACACAAAAGCAGTAATGTTAAGACTACAAGGTGGCAAGGCATGGGGACTCAGAGCCTTTAATCTTAGCAGGTCAAGGCAGAAGCAGGTGACTCTTTTGTGAGTTCCAGACCACCCAGGTCTACATAGGGAGACATCGTCTTTAAAAATACAAAACAATAACAACAAACCAAAAAGGGGATAATTTCATTTAAATATAAAATGTAATCTTCACACACTTAGAATTGTACTTCCCTTAGTATCTATAAAATAAAGGGTCAAAATAGAGTTGTTAAAAAATGGCATTGCATGTATGCTGTCCTTTGGATTAATTTAAGCAGCTAGCAAGCAAAGCGATCCAAATTTAGAAAGCTCGTTTAGGCTGTTCTTCAGTGACAGTGTCGCTGGAGAAAAGGAAGGGTATGCTTGCTTTGCTTGAGAGAGTTGTTAGGAAATGCTTGCTGACCCCAGACAAACCTCCAGCCTCCCCAGGAACAGCATTAGGCAGCTTAATTTGGGCGAGTGAGGAGAAGGCATGAGTCCACAGCCCCACGGTGCCTGCTTTCCATCTGCGTGATTTAACCGGGACTCACAGCTCGCCTTTGCGGACACCAAGCCCAGCTGCCAGGGAAGGTTTCAGACCCACAGGGGTGCCCTGACAATTTCCGGTTCAATGGAGAACTGGAGAGCACACAGGCTCACAGCATATGATTTTTCATATTTCATCAGTTTCCAGATTTTAAACAATTTTAACCTTCTCTCTCTGTGGACACAGAGGAGGCTGCACAGAGCAGAAACCAGTGGGCTTTGAATAATAGGAACCAGTTGCCTGTTCCCACCTGAGCACTCAATTGGCACATAACCTTGACCACTCTGACCTCTGTGAGCCTCACTTTCTTTATCTGTAGAATGGACAGAAGCCAACTTCACTGGCCCTCTCTATGATTTAATTCTCTTAGAGGCTCAACTCACTTGCTCTCCTTAACTGAAGTAGTTACCTATGTGTACTGACATTATATACACATTAATAATATTTTTTTAAAAGAATTACCACAACTAACCAGGAAAAGAAGAAAACTCACTCTTATATAAACAGGCCAGGGGCAAAGCAAGAGGCTGCTGGGGTACTTCCATCAGCCTCCTGCAATGTATTCTCGAATCACTTCTGCTCTCTCTCTGGAGCACATCAAAGGACAATCCCAGCTGATGCTGGCTCCTCTCGCACACAGACAAACGTTCATTACAGAGTGTAAAAGCTTCCCCCTGTCTGAAGAAGGAAATCAATAGAAGTCAGCCTTTTCCCCCTCATCCTGGGTAACGGTGCTGTCTTTTTCTCCCCCGTGATGCAGTGGTATGTGGCCAGCTGCAGATGAGCAGTTCGAAGAAGGTTCTCTGTGACAAATGGAAAGGAGTTCAGGGAATTCAGAAGACTCCTCTGTGTCCAAAGCCCAAGAAGCATTCTGTTCCATTGGTCTAAACACTATACAGAAACACTGGCTTTGACATGGATTTAGAAGTCAGTGGCACTCATTTTAACTTGGTGACTTATGGGTTCTTCTGTGTAAAGGGCTTTAACTGAACACTGTTTCTAGGGAACACCCCCAAGAGCATGCCAATGTGGAGATACTGTGGCAGAGCTTAGAAATCAACCAACAGTAGGCAGGACTAATTATTAGAATTATGTACATGCTGTTTTTAGTTCATCCTAATAATTGGAATTCATTTAAAAAAAAACAAGATCACCCCAGGTTTTTAAAGTTTGGAATGACCAGGTTTCCCCCACCTCACTAGAACCATATAAAGGCCAAGGATAACTCATAGCAAATCCCTATAAAAGTTGGCCTGTAAACTTGTGAAGGCCACCGAACAACTTCTGTCTCCCTTCACTTAAGCACTCAGCATTGGACCAGCTGACTCCTCTTTTAGAAGCTGCTTTCCTCCACACAACCCCCTTGACTAACGTCCATTCATCTTCTCAGTGATTTTACAGTAACTTAAACCATCCTGACTCTGCATGTTTGTTGTCAGTCCTGTCCCCCACAAGCCTGCTTGCTGCCTGACTCAGTATTTTCTTTGAACAGCCTAAGAGAGAATGAATGATCTGGGATTAGAAACCTAGCCTACCCATTGCCAGACCCATACAGCTCTCTTTCCATGGAAAAGAAGCCTCAACAGAAATATCTATTGAGGAGCAGGGCTGGCAAAGCTTTCATAAGAGGAAAAGACCAGTATGTAGAGGGTATTCATTCCACCTATGGCCTTGGGGTACTAGCCCCTAGGGCGTGGCCTCTTGGCTAGTTTGAAACCTGGGGAGCATGTACACACGCCCCTTCTCTCTCTTGAGCTCCTGGAGGGTGGAGACCAAGTCAGGCAGTGTAAAGCAGCATGGGACCAGTTCTCAGCCCTCCAGGACTCTGAGACTGAATTTTCCATATCCTGCATTAGTGAGTTGTTCCCCAATTATAATCCTTTAATAAATAGTTCCTTTATCAGTAATCCATGTATGTTCTGCATTATCTGGTGCCCAATGAGGGGCATGAACCAATGACTCTGGGATTAAGAGTCCCATGCTCTACTGACTGAGCCAGCTGGGCTGGGCTGGTACCCTAAGGCCATAGGTGGAACAAACATCCACTACAGTAGTATTTCTATTTTTGTGAGCTGCATACAGCCACATGCAATTCTAAACATCAGCACACATTATCTTCCATGGTGTCAGCTTTCATGAAGATGATATTTCAAGGATAGCATGTACATTGACCACATTGACCCCATCCCATCCTTTGTTCCCCTCCTTCTCTCTCCTGCTAATACCCTCCCTTCCTCATTGTCCTCTGCTTTGTTATATATATACATATATGTACACACACACATATACACATACACACATACACATACACACATAACACACACACATATACACACACCACACACACATATACACATACACTACATACATACATATACACACACACCACACACATATACACACACACCACACACACACACATACACATACACACATACACACATACACACATACACACATATACATGCACACATAATATACACACACATACACACATAATACACACACACATATACATACACACATACACACACACCACACACACACATACACACACACCACACACATATATACACATACACACATACATACATAGGGCCTATGACCTAGGTCCATAGGTTCGAGGCCTTATAATTGTGTCAGGGATGGGGTTCATTTTGTGAAGTAGGACTTAAACCTATTTGAATATGATTAGTGACTTCCAAAGCATTCATACCACTATTGCATCAGTGAGGATAGCTTGCCACGCCAGTCATCACTGTACTCATAGAGTTGACAGATACTTATGAGTGATGACTACTACTCTCCACTAGCTGTGTATATAGCACCCTTCAACATCATGAAAGTTAGCCAGTCAGGAAGAAGCTTCCAGATATGTACTTGTTTCCTTTATCATATTTTCGGACTCTAGTGTGTTATGTCTTCAGCAAGAGTGTCTTACAATCACGGGGTCATTTTATTACATGCAGAAAAGGCCTTTCACAAAAATTCATCAACTGTGCATGATAATGGTCTCAGAGAGAAAATGCATAAAGGGATATATCTCAACATAATAAAAACAATATAAAACCAATAGCCAATCATCCTTGTGGCTGTGTGAATGAGAAAGGCCCTCATAGTCTCATATGTTTGAATATTTAGTCCCTTCCTTGGGTGGAAATGTTTTGGAAAGGATTAGGATTACACACGCACATACATACACACATACACACACATGACTTTATGTATGTATGAAGAACTGTACCCATGAACATAGATTCATATCCCTTAGACATTTCATGTTCTGTTTGTACTTCCTAATTATTTTATATGTCATCTGAACATTCCAATTCATCTGCCTTCTCTGTCTTCCACATGACCCTCTCTATTGGTGAGTTTTTCCACTCATATTTGTTTGACCTGTAGAGGTTTTCATCTCTACAATTTCCATTTGATTGATTTTTTTCAGAGTATCTCTTTATTGATTTTTATGACCTTTTTAACTTTGTTCAGGAGTTTATTTGCATCCTCTTTGACTTGGTTGAAAATTTTAATAAATATTCTTCTGAATTAGGGGTACATATAATGTATGCTCACTGGAATCTATTCTACAGAATTGGGGAATAGTTTAAGAATCATGATGACTTAATTTTTTATGTTTCTTGTGGTGCTGCATTGACTTACACACCAGAGATTTGTTTTATTTGTAAATTATCTGTAAGATTTCATTGGGACTGGGATGTAGTAGGGTTGGGGGTGTTCATCTCCATTAGACTGGGAGTGTTCAGGCAGCGGCAAACCCTATGCTCAGGGCTCCAGATGTGTATTTTAGCACCATTCCGGCTGTAGAATATACTAACTGCAAAAGCAGCCCTACCTGATAGACAGGGCCACCAAATGCAGCTGTGGTGTTTCTATGCCTTTAGTTGCTTGCATGAAAGTCTTGTTTTTCTTTTCTGGATTTTGGATTGACATCGTCTACTGAGAGCAGGATCTCTGTTATCTTTGTGTTGTTTGCTCTACAACTAAAGGTGTGGCTCATGGGCCACCTGGCCAGTGAGTACTGTTGTGAGAAGTGTCTTCCAGGCTTTAAGCACTGGAAAGGGCTCTTGGTAACTTTCTGTTGGTATTATGTGTTAGACCTTAGCACCGGTAGGCATCTGTCATCCTTTTGATGGAGGTAGCCAATGGCTCACACCAGTCTCTACATGGAGCACTGCATGGTTCTGACTCTCAGTTTCCCTTCTACTTAAAGGTATTCTGCTCAAGAAGCCTCCTGAAAATAGTCCCCTAGCATTGGCACTGGGTTGCCAATGTGGTATCTGCAGGGGGACCTTTGACTCCAGAGACACAAGAGCCACCAACTCAGCAGGGTTCTTCCTAAAGTGGCTTCTCAGGGCTATTACAATTAAATGAAGAAGAAAAGCTTTTTCTCAGCATCTGTGGGGTATGCAGAGCCCCACATTCCTGTCTGGGTGGATAGAATCTAATCATTTATGCTTCTAGTATAGGACGTGCTTTTTCATCCTGTTTTGCTTTTCCTCTGGTCTCTGCACCACCTTGTGGAGTATATATATTCTCCTCTGCCCTCTTGCTCTCTCTCTAGACCATCCCCTTTGTACATTTTCTGTTGCTGAGAGTAGGGTGTAGATTGTCAAGGCCTCTCCTTTGTTTAGCCAGGTTCACTCTCTGCAGTTGCTGTCACTCCACCTTGGGAGCACTGCCCAAGTAGGGACGTGTACTCTGGAATGCACTCTGTACTCCCTTTCACCTTCTGATCTACTTTGCAAAGCTTCCTGTTTCGTTTGCTACTGAATCTAGTGTTTGTCATATAAACAGGTCACAGAAAAATTGACCACAATAGTTGTATATATTTGCCCAAGAGAACAATAATGTTTCAATCAAGGAGGGGGAATTTTTCAACTTTATCTCACAGCATTGTGGAAAAAATGCATTTTACCTCAGTTTTCTAGACTGCAAGGTGGTGTTCACAAGTAAATGCCAGTGGATGGCACCTTCTGCCAATGAAGCTCACTTTCCACTGACGAGGTTGATCAAGTCTGTGACTATGGGCAAGGTCCAATGGGGGTCAGAATCTTGGGAGGTCTTCCTCAGTGAGGAGAACACAGAAGAGGATGGAGGCCACAGATTGAGAAGCCTGTGCAATCTTGGGTCCACATCAGAAGTTTCCTCTACAAGGAAACTGAGCTTCGCCAGAGAGAGAGGGCAGAGTGGCTTTCTATCTCCCTGCTAAGACTGTCTTTTGGACAAAAACAAAACAACGAGACCTCCACAGCACAAGGAGACATCAAACTGTAAGGTGGGAAGCAAGTTTCTCTCCTGCTCCTTTTTCAGACATTCACAGAAAGGGATATCTCAAGACCTGTTATTCATTCTTCAGTAACACAGAGGAACTGAGTACCTTCCTGCCTCTGGGTTCTGCAGAAACTCCTCTTTCTAGTGATCCACCTGTCTGCTCCTCTGTTTCAGTTACCCTGGTGCTGAAGAGGGTCCAGAGGGAAGTGAGGCTCCAGTGCGGTCTCTGGAGCTGCACCCTGGATTCTCATTCTTACAATCCATCCTCTTTGAACGGAAGGTGGCTTAGGAAGATGCTGGGGTGACTTAGTGCAGTGAAGGAGAGATTCAGAAGATGGTCAAGTGACTGTGCTGACAACACGTTTATAAGCCAGGCATTTTGATGACGGTATGGAGCTACTTGGGATTTTCATAGCACCCAGAGAGACACTATGTGGATGATTCTAGAACCATAAAAATAATTTATATTTGCCTATTTACTTGTTTCTGTCTTTCGGATAGAAAATGAGAACAGTGTCTATCTTGTTTGCCTGGGATCCCTGATGCCAAGCATGGAACCTTGCACACAGGCAGCACATCATGGTTATTTACTGAGTACACAAATAACTACAGTGATGTTCAAGCATCACCTCTACCACCTATGCCCAGGGCTTACCCATAGTGGGTGCATGATTGTCTGCAAATGGGCTGCTACCTCATGGATGCTGCTGTTGTTTCACAAGGGCTACTAACCATGAACACATTATCCCCATTGATTCTCTATTCAAACACAAGGCAGGCTGACATTTGCCTCGGTTATTGGAGCCATTGTTTTCACTGTACATAGAAGAACTCTAGACCCAGAGATGAACAAGGAATATGTGGTAAAAGGAGAAAACGGTGTTTTTACTCTTGGGCAAAGGAGGAATAGGCCGAGAGCTGAGAGCCCGATTATACTATTCTGGTGTCTTACCTGTTTTGTTCGTTTTCTCCCCTCCCTACCCCCCCCCCCCATGCTTTGTTTCAGTGAGAGGATTTGAATTTGAAAGGCATTTTTAGAGTTGTGCCAGTTAATGGCACCATGAACCAGCAGAGCTTGCCATTGAAGCCTGTCAAAACCTAGATCGTGTCAAAAGGACTTGGCACCGACTTGAAAGGGGCTCTCTTTGGCCAAAGGCCACTCAGCTTTAGCATTAAAAAGAATAGCAGACATGATGGAGTGATATTGAACCAACTCACAGAACAAGGATTTCTCCATAGTGTTTTTAAAACATTGTTGTTCACCTTCAGAATTCACTAGGATACCAACTTGTTGTTCGTATGATATAAAAATTATGGAAAATAAGCATTTCACCTACCTTTTCTTCATCTACAACATCTCAAGATAAGTAAACTAGCATCTAAAAGAAATTGCTCCCTTACAGAGGAATCCTTGCAGGAATATTGACAAAATTAAAAAGTGGCCATTTCATAACTATTCATGACTATGAAAATTTTGGCTGAAAGATTGATGGGGAACTTGATACTGAAGGCATCAGCTTGACAACACATGAATCTATGAATCAATTGTAATCCAACTAAATGTGGGAAAAACAGACATTACATCAGAGGTTCCCAGGTTTTTCTTGCATATTAGAAACACTTGGGGAGCTTTTAAAACTCCAAGCATTAAGGTCAAATCCCAAACCAATTCAGTCACCATGTTTGAGGTAGAAGTCCTGCACTAGTAATTTATTTCTTCTCTTTTGGAGGTTTTCTGGGTGACTCCAATATAAAGCAAAGTTCAGGAGCTCTTTCTGTTTGTGACTCATGATGTCATGCTGCACAGTAAGTGATGAACAATGCCCCTAAGATATGATATTATCTAAAGCCCACAGATCTGATTGTCTATAGAATCCTTGGGAATATAGCAACATCTTATACAATAACACTTCAAGAAACAATCAGAAATCCAATGGGAAGGCATGGTCAATAAATAGAATTTTAATGAATAAGGGTTGTTTAGAAGGCATTTCTTAAACTATAGCTGGAAGGATTATGAACCTTGCTATGACAGAGTAAATTGTATCTGACTAATAATCACATAGAAAACATAATATCTGCACAAAATAAAATAAAACTTTTATTGAGCTATGATCTGAGCTATGTAAAAGCACTGCAAATAAGTATGGTCAAAATTCCTACAGAATCACAAAGTAAAACAATGAAACCCACTATTTTGAACAATAAATGATTATTATAATTAATTAATTAATTTAAAGCATTTGACATGTGGTTAGAGAGATTTCTAGGTAGTTAAGAGCACTGGCTGCTCTTCCAGAGGACCTAGGTTCAGCTCCTAGCACCCATATGCTTCCGCTCACAACTATCCATAACTCCAGGTCCAGGGGATCTAGTTCCCTCCTCTGGCCTATGCAGGCTCTAGGTATGAATGTGGTTCCCTTACACACATAAAGTAAAAATAAGTAAGTCTAAAAAATAAAAAGCATTGCAGATGATGAAAGCAGTCAGGATTCAAACCTCCCAGATCTGACAAAAAATGAAAACTATTATGGTGAGTCATACATAGAAAGTACCCCCCGCTTTTTTATCTGTATTATATGCGTTAGTGATTACTTTGAATTACCAAAAATATATTAAATCTCATTAAGAAAAGAAATAAGATCATTTCCACCTTGGAGTCATTTAACCAAGAGGGAGCCCACACTTGAATTTTCTATTTCATGCTCTCTGTGTCTTCCCCGTTGTCTATCTGTTGGATGGATCTGAAACTCTACCTAGCTGAAGAAGGCTGTCTTGTGAATCTGTCCCTGTGTCTGTCTCTGTGTGTGAGTGTGTGTTTGTGTGTGTGTATGTGTTTGTGTGTGTGTGTATGTGTGTGTGTGTGTGCATGTGGTGTCTCTGACAAAGGACTTCACTTTGTCTTTATTAAACAGCATAGAAAGCATCACATAAGGAAGGAATGAGGATTACTTTACAGACATCTTAACCAGAGTATTACAAGGAATAAATCACTGGCTTTGACTAATTCCGAGGAGCCCAGTCAACAGACATCACTATTTATCAACCAATATCCATTACTGGTTGATTTCAATCTTTAAAGTAGATTTTAGGAAGTTGCTTTCAACTTCTTTATTCACTGCTATCAGCAAATGATACACATGTATTATCTGGGTCAGGGGTATGGAAGAGTACATAAGATTACATCTATGCATTAGCTTCAGTTATAAAAGTTGATTGCATGGGAAACCCAAGGCAGTGAAGGTTGATTGTTACATTGTTCTCTTAAATGCAGGTTAAACAAGAGTTTGAGTACACAGTAGGCTACCGATCTTAAGACTCAAGTGACCTCAAGGTGTATTACAAACTCCGTTGTGAGAGCCAGCAAAAATTCCATTCTCTTAGAATATAAGATATTTCCATAATATTACATTGCCCACTCATTTCTTCTTATTTTGTTTGCTCCCTCCCCCAACTGCAACAAATTATGCCATTGAGTTTGCCACATTTGGAGAAACTGCAAGGATCAGCATATCAGGAATGCAATAGATGAGCCTTGTTATGGGAAAGTCACCTCTGTGATCACGGTATGTAGAGACTCATGGCAGGTGAGTATTTTAAACAACTGTTTAATGGTAAAGGCCTTCACCAATTTTCATTGTCAGAATAGGCTAAAGAATTAGAAGGCAGAAAGTGGCAGCTGGAACGTGAAGTGGTTTGGGAGTTGGAAAAAGAAATCTTGAAGTTAAGGGCTACACCAGAATAGGTGGGACTCCAGAGATTGAAATTTCCATGAAAGGAAAACAAAAAACAAAAACAAAAACAAAAAAAAAAATGAGCTGACCATCCTAAGAAACTGTCCCCTTGAGAAGCTGTAGAATTTTTACACTACAAATGTGTATGGAAAAGATGCCAGGTAGAAGTTTTTTGAGGGCCTGGAGGAAAATCAGACATAGACTATGTACTGGACAGGAAAGAATCAATGTGTATGGAATCGCACATGTTGTTTTGTTGCTTTTAACGTCTTTATCTGTAAGAGAAAGGCACTGAAGTATGCATAGGCATAATTAGAACACTAGGTCACTTATTTCAGCAAGAGGCAAGAAACAAATGTATGCTGGGAGACAGGGTGACCATCATGGAAACCAACATTGGACTCATAGTAGTCCAGTATATTGACTGTCTCTTGACTGCTGTATAAAGCATTTTTTAAAGTAAAATTTATGATCTGTAAGTAAATATGGGGTTTAGAATTGAGTAGAGTCTGAAAGCCTGCAAAGACTTCTGTAATACATATGTCTCAAGTCCAGTCCTTTTTATTCTGAAAATCAGTATATCCACAGCACCAAAATGCCTGAGCCAAAATGTCCTGCTTCAAAATATACATGGAAAAAATTCCTTGGGGGGTCCAGAAGCATAACAAGAAGCAGAATAAAATTTAAGAGAGTCCAATTAGGTCCTGAATGACAGCCTGGCAGGTATATCATGAAAAACTGTGCCCTTATTTTCCCTGGAGACTGATTTATTTTGAGCTCAGAGTGAGGAACCCAAGCTTGTATGATCCAGGGAATTTCAAAATTATTCTTCTGGTCCCTGGTTATCTCAGTCTAATGCCTTCACAGTTTTAGTAGGGAGAAAATAAAATGTTTAGTAGAAAACACATTCTGAAACCATCAGTCAGAATCTGAGCAGGAAGGAGAAGTCACAATCACCTGCACATCTGAGATGAATCAAGTGAAAGAACGATTTTCAGAGCTACAAATGGGGTTATAAATGAAGGATGCTGAAACCTCTGCAGCAGGATGCCTTTGGTACCCTTAAAGGATGCTGAAGTCTCTGCAGCAGGATGCATCTGATAGCCAGGGCCTCAATGGTAAAGGGAAAAGAGATGATACTGGAGCCTGGTAAGATGAAATGAATGGTCTCCATAAGTCAGAGACACTAAGGAGCCTTGCAAGAAACATGATAAGAAAGGCAGACAATCTTAAACTAAATACCAACACTCCTCTCTTTCTGCTCACTGCGTGGTCTCTGTCTAGGATTCACCCATGATCCAATCAAAACTGGAAGCCAACATCATGGGAACTCAGGTCTGTAGAGGCAACTGTGGTGGTTTGAAAGAAAATGGGCCTCAAAGGGAGTGGCACTGTTAGAAGGTGTGGCCTTGTTGGAGTAGGTGTGGCCTTCTTGAAGGAAGTATGTCACACTGTCAAGGCTGGCTTTGAGGTCTCATATATGTTCAAGCCATGCCAAGTAAGACAGACCACTTCCTGTTGCCTGCACAATATATAAAATTCTCAGCTACCAGCTACAGTACCATGTCTGCCTGCATGCCACCATGTTCCATCATGATGATAATGGTCCACACTCCTGAAACTGTAAGCTGTCACCTCAATTAACTGTGTTCCTTTATAAGAGTTGCTGTGGTGGCCATGGTGCCTCTTCACAGCAATAGAAACCCTAACTAAGACCACAAACTCCTGGGTCAACAAGTAGGTCTTAGAGACTATTGATCGGATAGAGTGTGTGGGAGAAAGAATACCCAGCACACATTCCCAAAGGAGAGTCTACTTCACACTGGAACACATATACGCTGTAAAGTCATAACTGATGGCCAAGTGGTAAAATCATATATATAATGAGCTCCATTGTTTCAGATCCTTAGTTAAAAATGGGGCTACAGCTCAGCTTTTCACAGAAGAGCTGAGAACAGTGAGTGTTCAAGGCTTGACCTCATAATACACATACATATGGCTCTGAGGAATAAGTAGTCACTCAGACTCATTTGTAAAATCTAAAAGGAAAAATTGTTTCTACATTAAACTGTCACAAATTAGATGAGCAGAAAAGCAGAGGGTGGTGCCATGGTGGCCGTGGGCTTTCCTCATCACTCTGTTAAAAGGAAGGACTACAAGAGAGCAGAGTAGAAGAGCAACTTCGAAGTCCAGGCCAGTGGAAGGGGCATCACTGACTGCATGAGGCCCTGGAATCCTCATCAGTGTGGACTGGCTGTTCCCTTCCTTCCAAATGCCTCTCATCTCCCTGCCCAGTGCACAGGCCCCTTTCTTGGCTGATGATACCTGCAGCCTTGCCTTGGTATGTGATCTTTCCCGGCCCTTACATGTTCATGGCTGGTTAACTCCTACATTCAGCTCTGCTCAGTTTTCCCTTCCTGAGGGAAGTTCTCCCAACTGCCTCAGTGTGGTCAAATCTCCTTAGGCGCACTTTCACAATGACTAGAAATTTCCCTCAGAGTGGCTTTCACGTGTTTGGTCTGACTGCTCCATTGCTGAGTTATGACAACACCGCATTGCCCAGGGCCTCCTACATTACCTGATTCAAAGTAGCAAACCATTGGCTGAAAGAGAAGAGACAGCTAGAGAGAATGGCGGAGGGGAGAAGAAAGAAAGAATAGGAAGAAGGGAGGTGAGGAGGGGGAGAGAAGAGAGGAAAATTTGCACTTCACAGATATTCTTTCTTCCTTCCTTCCCCTCTTAATTCCTTCCTCCTCTTTCTTTATTTCTCCATCTTTCTTCCCCTCCTACCTTCATCAATCACCATTTCAGCCTACTTTTTTCTTGAATTATGATCTTCAATGAAAAATCTTTCAAAAAGTTACGACGATGTCCATATAATACTCCACATTCATATCATCCAACTCCAATGATCTCACATCCCAGTTTGTACAGCTGCACATTTAAGAAATTACTCACAGGTACTCTAGACAAGGACACAGAAAAACAAAATTATGATGCCTTAGGTTTTTGTTATTTTTTTAACAGGAGTTGTTGCCAATGAATTTCAGAAATCCCGTGACTTAGGTGTTTGAATTAACTTAATTGTCAACAGAACTCAAGCACAGAAAATAATTTAGATAGTGAGCAACAAATTCTTTTTTCACTATCTCTTTTGAATATTTGATTCCATTTGTTTTGGCTTTTTATTTATTTATTTATTTTAGGTTTTTGTTTGGTTGGTTGTTTGGTTTTTGAGAAAGGTATCATTATAGAGGCCTGGCTTGAACTCACTGTGTAGATCAGGCTGGTCTCAGATTCAGAAATCTGCCTGCCTCTGCCTCCTGAGTGCTGGGATTAAGGGTCTATGCCCCAATGCCTGGTCTTTAGTTCAGTTCCTTGAAACAGGAACTCCTGTAGCCTAGGCTAACTTAGAATACCTTTTGTAGTTGAAACTGGTCATAAATTCTTAATCATACTGTCTTAATCTTCTGGGTGCTGGGATTACAGATGTATACACCACCAAGTATGGGTCTTAGCACTATTTTTCATGGCTTAATGAAATTGGTCAGATTTCTACTTTATTTTACACTGAATTCAAAATGCATTTGGTACACACTCCAGGATTTCCACATACATGTGCTCTATCTGGATTCTTATTTTTCTCTAAATTTCCTCAAACTCTAGGAAAGTAGCCTGCACATGGAGGAAAGGATTGGTGAGTAACCAACTAGACCATGGAAGAGAAAGCTAGCATTTGTTAACATTATTTTATGTTGACATTTTACAAAGATCTTAACAGTAGCAACTACAGTGGTCAATGTTTAGTTTAGAGTCTCTACAGGACAGGTGCAATGACAACATGTGATGAACACATGATCGCACAGGTCCTCTTTATAATGTAGGGAGCTGAAGTATTATGTCTAAACACTGAGAGGTGAGGAAATTTGATATGATCAGAACTAGCCTTAATTTCTAAGCTTTGAATGGGTCCTTCCACTTTGCTCTTCCTGATTTATGTCAATCATGACAATTAATCCAACAAAGCATGAAGATCATGCTTAAGGGAATAATTTCAAACCTCACTATAAATGAGTGTTTTATAGAAGCCCAGAATAGAACTTCTCTAGTTTAGGAGGGGTTGAGGAACTAAAATTTTCATCTTACCCCTCATAATCCTCATTGCGCACCTTAAGAACTTCTAGCACATTCCACAGATAAACTTGGGGAATGAAGCTGTAAACTGAGAAATTGAGTTGAAGTTTCAAGATTAATTTCTAATTAGGTGAGATGTCAGACAGATGGATTAGCCTGGCTTCATTGTCCAGCACAAGGGTGAAAAGAAAATGTTTCCAGAAAAATAACTTTTAAAATGTTTTATAAACTCCCCAAACTCTTACTATTCTTGAAGCATTTTCATGTAACGAAAATACACAAAACAATGGTTACAAGTTGTGAAGAGAGAAGACACCAGAAGCTACAAAAATACCAGGCAATATCATTATAGCTGTGCTAACCTAAAGCCTACATCTAGTATTACATGCAAAAAGGACTGGACTTGATAAGATGAAACTTTAATTTCCACGTTTAAGTTCATTCTGGGCACATACAGTTTCTCAAGCAGAGTTTCAGATTTGCTCTTTTATTTTTTATCCGCAAAATGAATGCTGACCACCTCAGTCTCCCATCATCCTTATTCTTTACCTCAGTGGTGGCAACATCAGCAACTCTTTGTTACCTACAAGCCGGAAGGAAATGAACTTACTGGCTGAGCGTATTTCCTTGCCGCCAGGAGTAGCTATTAAAGATATCACAGGATCCAAATTTTATGTTTCTGTTGCAGGACTTCTGAAAGCACCAAGACTTCATCTGAAAGGTGGTTTTTCTAAAGCATGGCCCTCATCTTGTGTTCTGTGGTCAGATACATCTGAAAAATGCCACCTGCAGCACACCCATCGGAAAATTTGCAGGATATGCCATAACACATAAAGAGCTTGGAAAATCCCAAGGCAAACAAAGTTTGGGAAATGAAAATAAACTTTCTATATTTATTTAAACAGGGAACTATTTTATTTCAAACTATTTCTCCAACCTCACAATCATGAACACGTCTTTGCTACAATGAAACCATGTTCTAGAACAGAGAAGCACCACAAGATTGAAAAGGGAAAATGTAGCATGTTTGTCTTTCCATTGTCTACATCCCTCTTTTTACACAGGTGTTTTCTTGCATGATGGTTTTATTTTCTGATTACCTTAAATTCTAAAATATGAGAAAATGGTATTGGAAAAAATATGTTGAATAATGTCGTGGAATTTTATTTGTGCTCTAATAAATAAAGCTTACTTGGATTTCAGAGGAAAAAGCCAACCACTATATTAAATATAGACATCAGGCAATGGTAGCACAGACCTTTAATCCTAGCACTCTGGAGGCAGAGATTCATCTGGATCTCTGTGAATTCAAGGCCACACTGAGAACGACATGGCTGACTTCTTTCTGCTTCCCTGATCTCTCAGTTTTTACTCCAATATCTAGGTCCTGTTTTTTTTTTTTTTTTTTTTTTTCTTATTAATAAGGCCATTTAGCAATTCATCTTACATCTGGTGTCCCAATGTTTGTGGCACAAATTCACAAAAAAAGACTTGACAGGCCCCAGCTCAGGCCCAAGCTGCACACAGCTGGAGGCTCCACCCCACTTGGGCCAGAGTATCTTTGGCTTCATCTCTCTAGATCGGTGGTGGGCTCTCTCTGGATTCCCATCTCTGACTGCTACCACACTAAGTAGCTGCTTTGAAACTCCCCCAGAATTCTACTGTTCTACACAATCAGCAGACTTGATGAGTCAATTAAGATATCTTAAAGAGAGAAATTAGTTAAAAGAGAAATTTTTCCCACATTAAAAAAATGGGAAACATTTTACAATGGAGGGAATTTGGTCTCTGTTTGATAACATATTAGGCAGTCTGAAAATGGAACAATTAAATGAGGAGATAATTAATGTTGATGGGATTTACATATTGTCAATTATGAGTAATATTTGTTTGGTCATTCTTGCTTCAGCATTAAAAAGGTTGGTTAATTGGAGTGCCAATATAAAAGTTTTAGAAAAACTTGTTAAATCAAATAATTGAGGAATTCAGACCCAGACAGAAGAATTTAAAGGTGAACTTATCTCAACATTGTATTATATGGTTATAGAGAAACAGCCTAAGATTTTCAAAGAATCAAACATAATCTATCCAGTAACCTTACAGAAACTACCAAATGCTCAAGGTTGTGTATGAGCTAACTGGACTCCTGTGGAAATGTTAGATTTCAGGAGATTTAAAGAAGTTATATTCTCATATGCTATTCATTCTCCATTTGTAAAGCAGATGTTGAACTCATGGTCAACTTGTAACAGAATTATTCCTCAGGACTGGAAAGATTTGGTTACACCTGTCCTATAGGCTGGTCAAGAGTTACAATGGACAACCTGGTGGAAAGAGGAGGCTAAGACTATAGAACAATGGTGTAGGTTTAGAGGTATGGAAATTTCCCAAGATTAACTTCTTGGAGAAGATGATTGTGCTGATGTACAAAGACAATCTTTATATAATGACCACACACTAATTCTATGCCACATGGCAGCCATGAATGCTTGGGGCAGAAATGAAGAAGTAGGAAAGAAAATTGAGTCATTTATACAAGTTATACAGGGCCCAAAAGAAACCTTCATGGATTTCTTACAAAGGCTGTCTTTAGCAGTAAATACAATGATACCAAATTCAGAAGCTAGACAGATAATAATTGAATCTCTGGCTTTTGAAAATGCTAATGCAGCATGCAAAAGGTTAATTAGGCCATTAAAGACAAGCATTAAAGGCAGTACTCTTGAAGGAATGGATCTGAGATAAAATTAATATTGAATCTCAAGACCATGATGATACTTGGATAGGAGAGGTCATTTGCAGAGGTTTAAAATAATAATAATAATAATAATAATAATAATAATAATAATAATGTCACATGCTTTAACTGCAGTAAACAAGGTCACCTCAAAAGTCATTCCTAGAAATAATGTTTCTTCAAGGAACAATAGCAACAGAATGGTACTCCTTTCTGGAGTATGCAGAAGGTGTGGTAAAGGCAAACATTGGACTAAGGAATGTAGATCAACAAGAGACAGACAAGGTAATCCTTTGCCTTTGCCTTTGTCTTCTGGAAACTCCCCTGAGGGGCCTCTCATAGACCCCCATGGCAAATTCAGTTCAGTCCTTTCCTGTCATCATAGAAGAAACCCTTCCCAGAGCAATGAAATAACCAAATGCCTATTGTAAAATAACATACCGCTCAGGATGATAGAACAGCTATAGCAGAGAGAACAAAAACTCAGGAAAAACCATAAAGCCAATTTTTGGGCAAACTTCTATGAATAAATATGAATAAATGACATACTCTTGAGGATCTTGACACAAGTCTGAATGTTACAATAATTGCAACAGAATTGTGGCATCCAAATTGGCCTCTTTAAGAGGTAAATGTTTAGCTGTTTGGGATTGGAACATTATCTGAAGTAAAATAGAACACAAGATAGGTCAAATGTATAGGGCCAAAAGGTCAGAGAGGAAAATTAAAGCCATATGTGGCTAATATAGCAATCAATTTATGGGGCCATGATTTATTACAACAATGGAATACCCAGATTAACAATCCTCCAACCTCAAAAATAAACCATAAACTAACATGTTTCTGAGAGAAATATTAGAAAGTATAAAGAACAGTCACTGACCATCCAGATAGTACAAGAACAGGGCACAACAGCTGCTAATCTTTCAAAGACACCAACAGCTCTACCTTTAATATGGTCAACAGATAAGCCTATATGGGTTCAGCAATGGCCTTTAACAAAAGAGAAACTACAGGCCTTAGAACAGCTGGTATAAGAGCAGTTAAATGCTCAGCATATTGAAGAGTCAACCAGCCCTTGAAATTCTTCTGCATTTGTTATTAAGAAGAAATCTGATAAGTGGAGAATGGTAACAGACTTAAGAGCAATTAACAAAGTAATTCAGCCAATGGGCTCTCTACAATCTGGAATTCCTTTGTCTACTCTGTTACCTACAGGATGGTCTCTTATAGTCACAATTTAAAAGACTTTTTCTTCTCAATACCCTTACCTTTGTGATGCCTACTTACACTAATTCTCAGCCAGTTAAGAGATATCTATGGAGAGTTCTCCCACAGGGGAAGTTAAATAGCCCAACCCTGTGCCAATATTTTGTATGACAGCTGTTGGAAGTAATAAGTAAACAATTTCCTAAATCTATAATTTATTGTTACATGGACAATATTTTACTAGCTAATTCAATTGCAGATACCTTAGAAAGAATGTTTGAAGAACTAAAGAAAAATTTGCCTTGTTGGGGGTTACAAATTGCTCCTGAACAGATACAAAGAGGAGATTCTATTAATTATTTAGGATATAAAATAGATCTACAAAAATTAGGCCCCCAAAGGTGCAAATTAGGAGAGATCAGTTATGGACTCTTAATGACTTTCAAAGATTATTCAGAGACATTTCTCATCTACGAACTGTTGTTGGAGTAAAAAATGATGAACTGAGTAATTTGTTTAAAACTTTAGAAGGTGACAAGGACTTAAATAGTCCAACAGATTTATCAGCTGAAGCTGAGAGAGAATTGGCTTTGGTGGAATAGAAAATACAGAATGCACATGTGGATCATGTAGATCCAAAGTTTTATTGAATTTTGGTTATTTTACCTTCTAAGCATTCTCCTATAGGAATTTTAATGCAGAGGGAAGATATTATATTTAAATGTATATTTCTACCAAATAAACTGAATAAAAAATTAAAAACTCATGTGGAAAATATCTCTGACTTGATTTTAAAAGGAAAATTGAGATTTTGTCAATTAGCAGGAATAAACTCAGCAGAAATTGTCGTACCTTGAACTAATGATGAAATTGACAAATTATGGGCAGAAAGTGAATATTAGCAAAGAGATTGCAGTAATTTTTTTGGGAGAGATTAACAGCAAATATCCCCAAAATGATAGAATTAAACTTATAAGGAGAGCTGATAGAATCTTGCCTCTCATTGTATGGGAAACACCAATACCTGTAGCCCCTACACTTTATATAGATGCAACCAAACAAGGAAAGGTAGGTTACAAATTAGAACATTCAGGTAAAGTGGTTCAAAGTCCTTATAATTCTGTCCAAAAATTGGAATTATATGCTATTCTGATTGTATTAATGGATTTTTCGCAAATTCTCAACATAGTTACTGACTCTCAGTATGCTGAGTGGTCTTATATATTGAGACTACAAAATTTATCCCTGATTTTTCCATAACCTGGCAACAGGCCAAGGAAATTGTAAGGAAATGTTCTTACTTGTTCATTTTACAATCAGACTCCACTACCAGCAGGATGTAACCCAAAGGGTACTCAGGAATGAAATCTGACATATGGATGTGTTTCATTTTGCAGAATTTGGAAAATTGAAATATGTACCACACTATTGATACCTATCGAAGATTGCAGCGGGCAACTGCTCTGAGTTCTAAAAGGGCTAATTCTGTAATCATGTATTTGATAGAAGTTATGGCCACCATGGGTATACCTGCACAAATTAAAACTGACAATGCTCCAGCATATGTCTCTGGTAAAATGAAACAGTTTTTTGCTTATTACAATTTAAAGCGTATTACAGGTATAGCACACAATCCTATAGCCCAAGCAGTCATAGAAAGATCAAATTGTATTCTAAAGGATATACTAAATAAACAGAAAGGGGTAACAACCCCCCCCAGAAATAGACTGCATAATGCTCTATTAACTTTGAATTTTCTCAGTGCTAATGAGAAAGGAACAACAGCTATAAAGAGACATTGGAAAATAGAAAAAACTACAGAATTAAATCAGCCTATATACTTGAAGGATGTACTGACCTCAAAATGGAAGCTAGGATATGTAATATGTGGGGCATGAGGTTTTGCTTTTGTTTCTACAGGAAAAGAAAAGCTATAGACACCATCAAAATTGATAAAAGTTTGATTTGCACAAGAGAGACCCCCAGCCAGCATGACCATCCATTTAAACTAACTTATACCACTTATAAATGTTTTTTATTTAATTATATATAACTTGCCAAAAGGGAACCTCCCCAAAGTTAGGGTTCAGGATGTAGCTGGAGTTTTCTCCAGTCCTGCCAGGGCCCGCAGCCACTCAGACCAAAATAAACACACAGAGACTTGTATTACTTATAAACTATACGACTGTGGCAGGCTTCTTGCTATCTAGTTCTTATATCTTAAATTAACCCATTTCTATTAAACTATAAGTTGCCATGTGGCTTGTGGCTTACTGGTATTTTATATCTTACTTCTCATAGTGGTGGCGGCTGGCAGCATCTCCTGACTCAGCCTTCCACTTCCTAGAATTCTCCTCTCTGCTTATCCTACTTATACTATACTTCCTGCCTGGCTACTGGCCAATCAGTGTTTTATTTATCAGTCAATCAGAGTAACATATTTAAAGCATACAGAAAGATATCCCCAGGATGGGGAAGATTTTTTTGTTTTGTCTTTCAGGCGAATGAAGGCTAGGGAATCTGAAGAACACTGGACGAATGAGACAGCTGAAGAAAAAAGACAAATCATCCCCCACCCCCCAAAAATGTCCCAAGAAAAAAGAATAAATTGGCCTATTGGTATATCACATACAAAATTTCCTAAGTCTTCCTTAATGTTTATTTCTGCTGTTCTCTATGGACACTTAACACAAATACTCTTTATGTGGTCCAGTTCAATTAAAAGTTAAAGCTGGCTTTGGAGTTGGGGTATGGCTCTTTCCTTTTCTAAACCCAAGCATGCTTGCTAAAAGAAAATGCAAAATCTCTGTATCATGTCAGAATAGCCACCTGATATGGGAGAGAAGAAAAACCAAAATTAAAGGGTTATTTTAATGCCACTAATCTCATAATTCTTTGGTTCTATTTTGATTCTTTAAAACTTTTCTTAAGCTATAAATTTTATATCAAAATTTATAAGATTAATATATATATATTTATACTTTTGTCATGATATTAATGGTCATATAGAGTACTAACTTATTCTAGAAAAAATAATTCATCTATCTTTTGGGAGCAATATGATAGGTGTCTCAGCAAAAGTTAATAGAGGAAAATAGCCATTCTAGCAGCCTATACCTACACCCGTGGTGCACATGCATGCACATGGCATTCTATCATGCAGTTTCCATAGCCCCTTCAAGCACAATGGAAGAGAAACACAAGACCCACACCACTCCCAGCCTCAAAAACAGCCCCCCTCTCTCACTGATCACTGCCGATCCCACTGGTATTGATGGTTATAAATGAATCTATAATCAAAAGTTTACCTTGAGAGTATTCCCAACCCATGTGCTCCCCGATTAGAATAAATACAACCTACTTGTAATGTGTGGGCTTAAATTAGTCTTCTAATATACTCCTCAAACATTAAATTAGTCCCAAATTACAAGGTATTGGTGATATGCCGGATAGTGCCATAGATTTTTCAGCTTTTTCAAGAACCCAGATGGTCAAGAAGAATGTTACCTGTGGTGATATTGTATCCCTCAATATATTGTGCACCCTAATAAACTAGTAAAGATTTGTGCTACATTTGGTGTCCAATTTGTGGGGCATGAGTTCATAAAAAGTCACTTATCTGTGGCCTTGCAGACCCTGGATCAGGCCAGAACTGCATGTGTTCAGTAGGATCTGCTGAAGGAGGCAGAGGCAGGAGGATCACGAGTTCAAGGCCAGCCTGGGAGGCTTGTTGAGGAGAAGCTGCAGCCAGGTCACGAAAGGTGTGGTGGGACCACGGAGGCGGCAGCTGCTGCTCTGTGTTGCTGACTGCTTCTCATCATTTTGGTGGCTCCAATGCTGTCACTGAAGGATTTACCACTGCTTGTTCAGAGAACAATTGCCAGGACCGTTGTGTTACAAGAGAACACTGACAAAGGTCAGTTTGGAGAAGTTTGGCGAGGAAATGGTGGGGAGAAGTTGCTGTGAAAATATTCTCTTCTAGGGAAGAACATTAGTGGTTCTGAGAGGCAGAGATTTATCAGACTATGATGTTACAACATGAAAACATCCCAGGATTTATAGCAGCAGACAACAAAGACAATGGCACATGGACTCAGCTGTGGCTGGTGTTGGATTACCATGAGCAGGGATGCCTTTTTGATTACTTGAATGGATACACTGTTATAGTGGAAGGGATGATCAAACTTGCTCTATGTATGGCAAGCGGTCTTTCCCATCTTCACATGGAGATTGTTGGTACCCAAGGAAAGCCAGCTATTGTTCATTGAGATTTGAAATCAAAGAATATCTTGGTGAAGAAGAATGGAACCTGTTGTATTGTAAACTTGGGACTGGCTGTGAGACACGATTCTGTCACAGATACAATTAAGATTGCTCCAAACCACAGAGGAGGCACACATACACATAAACACACACACAAAATTTCTTCAGGGAACCATGACCATGCCTAACAGTGACTTTTAAATCTCCAAAGAGATGACAGGTTCCTACAATAAGATGACAGGATCCCACAATGTCGATTCCACATGGACTATGATAAAGCTACCTAATACCACCCAAAGATCGACTTTGGACTACAAACTGCTCAGAATAATTTCAAGATAGCTAGCTGAGATGATCCAGACTACTTGAGCAAAGACTTGAGATAATCCCTGCACTTTTCCATTATGCAGATACTGGATAAATGATACAGCTAAATCTCAATAACCCCAAATTTATCTTTTCAGGATCCCCTAAATATGCCTTTGCCCCTAAACAGCAGGATGTAGTTTTAAGAGCATGATGCCTACATTCTCAAAAGGTGGGGTGGGTGTTTTTTGGTTGTTTAATGAGTTATGGATATTGTTACTGTGTACAATGGTTGGTTACAAGTTGTTCATTGTTAATGGTCAGAAAAAAAGTTAAACAAAGGAGATTAGATACTGGGTTCTTGTTTAAGATTAAAAAAAGAAAAAGAAAAAGAGGATATAGAAAAGGGTAGATTATGGAATCGACTCTGAAAAGAAAAAAGGGAAACATTAGAAATTATAAAAAGTAGATTTTTGAATCTACTCTGAAAAGAAAAAAGAGAGAATAGGTATATGTTAAGATGAAAAGTTACATTATTGAATCTACTTTTAAAAAGGAACTACTTGCATTAAATAGGATAAGTAATGAAAATTTTTGTCTGAATTTGTCAAATGCTAATGGACTGGACATTGTTAACATATATAATGGAGTTTTTTGTCTGAATCTGTAAAATGTTAATGAACTAGACATTGTTAATGTAATTCTTGACTGTATATATTATATATACTTATTGGACATAATTTTTCTTATATTAGATATAAGCTTCTTTTGTTATTTTAGACAAAAAGAGGAAATGTTGTGACATTGTATCCCCTAATATATTGTGCACCCTAATAAACATATCTGGGGTCAGAGAACAGAACAGCCACTAGGTAGACTTAGAGGCCAGAAAATGGTGGTGCACACACACCTTTAATCCTAGCATTCTGGAGGCAGAGATCCATCTGGATCTCTGTGAGTTCAGGGCCACACTAGAAACAGCCAGGCATGGTTTAATGATGACAGGAAGCAGAAAGGTATGTAAGGCATGAGGACCAGGACCTAGAGGCTTTTAAGCTTTTAGGCTTTTAGCAGCAGTTCAGCTGAGATCCATTTGGGTGAGGACTTAAAGGCTTCCAGTCGGAGGAAACAGGATCGGCTGAGAAGTTGGTGAGGTGAGGTTAGCTGTGGCTTGCTCTGCTTCTCTGATCTTTCAGATTTCACCCCAATACCTGGCTCCCAGTTTGTTTCTTATTTAATAAGACCTTTTAAGATTTTATTGCAGTTACTGAATTTGGATACATGTTTTTAATGGAATTATTTTAAATATTCTTTTAACATTGGGTGCAGAGTTGCAGTTAAAGAAAGCTACTTGCCTATATTTACAGCTAAAATAACAAATAATTTCCAGAACAAACTAGCCACTCCCCAAATCTTGTAATCTGAAGTGAGTAGAACTGTGTGTCTAAGGATGCAAAAAAAAAAAAACACAAAAAAACAAAAAACAAAAAAACCCAAAACCCAGAAACAAACAAAAACAAACCTAAAGTATATACTATGCAAACGTATTTCATCACAACACAACACAAGGAAAATGGTATTCACTCTGGTTGCCTTTACTCATGCCCCTCTGAGAAGGAAGTCAGAAAAATTGCCTGAATTCAAGAAAAAGATCTCTAAGTTAGATGTCCAATCATTACCCTCTATTGAAGAATGTAAAAAACAAAACATTTTAGATCTATTCATGACAAAATAAAGGCACTTTCATATCAATTCCATGCAAGAACTTTTCCCTATTATACTGAGGGTATAGAATGACACTAATCACCAAAGAAGACACTTGGAAGTCTCTGCTGAATGGGACTGAATAAAATAAGAGTTCTGATTCCCTTTTGGGGAACATTTTTTTTTTTTTTTGTAGCATAAAGGCAGTTGGTAAAAATGAACCAGAAGAAATATTTTTAAAGGAAAAGCACCTTACTAGTGTTCTTGGAAGGCAGCCAAGAAGTGGTATCACTCGCTGTCATTAAAGTTATTGAGGGGTTTTAAAGCCCCAAACTGTACTGTGGCAGGTATTATTTCACTCTCTCAATGAGGTCTTAATTCAAATCAGAAAATGTATCCCTCTATATTACTTCAATTTGTTAGGAATGGAAAAGAGAAAATAAGAGTTGTTTAACCTGTGCAAAGGACATATATCAAAATCTGCACTGTTACCCTATAGCAATTATGATGCTCCAGTTTATTTTTAAAATGGCTCAGAATTGCATGTGCTCAAGCTGAAATCCCACATATGGCAAGAGCAATTCCTTTAATGTAAGACACATTTTTTCTTATCCACTTCCCTCTGCTACCTCATATCTTTCTTTCATAAGCTACATCCCTCTTCACAGAAATACCCTTCAGCAGTGAATGCCAGGAAGACACACGCTTATGAAAAGGCAGGAAGAGCATCCACTATCTTGACTTTCTTTACAACCGGGCAGTAACATTTCTTTCAGGGTGGCTAGCCCAAGATCTCTCTCGTTGCTTTTAATACTCTGCAGCTGAGAATTTAGTTATTTTTTTTCTGAAGGATAGGTAGTAAAGGCAACACAAAGATAAATCGACAGGGTCAGAGGTTAGGAATTGTTTTCAATATCAGAACCTTTAAATATGAACTTCTTAAATTTGGAAGGACCGCAGACAAGAGAAAATAAGGTTTTAAAAGTATGAAGTGAGCCTCAGAGGGCTGCCAGGAGCATTCTAGGGCTGAAAAGAGACTCTGGTATGCTCTTTCATTACCCCATGTTTCTCCTCTTCTCCAGCCCATTGATCTTCCTGACAAATGCCCAAAGCCTCACTTAAGATAATCCCTTACTCAAAAGAACATGGGATTTCCAATAAAAGAAAAGGAATTTGAAATATGGATTCCAATTACTTGTCTCTGGTTTCTGGATAATTCTCCAAGGCTCCCAGAGCAGTTTCTAGCCCTGTTATTTATTTATTTCTATCCAACCCTTGTTCCCAAAATAATTTGATATACCTCACAGAAATAAAAAGAATAAAAACAGCTAAAAATAAATTGAATGAGGGAGATCATTACAAAGGGAAAAAAAGAGGAAAATGCAACATACAAAAAATGCTCACAGTAGGATCTCAATAATCCAAAGGAATCTTTTTGGATCAACTGTCATATGCCAAGAAAGTACCTCCCATCTATGATGGATCCACAGCACATGTTATACCAGGGCAGTGAAATATGCCATTGATTGAGAGGAAATACTAACAAAAGCTCAAAAAGAAGGATGATATTGAAAATGTCCTCCATGATGTTGTAACACACAGGGCTTGAATTTCTAAAGCAAGTTGTCCCTAAGCCATGAAAGTCTGAAAATGAAAAGGGAAAGGAAAACGAAGAGAGAAAGGAGCAGGGTAGAAATGAGGGCATGGGTGTGGGAATAGGACAGAGAAAACAGGACAGGTCAATGTTAACCCAGGTATCACTTATTAAAGAACTGAAATAATTTATTGCATAATTGGAAGCTCAAATTCATACATCACCTGGACTCAATTGCACTTCTGTGATGCTATAATGCAATATCATATAAATCAATTGGCTCAGAATTCAAAATTAGAGCCCAATTACCTGCGTGAGAGAATCATAAATCTAACTTGATTTTTTTTCTAACAGGGTTAACAACTTATCATGCCTGCCTCAACTCAGCAAAATTCATTTTCTAGACTCAAGAACAACTGTGCACACTATTTCATCACCCTGACTAGTGAGCCAGGTGGAGAATCTAGAGAACATTGTGCACACTATTTCATCACCCTGACTAGTGAGCAGGTGGAAGTCTAGAGGACAATGTGCACACTATTTCATCACCCTGACTAGTGAGCAGGTGGAAGTCTGGAGGTGGTGGGGTGGAATGTTAGGGAAGTAAAAGCCTAAAGCAAAGGAAACAATGTAGAATAGTGCCTGCTGTTCAGGACCCCAGTTATAGCAAGGTAAATCCGAGTGCAGCGGCCAGGGCAAGCAGGCATTCAACACCCAGACATCTGTTACTTGGGGATGTCTCAGAGCAAGAATGGTAAAAGACTCCAGTGATTTTCTTGCTCTGAAAGAATTATCTGACGCTATAGAAGTTAAATCAAATGCTAAAACAGGAGACAAATTGAAGGCCCACTTACAGCTCACCCAAAAACTCACGTTCCTGGATGAGTGTAAGCCACATTAAGCGGGACACTACCTTTTCAGGTGCAGTATCCTCAATTGCTTTTTGGTGGGAGCCATTTAAGGGTTTACTTAGTGATTACAGCAATCACAGAAGAGGAAAGCTTGGGGTAGAGCATGAGAATAATTGGTGAAATTTTTGTGTAGGGCAACTTTCTATTGAGTATGACTGTGCACACATACATATGTGCATGTGTATATATAATCCGTTTTGATATAAAATTCCATCTCCATAAAGTTTTTAAGACATAACTGAAGAAGAGTACAAATATATACAAAGCTTGTTGTTGCAATATGGTTTCCAAGAACACAGAGAGAAGCCAATTACAAGTTCATTAAATAGAACAATTTCTCCAAACTACATTTCATCCATATAAAGTAATATCAGACTGAAATGAAAAAAATTACAGCTTAAATCTTATAGCCATGGCACAGGGCTGTAGGAAACCACATTACTGGGTCATGATTCTGCAGCATGACGGGGAGGTGAAGGGGACAGAGAAGGAAGGGATCCCCAGGGAAATGAACCTGTCCCTGCTATAGTAGGGGTTATAATGACACTTTCCTAAGTCTTCTGTTGTGTTCTTTGTGTCTTTTTGAAAGGATGGGAGGCAGCCACAACCTCACACAAAGCAGAAGCCAGAGTCCCTGTAACGCTTGTCACACAAAGCACATGCTCCAGTCCCACCATGGCTGTGTTTGTAGAAATTCACACAAGTTGGCACATTTTGTTGAGGAGAGGAGCCTGGTGGGCTGAAATTAATCATTGTCCACCTTATCTTTGTGACCCCTAAGCCATAAAATCATAGTCATAACTCTTCCTCTGAGAGGAAAGAATATTCTTTCTACACCTACAATAGGTTTAGAAAACTCTGGAACTCTACCTTCCACCTTTAGCCTATTGGTGCCTGATATTCCTACAGTCCAAATAGATCCATAAAACTATTATTCAGATAGTAGATGTTCTCCCCATTGTGTGGTGTGTGTGTGGTGTGTGTGTGTGTGTGTGTGTGTGTGTGTGTGTGTGTGTGTGCATGTGTGTGTGAAGGTCAGGGCACTAAGTGTCATTTCTCAGAGTATGTCCACTCTTTTCAGACATGGCTTGTCATTGGCCTTAACTGTACAAGTAGGCTGGGCTGACTGGACAGAGTTTCTCAAATATTATTTATGGACCAGTCTTAATGATATTCTTCCCAGGGACCCAGAAGAGAAACTACAAATAGTGAGAATTGTTTTCGAGGAAAGAATCTTCGCACACCATGCTTTTTGTCCATTTACTTTATTCCTCTATGGCAAAATTCTACCTACACAGCTTCAGTTCCATCCTGAGTCTCAGCTCCTCTCTGTACCTAATTTTTCTGCCCCCTCACAGCCCTGGTAATAGCTAAGCCTCATGCTTTTGGTCTCATCTTCATCTTCTATTCCCTCGTCCTCTGTCTGTCTTTCCAGCTCCTCGCTCCTGGCCCTGATACACTCTACAAGAGATCTGCCCTACCACCTATAGAATCTCTGCCTTCCTCTCTTCTCTCTGGCCATGCGGCTCTGTCTGCCATCTACAGAAAAACTGTCTCATTTTGTCTTCTCCATGTGAGTCTCTGCCCCCAGGAATTCTGCCTCACTCTTCACTCCACCTGGACATGGAAAATCCTCCTTTGTTCTGAGTCAGTAACTCTGGAATGCCACTAGGCCAGCAGGCAAGGGATGGTCTGAGCTGCATTTGCACAAGAAGCAAAGCTATGCATCTACAGCCTGTCTGTCTCCTGGGCTCAGCCAGGGAGTTTGTTACGTAGAGGATCAGCAGGTCTGAGAAGCTGAACTGTTTGCCAATATGGTCTAGTAGTACGTGGGCCCACAATAATTTCATTACAGAAGACAGCTGAAATATTAAAAACTGAATAACACCAAATATTCCATGATAGATGACTTCCTCTAGAAAACTGCCTTGAGATTTCTAGGTATAGCTTTAATACACAGCTGAATCTCTTTGATATATTCTTGTAGCCCACAAGATCTGTTAGTCCCCACCACTCCTATTTTGGACTTACAAACATGTTGCCATGTCTGGCTTGTTTTAAATGTAGGTTCTGAGGCCCAAATTCATGCATTTGTGCTTGATAGGTGAATGCTTTACCAACTGCACCATCTCCCAGCCCCTGAATTCTTGCTTTAGCACAGTTCTCCCTGAGCCAGGTGTGTGTCAGTCTCATCTGGGCCATGCTATGGGAAGATATTTATGATAACAGATTAAGAGACCAGGAAGGACCTTTGTGTACATCCCTCCAAATGCACTCAGTTTTCGCAAGAGAAGTCATCCACAAAAGAGCCAATTGGGACAAAAACTGAAAAGCTAGCTCTAGCCCATTGTTTACCAACTGTGGCAGTTTGAATAGGAATGGCCCCTATAGGATCATGGATTTGAATGCCTGGCCACAAGAGAGTGGCACTATTAAGAGGTGTGGCCTTGTTGGAGGAAGTGTATCAGAGGGGACTGGCTTTGAAGTTTCAAATGCTCAAGCTAGATCCTAAACCTGATCTATCTCTCTTTCTGCCTGCTGCTTGTGGATCTGAATGTAGGTCCCTCAAGAGGCTTTCTAACACCATGTTTTCCTGCTTTTTTTTTTTTTTTTTTTTTTAGTAATAGTTGTTAGGGGCAGGGTGTTTCTTCACAGCAATAGAAACCCTAACTAAGACACCAACACACTTCTGATTCCATTCAAAGATGTGATTGCGGGTGCCTGTTTTGAGAGAACTGGATATTTATGATATGTATTTGGCTAATTTTGGTATACATCACACTTTTGACATTGCCATGAGACATCGGGAGAATGTCCTCATATGGTACAGGCATGCACATTTTTACTGATGCTCCGAGGAGATGTTGGGTAATGGAGATTACATCACAAGCTACTACAGGCTCCACTCCGGTTCTGCTGGCAGTAAAGGTAAATGTTTGGGAAAACGCCACATGGGTCAGTTGGTGACATTTTTAAAGGGCTTAATGTCAGAAGCACAAATTTTAAAGTGAATTTCCTTTTTATCATTCCCCATTAAATCTAAACATATAAACTGTAAAACATCTGGAGCAAAGAGCAAAATGATAACAGAGAAATTTCACAAAGTTTAACCAAGAGACCATAGAGTTAGAATTTTAGTATAGTTCCTTCTATTTATTTTTCTGTTTTGACAGGTTGATATATATCAAGCATTTTAAGATTAAAAAAAAAAAACACCTAAGTCTTTTATTGGTTCATTGTATCAGCTTACTAAAAATCATTTGTAAGTACTGGGGGTATTTTTGATACTCAGAGGCAGAGCATGTGCACAACATGCTTAAGGCCCCATCAGTAACATTATGTGAGTGTGTAAATGATATTCCATAATATGGGCATGCAATTATGTTGCCATTAGCTTGTCATTTGCATTTTTCTACTATACATAATGTATACATAATGCTATAAATATCACTTTATAAAATGAACTTGGACTTTAATTTCTGATATTTTCCCTTATCTTCAGTTCCTCCAACAGGGGCTCTGAGAGTAAACTCTATGAACATTTGAAGTTACTAGAATGTTTGTAACACATTTTCTTATTCTTACCGGCAGCAGACAAATGTATCCATTTTATCTTTCTTACACAACACGGTTCTTATTATATTTTGTACATTTGCCTTTGGTTAGGGTGGTTGGAGCACATGTGCTACAGGGTACGGTTAGAGGACAGGGCTCAGGAGTCAGGTCTGTCCTGCCACCATGTGGGGCCCAGGACCTGAACCCAGGTTGCCAGGTTTGGCAGCAACTGTCTTCACCCACTTTCCAGCTCTCCAAACCAGCAATAAATACTTTCAGGTCTTGGTTAATGTTATAGGAGACAGAAATACCTATTTGAATCTTTGTCATTAAACAGCTTCACAGGCTTACTGGTCATTGTATTACGTTTTTGTTGGCAAATCTATTCCTGAAGACTTTACCTACCTACTAAATGAGAAGGAGGGGGGGAACATGTCCTCAGGAGACATGTAGTTGTCTTTTCTTTTTAACAAATAACAAAAAATGAAACTTGTAACAAATTAATAACCTTTACTACAATCACTAAAGGTTAAGAAAAAAAGAACCGATTCAGTTAAGGGAGGAAGAAAAACAGAAAAAAACACACTTGTCTCAAATATAACATGGCTTCACCTCATTAATGATATGTTCATGAAATTTTTTTATGTGTTGATTCCAAATATTAGACTAACAAACTGATAAGTGAAAAAAACAAAGTGCTACATGGTACTTCTTTGGTACAGGGCATATAAAGTAGGAAACTACTTTTAAAAAAGAAAGTGCTCTGGGGTGGGGTACAGTTAATAGAGCACACAGCTGGCATGCACAAGGCAGTAGCGTCATCCCCAACACTGCCAGAAAGCAAAATAAAATAAAAACTCAAGAGTTCACACCCTACTTTGTAAGAAAGAGTGAGGAAGCTTCCTTACAGCTTTTCCCTCCACAAGTATCTTTTACATAATATTGAAGGAATATGAAGGGTAAGGGGCAGAAGCTATTAGAAGATAAATGATTTCAATAAGTCTGTTGACCCTTGAATTGTAGCACAAGAAATCAGAACCTGGGAGGGGGCTACATTCAAGAAATGCAGACCTGCCTACCTACCTGAGAAGCAGTCTCAGAGGAACAGGGGGAGCAGGTGGGGGACAGCTGGGGACAGGTCAGCAGGTAGTATTTTGCCCCCACTTCTACCTGAAGCAAACAGCAGCTTCCAGTCAATAAGAACGTGGGCAGTGAGTAGGAAAATACCACAGGTGTTAAAATCTGACTGCAGCATGCTGGGATTTCCCCATTCCCATGCAAACACCTTACACTGAAGGTTTTCAAGTATACAATGTATGCGACCCAGTGAAGTAAAGAGCTGGAAAATCGACCTTTCACACTGATTACATGTGTGTCATCTAATATGCCAAGAAAAGGGAATGCATACATAAAACAGCAGAAAACAGCATGCTGCAGAAAGACAGTCTAGAGAGAAAAAAAAACTTTAAAAAGAAAATCCATTTAATGTCATCAAGAAAGAATGGAGGTGATTTGGTAACTGCATGAACAAAACAATATTACATGAAAAGGGAATAATCACATAGGGAAAATTTCTTGAGAATTATGATTTCTTAACTAAAAAAAACTCAATACAGAAGTGTGATTTCAAGTGAGAGAAATCCCCTGGACTACAAAGATAGATACAAAAATAAGTGGGGGGAAGGGATAGGATATAAAGAAAATCAATCCAGGAGGTCTAAGAATGGGCTAACACAATTTTCAGAATGAAAAGGAAGAAACAAGTAAAGGAAATTATCAAGGATATTATATTAGATTATTTTCTGGAATTAAAGGGAGGCATGAATCCTTAAGGCAAATAATGAATTCTGAAGTGTTAGAAAATGAAGAGAAATTCTTAACAGCTTCCTGATGAGACAAAAAGAAAAAAATCCCCCAAAATAAAGGATTTCAGTAGCATCAGACTTAACAGCCATGCATAGAAAACTAGAAACATTATGGTAGACAAAAGCTCATACTGACAGCATCGATTGAATTTTGAGAGCAAACTAAGAAACTCCAAATATGCAAGGAGTGAGATAGTTAACCTTCCATTCACCTTTCTCTACTTAGAAGAAAAGGAAACTTACAAGGTAAGTCAAATAAAAAAAAATTCGTTGGATCCCCTGCTGTGGATATCACTCTATATAAATAAAACACTGATGGCCAGTGGCCAGGCAGGAAGTATAGGTGGGACAAAGAGAGAGGAGAATTGGGGAAACAGGAAGAAGGAGGGGAGACACTGCAGCTACAGGCAGGACAAGCAACATGTAAAGACGCTGGTAAGCCACCAGCCATGTGGCAAGGTATAGATTTATAGAAATGGATTAATTTACGCTATAAGAACAGTTAGCAAGAAGCCTGTCATGGCCATACAGTTTATAAGCAATATAAGTCTCTGTGTTTACTTGGTTGGGTCTGAACAGCTGTGGGACTGGCAGGTGACAAAGATTTGTCCTGACTGTGGGCCAGGTAGGAAAACTCTAGCTACAATCCCCATGTGACCCTAGCCCTGGAGGGCCCTTGGGGAGTCTTGGATGTTCCAATACGCAGGCTAGGCATTTGCTGCCCAAAGGAGAGCAAAATGGATGTCTGTGAGAAAGGGAGGGAGAACCACGAGAACAGACTACAGAACGAGCTTGCAAATGTGTGTGTGTGTGTGTGTGTGTGTGTGTGTGTGTGTGTGTGTGTGTGTGTGGAGAGAGAGAGAGAGAGAGAGAGAGAGAGAGAGAGAGAGAGAGAGAGAGAGAGAAATCTGTACCCAGAAATCAGAAATTCAAGCAGAACCAAATAGAAACAACTTCATAAGAAAGACCTGAAACATGTCACACAAATGAAACAACAGAAGGAGTATACAAAATGATGTGCAGGAAGAACCTGGCCCTGGACCCAGTCTCCTCAGAGCACACAGGAGTTGTGACACAAACTACAGAGACAACATAGGATCCCACTAAACAATCTAGCTAAGTCATAATCGTGCATATAAGGGCACCAAAGGACCCCTCTGGTGTCAGAGCACATGTACACTGAACTGGGCAGTGCTGAAACGGTGTGTGGCTGAGCCAATGGAAGAGGAGGGGTTGTGGCAATGGCGCGGCTCTACACATCGCTCGGAGTAGATCGCCAGGTCAGTAAGAGTCCCAGACATGGCAAGCAGGGAATGAGCGCGCTGCTGTTACAACGGAAGGACGGGAAAGACGTAAAGCAAACCCTTCCCATTTTCAGAGGAAAATAAACAGCCTGTGTGTTTCTTTTTAGAAGTCAATAAAGACTAAGCGGCAATGTGGGAGGTACCAGATGTGAGCTTTAAAAGGACATCCTTTCAGAAGTACGGACAGGACCTGCTTGCTCTAATGTTTCTAGACTATTTGAGTTTTAACTAGGTTTTGATTTTTTTTTTTTAAAGAAAGAAAATTATAAAAATGGCAGATACACTGGGACAAGCTCTTTTACTTAAACCAAAAGCAAATACCTGAGCGTCAAGCCTCTGGGCAGTGCAGGAGGAGCGGTGAATATAGTCTAACTGGATTTATTTCTAATGAGGAGAGAGCAAGTGCAGCGTACGGAAATGAGAAGCATCATTTTCCTCCAACAGAACAATTAAGCTTTCATTAGGGCTTAATGACAGGATGACAGTCTGCATTAAGTGTAAGTAAGAGGGTAAATACATCCCCGTCATTATCAAATCAAAGATTATCAGTATCAAGAGGTACTCTTTATCCCTACTACCCTACTGTCTGCCTCTAAGCCACATCAGAACGCAAAGATAAAAATTAGAAACTTCCCTTTGTTTGTTGATTGCAAATTGGCTCATTTCCCCCACTGCAGCCTCCTAACTATCTCATACAAGTGGCCCCCAAAACCAAACCAAAACAAACCAATCAAATACCAAAGCCAGCACAAGACTGCAAATCTTGTGGCTGTGAGCACTTCCCCCAATGCGCTGCTTGCAGGGAGGTTTAGTGGGACTCCAGCGACTCCCTCTTCATGTCACTACTTTCTTACAGCCCTGGCATCTCCGCTCTTTAGAACAGCCTGCGTAAATGTATTACTACACCTTGTCTTTGCAGAGAAGGCGGTTCTGAGTTCAATTACAATCCCCAGCAGTTTAAACGATAGCTGCTGTGCTATAATCTAAAATAAATTGCTTTTCTCAAGAAGCCATGTAAGCTTTGCACTGCAACTTAGCAGAGCTGCTGCCTTTATCTCATCTGAAATTCAAGCAGAGTACAAAAGCTGCACCTCTAACCTCTGCTTTTTTTCCCTTTTTCTTGCAAACTGGCATTTGTCTACACTTCTGGGACTCTCTGTTCACCCAAAACTTCCATCTTGGAATGACAACTATCAGAAAGCAGCATACTGTTTCCAAAAAATAAATAAATAAATGCATAAATGCAAGCCATCATTTTATTTTCCATTTCTATACTACACTTGGTGCTCTTTCCAAAGAATTCTATTACTAGGGCCAAGTGTATTCTCCTGGTCCCCACATCTCCAGCACATGTGATGAGATAGACATCGTGAAGAACTCTAGAAATTTTGCAAATTCCCCATGTGAACCCTCGCCTGGCTCCAAGGGGGAAAACAGGAGGGGAAGTCCATACAATGCAGAAATGGAAAGTCCACCTTTCTCCACCAGTGATTCTCTGTTCAAATTTTCCCCAGTACACCATGCCACCAGCATTAGCAGGGAAAGGCATTTTCCTTGGAGCACACATCCAGAACCTGTGTCTTACAAGACGACAGAACCTTGATGATGACATGGTTTCTGATGTCTGTGATGCTTTCCTGTGAGGCAATTAGAAAAGTTTCCAACACTAACTGTATTCTTTTAGATTTTACAAGGCAATGTAATTGATGCTTGTTTTTCTGTCAGTCAACAAAAGAAAATTGCCCTTCAGAGATTTTTCACCCTTACAAAAACAATCTATCAATTATTTTCCCTTTCAAGTATATTTCTTTTATTGAGATGGAAGGAAACTGGCCTGGCGGGAGCTGTGTGCTATGTGCTATGAAGCACTTTCCTGAAGGAGGAATTCCTGCAAGTCCTTCAGAAAGAACAACTGGCTCCCACACACTTACCCACACTCACTGCATATCAATTGCAAATGAAACTTGGAACCCTCACAACAGCAAGGAAATCCTGTTTCTATCATATACATGCATCTGTGCCATTAGGGAAGATGGGTTCAGCTCTTGAATCATTTGATGACCCCTAATTCTCTTGTAACTATAATAATGGGTGGGAAAGAAAATACTGGTTCTCAATCAAAGATCTTAAGGGCATTATGAAATGGAGAAGGGGCTTCTTACGGTCTCATTTGTTGGGGGTCAACAATGACAATCACAAAATATTCTAAGCATCAATGAAAGTTCTTCAGTGTTGGCTCTAGAGGATAATAAAACTATCCTTCTCAAAATGCCAACAGATGACACCTGTGTTCAAACTCACAATTGAGTAATTCTCGTGAACTTTTTAGCCATTAAACTTTTAACCTCTGGAATTCCTATCATTTTCTATCTCTTTATATGCCCTGACATTTTTTTCATGTATATTTGTTCTGATTTTCTCCACGCAGCATCTTTTATTTCTTTGAGCATCTTTAAAATTATTATTTTGGGGCCTTTCGTATACTCATCATTGTGTCTTTCTTGGGAACAATCTCTGCAATTACTTCTCTTAGATGGCTCATACTCTCCTGTTTCTTTGTATATTTTGCTGTTTATTATTTATGATGATGAAACAGGGTATTTAAATCAAGCAATATAATACCACTGAAAAAACATGCCCTCCCAATCCCCTACCCCCAGAATGTTTAAGGGTTTATTATTTGTTTGTTTGGGTTGATGCATGATGGTTCTATGCTGAGGGTCAGCCTGAGATAGAAATGAAGGTCTACTTGGGTCTTTTCTGAATCTGTAACTTTCCCTGGGTATGATGAGTGACATTCTCATCTCCTCTTTTCATGTGGGTTTTTTTTTTTTTTTTTTTGGTTTTTCAAGACAGGGTTTCTCTGTGTAGCTTTGCGCCTTTCCTGGAGCTCACTTGGTAGCCCAGGCTGGCCTCGAACTCACAGAGATCCGCCTGGCTCTGCCTCCCGAGTGCTGGGATTAAAGGCGTGCGCCACCAACGCCCGGCTCATGTGGGTTTTTAAATGTCCTAGGTTTGAATGTCTGGCTGCCAAGAGGGGAAGGAAGAAAATACAGAAGATGGGGTGCTGTCTTTTTAAACCCTCTAGAAGCCACTTCAGCCAGAGATGGAAAACTTGCCACAATGTGGACAGGAGCAATAATGGCCAAGGTGTCCATGATGAGACACGATCTGATATCAAAGCATAGGCATTGACTTTTGGAGGCCAGTGCCTTTATTCCTAACCTACCTTTCACAATGTGCACACTAATCCTGAAAACTGCACAAGGCTGCCTGACAGTGGGCCAGGAATTGAGGAATGAGTAGCTGATACCATGCCAAGAGCTATGCTTGAGTGAACTCAAAACAGCTATTGTCCAGGCCTTCTCTCTAGAAGTTACTACCCATAAATAGCCTACAGAGTTCCCAAATATTTATGGCTAGCTTATTTTATAATTAAGTTGTTCAGTGTTATTATTATTGAGAGTTCTTCAATCTAAGCGTAAGAGAGATGGATCATCAGGTAAAAGTGGTAGCCACACAATCTAGATGATAAAAGTTGGGACCCTGAATCTCACATGAAAATATGCATGTGGTAGTGCAATCCCTACATAAATAAGGAGAGATAAAAGAATGACTTGGAAGTTTAAAGGTTGGCCAGCCTGTAGTATTCTACATGGCAGTAGAAAAACACAAGAAGAGAGACCGTGCCTCAACAAAGTCTAAGATGACAATCTAATACCTAAAGTTGTCCTCTGGCCTCACCCACATTCACATACACATACACAGACACACACACACACACACACACAATACACATGCACACACACATACATAAGCACACATAAACACACATATACACACACATGCACACATATACATACACACACACACACATACACACTGACCCACCCCCCTCACATACTTTTTTAAAAGGAAGGTGAAAAACTACAGAAGATGTCATCAGACATTGAACTCTGTGCTCCACACAGGTATACTCTTGTGTACAAGCACCCACATTCACACATGCATACAAAACATTAAAATAATCTTTTTAAAGAGTTCTTTCTACATTCTACCCATGGCTTAGTGCTTGGCCTACAGATCCTCCTCTCAGCATCTGCTCTCTTCATAATCTCCACTTGGCCATTAAATTCTTACCTCAGTTTTTCCTTTAATGAACCATGAAGTTGTATTTAATCCAATAATTCTTTGCCTAACTTTGGTTCCCAGATAGTCTCTCCTATGTTTATTTTTCTAGAATTTTTAGAATTTTACATTAGCACTCAATCTATGACTCACATTTTTAGTTATCTTTCAATTAGATATGAAGCTTACATCAATCTTCCATTCAAAGAGTCTAATGCTTTCGGAGCATCTGTGGAAAAGTTGAACACATTGATTTTGAGCTTTTGTAAAATACTACTACAACTTCTACTAATAATAATAATAATTTGACAATATCTGTCCACTTGTCCATTTCTAGATGGTTTTCTGTTTAGTTTTGTTACTATGCCCATGCTGTGTACATTCTTATGTACTGCAGAAATTATTCACACTTCACTCCATGTCAAGATTGCTTTCATTATTATAGATTCTGAGCATTTCCAAATATTTTAGACTAAGTTTGAGCAGATTTTATTAGGAATTAAATTAAAGTTAAAGACTAACATTGGAAGAATAAGTAGCCTCCCTATGTTGGGACTTCTAAGGCTAATCTAGGTATTTAATTCATTTGTGACATCTATTTATAAATATTGTATCTGTTTGTAAAGGGTACATATAAGCATGTTATTTACTTTAAAATTATGATAAATTATATCACGTTTTCAATTTTAGTTTCTGTATGTTCATTGCTAGCACATAAAAATAAAATAAATTTTATGTACATTCTGTATCTTAGCTGGAGCCATTATTAGTTCTAGGAGATTTTGTTATGGGTTTCCAAGATTACTAAGGAATTCTTAAGTAGACAACCACATTATCTGCAAATAATGATAATTTTCTTCTTACCTGCAAGGCTTCTATCTCTATCTCATGTGTGTTGTAGCTAAAACTCTCAGTATTATGTTAAATAGATGTGGTGGGATTGAACATACTTGACTTTTCTCAGTCTTAAAAATGTTTTTTTCAAACAAATCAAGGTAACTCTCTTCCATTTCTGTGGGAGACCTGCACCCACTTATTTCTACCCCAGGGACTCTTGAGGAGAGAGGGATAAGAGCATTAGGTAGAAGTGTAGAGGGAAGAGAAACAGATAGAAACACAGGATAGCCTCAGGTGAACCTGGATCTTTATCCACCAGCCCCCACTGTCTCTTCTAAAGGGTTATTTATATGAATGCCAAGTGGTGGAGCAAAGACCTCCCCCAGCACAGCCAAGTGCAAACCCTTCCAATCATCTAGTAACCAAGGACATGGTCAAGCATTCCTTTAACGCAGCTCTGCTGGGTAAAGCAAGCTCAGATCTCACTAGGAAACCTTTGTGGACCTCCACAACTCCCCCATCTTGATATAATGAAGGCCCCCACAGGTCCCTCAGATAGACTATGCCTGTCTTAGTTCATTCTCCTTGATTGATCTTCTTTATCCATCATGGAGATATACTTTCCATCAAGCATACTTTGGCATAGGTTGGAAGTTATCAAGAAGAAAGTTGCCCTTCTTTGACTATCAGCCTCTGGAAAGTGGGGGTACAGAGCTTAACTCAGCTCTGGCCCAGGTCCCTACTGAGCTTACAAACATCTACAGCGATCTCCATAGCTGCCACACCTCCCAGTAAAGGAGTAGAGGACAATGAAGATGGAATATCCTTATTGGAATGGGTCTAAGGTGATTAGAGCAGTTTCTGTTGTACCAAGCCCTTTTCCTGGATCAACACTCTCTCCTAACAGATTTCCAATGAAACTTTCAAGAGACTATTTAGATTCCCAAGGGAAAACAGTCATTTCAAATCACTTCAAAGTATCCACTCAAGTAAACAAAAACCCATGCTAATTATAAAAACACATTTAGCTGTTTAAGTAGCTCATATGTACATGTGTTCCTATCAGAGCAGCAGAATTTCTATATAAACTAACTCAATTGAAAGACAGAAAAAAAAGAGTGGAAATGTTTAGGAAGGAGATAGGAAAGCTCCCCTAATTGTGACACCTTCACTCAAGTTTTCCAGGGGCCACTGAGATCTTAAAAATATATGTTAAGCTATCATAAAATGTGTTCAAATAAATCTGAAGATAAAACATATTCCTTTTATTTTTGGTTGTGAGCCCTTACCGGGCGGTGGTGGTGGCACTTTCCTTTAATTCCAGCACTTGGGAGGCATAGCCAGGCAGATCTTTGTGAGTTCAATGTCAGACTGGTCTACAGAGCGAGATCCAGGAAAGGCACCAAAACTACACAGAGAAACCCTGTCTCAAAACAAAAAAAACCCCATATTCCTTTAAAAATTAATGTTATCTAATTTGTCTAGACAGATATTGATGGAGTAATAAAAACAATTCTAGTATGAACTTAACATTTAACATGTACACATTTTACAGACATTTAGACTACAACATTTAGACTTACATTGAACATTTACACCATTTACAAACCCACATTCATCATATACTTATTTATACTTTTTACAAATTTATATTCAAAAGGAAACTCTATAGAATGATTTTACAAACTTTATATTCAAAAGGAATCTCTATGGGGCTATTTTACAGACTTCATCACTTATCTAGAAGAGATTTCTTAGAAGAATTATTTACTAAACTTATATTTGAGAGGAAACTATTAGCAAACATCTAGAAAAAATCTCTTAACAGCACTAACTTATATAAAAAGCTAACTATATTGGCAAACAACTAGAAGAGGTTTCTTAACTGAACTATTAACAAGACAGAAAGTATGCAAATCATTTCTAAAGTTCAGAGTTTATAGTCAGTTTTCATATAATTCTGAAAGTTTTCTTGAGAGTTTGAAGTCAGAGCCTAATTTATCAGTGGCTCTTAAACTTAACTGAGGGTAAAATGTGTGAAATCCTCTCTTCTTAAATTTTTTTAAAGCTTCTTTTCAAGATTGTCATGAGTTCTTTCAATGATGCCATTGTTTCCCTCTTGTGTTTTAAGCACAACTCAATCTTGTAAGTTTTTTTTTTTCACATCCAAAGCAATTTCCCATTGTAAGTAAGGATCATTTTCCCTTATTTTCTAAAAAAATTTAAAGTAGCTTATTGACAAACAGTATTAGCACTTAAAAATCTCCTTAGAGGCAAGCTGTTCACCTGTTCTTAGTTCTCAGGAGGTAAGATTAAGCTTTCTAACATTGCTTTGAAAAGAAACTGCATTCTGAACTGAAAAACAAAACAAAACAGTTTCTGGGTAGTATTTCCATTTTGAGCTGAAAAAACTACATTTCCCATAGTGCTTTTCTCTATATTGCCATGCTGTTCCATTAGGTACTATGTTTCCCAGACTGCCTTTTGAACTACATTTCCCAGGTTTTCTTTCAGGTACGGCACACTTCCCATTTCTGTTTACACAGTTTGTGTGGTTTGTATTCCCACTGAAATCAAGCTTTTGATTTTTTTTATCAAGGGAGGTTTTTGTCTTCCCTAAGCTGTCATTAGGACAGGTATACTTCCCTAATCAGGCCTTTCACCTGACCCTGTCCCTGAGCAGGTTGCATCTGCCTGCCTGCACACACTCAGACAGCACCTATTGCCAGAAGCAAAATTCTCAGGTCTTCACTCCCTCTCCTCATTGGGTCAGTGAAAAGAGTACTTGAAACAACAGCTTTTTCAGAAAGATTTTTTTTCCCCAATAGAAAAGAGAGCTTTTTCAGAGAAATTTTTTTTTTCTTTTTACAGCTATGGATGCTGTGTAGCCCCACCTATGGTCTTAGGGCTTACAGTCAGGTGGGCAACTGTTGCTATTCCTGCCTGCTTTGGTTGTCCAGCTAAATTTACCCTGCTTTTTTATGCTAGCTGTTTTCCCCAGGTCCTGCACCACCTCTGCCTTGGCTCCACGCTTGAGAAAGCTGCCTCACAACTGCAGGAACCCCGTATCTCCAAAACGCATTCAAATTCGGAAGTGCTTGCTCCCTTTGCTAATTGCTTCCAGATTGCTGAGTAAAAATGGAGAAACAACACTAACAGTAAAAATTAGCAATGCTTCAGGGGATTTTTTTCTATACAAGGGCAATTACAAGTGACTCTCCCATTCAGATAGATGTTTTTTCCAGGTGAATTTATTATTTTTTTTTTTCAAGACAGGGTTTCTCTGTGTAGTTTTGGTGCCTGTCCTGGATCTCACTCTGTAGACCAGGCTGACCTTGAAATTACAGAGATCCGCTGGGCTCTACCTCCTGAGTGCTGGGATTAATGGCATGTGCCACCCCCACCTTGCTGTGAATTTATTTTTTTGCCTCTACAGAAAGAGAAAAAAATCTGAGAAAGAGAGCCGGGCGTGGTGGCGCACGCCTTTAATCCCAGCACTCGGGAGGCAGAGGCAGGCGGATCTTTGTGAGTTCGAGGCCAGCCTGGGCTACCAAGTGAGCTCCAGGAAAGGCGCAAAGCTACACAGAGAAACCCTGTCTCGAAAAAACCAAAAAAAAAAAAAAAAAAAAAAAAAAAAAAAAAAAAAAAAAAAATCTGAGAAAGAAAAGATCTGAAAAGCTTTTAGTTTTTAAGAGAGATTTTACTAAGTTTTTCTCAGGAAAGCTTTCCCCAAAACTTTTGTTCTCCACACTTTGACTTCATGGTCAAAAGGAAACTTATTCTGATAGCACTATGTTATAATGACAATGTTTGTGGGTAGAGCTGAGAATTCTGTTTTGTCCACAACAACCTCAGGGAAAATTCCCTTCAAGGCTTGATTCTAAGCTGTCTCCAGGCAAAAAGCTTCCATAGGAATCTTTTTCTGCCTGTTTTTTCTCATCTTTGATAGATTTTTCTGATTCTTCTCGGGATTTTGTGTTTATAGCTCCATAGTTGGAAAATCAAGGACACAGTTCCTCTGTCTTGTTGCTTATCTTATCCTATTTTACCCTAAGTTTTTTCTTCCTTAAACTATATTCCTAACCCAATATTTCTATATTCTGCCCTACTCTAAATTTTTTTCTTTAATTTTTATAGATAGAAATTAAGATAGGGAGAAAAAGAAAGAAACCTAGATAAAGAGAAATATACACTGCAGCCTGACTTTCCAACTTTGGCATTCCACCACCTAACTAGACTCTCAAGGACAAAATACCATCATCTTCAGTTTCTAAATCCTTATAGCATGCCTTACACCAGTGACACCCCCTTTCTCTTTTTGCCAAGTCACTGGACCCCTTATTCCTTGACACCATTTGTGGGTGACAAGCTCCCACATTTATTTACTCTAGGGACTTTTGAGGAGAAAGGGATAAGAGTTGGAGATAGAAGGATAGAGGGAAAAGAAAAGATAGAAACACAGGATAGCTTGGGAGGGCCTGGATCCTTATCTACCAACTCCCACTGTCACTTCTAAAGGGTTTTTTATAGGAACGCCAAGGGGTGGAGCAAAGACCTCCCCCAGCACAGCCAAGTGCAAACCCTTCCAATCACCTAGTAACCAAGCACATGGTCAAGCAATCCTCTAATGTAACTCTGTTGGGTAAAGCAAGCTCAGATCTCACTAGGAACCTGTATGGACCTCCACAGATATCTATTTTTCAAGGTTTTCACTGTGAATTAAAATTGAATTATGTTAAATGCTTTTTAAAGAATCATATAGCTTTTCTTCTTTAGTTTGCTGATATAATTTAATACTTACCTTTATTTTAAATTACTGAAGTTCATGTGTTTGGAATAAATACCAGCGGTCAAGGTAAGTAATCATCTTGTAACATGTCTTCAATTTTATTAATATTTTATAAAGAATGTGTGTCAAAGTCATTGGTACAAGGGGCAGTATCTCTTTCTTTATCCTCTGCTTTACTCTTTCCTCTGCTTATTCTTCCCTTCCCTTCTGGTCTTGCCCAGTTCCTGACACTTCTCCCTCTGTGCTCTGAATAGTTTTGGAATTAGAGGTGAGGAACATGGCTGTTCCTTTTATTCTCTAGAAGAAACAAATAACAATTCTTCTAACCACCAATGTGCATCTCCAAAGAAACCATATATGCCCAGAGAGGTTTGCTGGAGATTTTTGTTTGTTTTCTAGAAATGGAATTTTGCTGTTGCCCAGGCAGTCCCAAACCCCTGGGCTTGGCATCATGCTGTCTCAGCCTCCGGAGAGACGAGGCTCACAGGCGCTCAGCACCCATTCAGCCAGATGTCTACCTGTTGCTTCAGTTTATTTGGGGGTCATGGGCATGCAGGCAGGGTTCTTCCTCCTGCAATGGCTATGTTTAGGTCAGTACAGTATTCAAGGAATTGGTTGTTTTCTTCTAGGTTTTTAGATACATGAGTGTAAAATCTTCATATTATTATTCCTTAGCACTGCTATTCTCTCTGTGGCGTTTGGGTTGTAACCCTTTATACATATGAAGGAAATCTTCTACCACAGAGTTGCAGCCTCAGTCCTCTTCTCGTTTTTAATGACTAAAGAATTTGTATTTGCATTCTTTATTTCTGCCATTGGTAATTTTTGTTTCTGCTAAGCTGGTTAATAGCTTATCAATGTTATAATTATTAGAAGAATCTGCCGTTTTTTCTATTTTTAATTTTATTGACTTTTCCTTTTTGTTTTTTCCCTCCTGTCTACTTGTTTCTGGTTTTTCTTTCTTTCTTATTAACTTTTGAGAAGAGGAACTCAGGTTCCAGACTTTAGGCTTCCTTCACTTCTAAATGCAGGATTTACTGGCATTTACCTGTCACTGTCCCTGGACCTGCATCCTACAATTTCTGATATGATGTTTTGGCTGTTTTGGCTTTTATTTAGTTTTATGCATTTTTAAATTTCTTTTAATTATAAGTTCTTGACCTATTGTTATTTTAGAAGTATGTTGATTAGTTTTTTTGTGTGTTTAGAGATTTTTCTGTTGTACTTCTATTATTAATTTATAATTAATTATTAAATTTTATTATTAAATTTTACTATATTCTAACAACATATTCTCCGTGGTTTCAATTTTTTTAAAATTTGATAACTTCATTATGGCAATTGTGTGAATGTTCTATTGGAGCTTAAGATAGAGAACTGCCTGCCATTGTTAAAGGGGATGTGCTGCACATCTGTATGTCTGTTATACGCTATTGGCTGACTGTAGTATGTATGTGTGTTTACACTAAGCTTGAACCTCGGGCCAAGCATGCACTCCATCACTTAGTGACAACATCCACTCCTTTGTGTATATGTGTAACAAGATCTCAAGCTGGCCTTAAACTTACTATATAACATAGGCAAACCTTGAACTTGCAATCTTGCTGCCTCAACCTTCAGAGTAGCTAAGATGGCAGGTCTGTGCCGAAAGGCCTGGCTACTGCAAATATATATTTTTTTGCTAATTTTCGGCACAGTATTTATATATACTACTAAGAGGAGGCACTGAAAGGAGCAAATTATGTCTAAAATTGTTTCTTTCTCTTTCATCTTTCCTCATTCAGCTCTATCAGCCTTTGTTGAAACTTTGTGAGTCTCCTTTTTGATGTGCACGTATTTCATTCTGACATTAAATAATGTCCTCCTTTATTTCTAGATTTTTTTTTGCTTGTAAATCTACTTTTATCAGATAATAATATGTGTTGCTGGGCATAGTGATAAACACTTGTAATCCTAACACTTGGGAGGTTGTGGTGGTATTGTGTTCCCCAAAATATTTTATACCTTAATAAACTTATCTGGGGTCAGAGAACAGAAAAGCTACTAGTTAGGCAGTGATAGCACATGCCTTTAATCCTGGCATTCCAGAGATAGAAATCCCTCTGGATCTCTGTGAGTTCAAGGCCACATTGGAAACAGCCAAGCATGGTGACACGCCTTTAATCCCAGAAAGCCAGCCTTTAATCCCAGGGAGTGATGGTAGAAAGCAGAAAAGTATATAAGGTTTGAGGACCAGAAACTAGAAGCATTTGGCTGGTTAAGCATTTGCTGGTTAAGCATTTGGCTGGTTAAGCTTTCAGGCTTTGGAGCAACATAGTTCAGCTGAGATTCATTCTGGATGAGGACTCAGAGGCTTCCAACTTGAGGAAACAGGACCAGCTGAGGAACTGGCAAGGTGAGATAGCTGTGGCTTGTTCTGTCTCTCTGACCTTCCAGTATTCACCCCAATAACTGGCCTCGGGTTTGATTTTATTAATAAGAACTTTTAAGATTCCTGCTACAGAAGGTAGAGACAGGAAGCCTGGGAGTTCAAGGTTATCTTCAGCTACCTTGCAAATGTAGACCTAGCTTGGGAAACATAAGACCTTTTCTCAAAACGCGCGCGCGCGCGCGCGCGCGCGCATGCGTGTGTGTGTGTGTGTGTGTGTGTGTGTGTGTGTGTGTGTGTGTGTGTGCGTGTACCATGCATATGTCTCTGTGTGTGTCTACACATCTGTGCATGATCCCTGTGCTTACATACCTGTGGTTCCTTGTGACCTCTGCTAGAAGAACTAGGCAGACACTCAATGCAAGAGGAATTGCTAGTTTATCTCTGAAAGGCAGTTTTGCTTGACACAGAATCTTAGAGTTGGCAGTTCTTTTGTTAGTCTTTGACAGTCTCTCTGCCCTCCCTTGTGTAAGTGAAAACAACTGCTGTCACCTACTCTTGCATTCCTCTTCAGAGATGCTCACCACTCTTAAGACTTTCATTGACATTTTGATTTTAACAAATTTGGTTAGAATGCATCTTACATGGATTTCTCTGAGGTTATCTTGTTTGGAGGTCATTCAGCCTCTTAGATCTGGAAGTTTATGGTCTTTTATTAGACTTGTAGAGTTTTTAGCCATTATGTCTATTAATATTTTTAGCTCTGTTATTTATTATTATGATGATGGTGCTCATGATTATATAATTACATCATTTCTTTTCATTCAATTTCTTCCCTCCAACTCCTAGAACTCCAACAGCATGAATGTTGTGTCTCTGTCATAGTCTCCTAGACTCCTAGGGTGGTATTCCTCTTTCCATCAAATTGTTTGCTTGCTATTTTAACTGGGCAGATTTCATTGTTCTGGTTTCATCTTTAATAATTCTACACCCCGCATGTCTATTCTACCTTCAAAACTATCTGGCAAAGTGCTTGCTTCTGTTATTTTTCAGTCCCAGAATTTTCATTTAGGTCTGTGTTACATATTCTATTTCTTGCCTAAAACTTTCTCTTTTTCATTTTGTTTTACTTTTTTTCCAAGATCAAGTTTCTCTGTGTAGCCCTGCCTGTCCTGGAATTTCCTCTGTAGACCAGATTGGCCTCAAATTCAGAGATACTCCTGCCTCTGCCTCCTAAGTGCTAGGATTAAAGGCCTGTGCCATCACTGCCTGGAAAATCTTATACTTTTTAACATTTCTCAAAAATTGTGATTTGAGGCAAGACATTTATTTACATTACAGATGTTTAGAATTCTTTAAAAGGTGGCTCCCACACTAGATTTATTTTGTTGTTAGTGTCACTGGCTTGACTCTTTTTCTTTTTTCCCACTATGATGCATGATTTTTTAAAAACTGCATCCTAAACATTTTGTTTATTATGACAGGAGTGCCTGGGTCTTCTTTAAATTCCTATTGTAACAAAGCAGCAAAGCTTATTAAACAGCAACTTTTATGGGCTGTGTTTCCAACACATTCTAATTTCCTTGGCTGCTTGTTCTATCTGGTAACCTCCAGGTCCCACTGGTCCCTGCTCCTACTTTACAGCCTATGTGACTGGAAAGGGGAGTTCCCAGCTCTTGGCCTCCTGATTACTCTTATGGAGCATTGCATGGTGGGGTCCTCTCGCTGCCTCAGTAGTCTCTCTGATGGAAAGGAACATTCTGGACCTGTGCAGACAAAGAGGCTTCCTAACCTATGCCACCTTAGTGGACACATCCTTACCCTCACTCTATTGTCTCCAGGATCTGTGGGTATACAGGTGCATCTCAGACCACAGAAGCATCTGGGGGATGTGTGTGTTTGTTTTTTTGAGACAGGATTTCTCTGCACGTTTCTGGCTGTCCTGGAACTCACTCTGTAGACCAGGCTCATCTGGAACTCATAGAGATCCACCTGTCTCTGTGTCTCTGAGTGCTGGGACTAAAGGCATGCACCACCACTGCCTGGAAGCACCTGTCTTTATGAAATAGTGACTATAAGGCTTCATGAAAAAGTAGAATATTTCTTTTTGTCAATTACTATTGAAGAGGCTTTTAACTAAAAGCCCTTGCTGATGGTACTAGACTTGTCTGATATCAAATGCAGTCAAGGAAATAGTCAGCCTCCCTTCTCTTTGCTAAGTTGGGACCAGGAACATTTAGTCTTTGTGACCTTTTGTTGGGTTGCAAGTTTCTGGCACTTTCCCTGACCGAGGGTCTCAAACCAGCTCAGATTTTCTTCAGAGATAGTTCAGAGCTCTCATGCATTTATCTCTTGGACCATTATTAGGATTCATAGCTGTATATGAAGCAGAGAGAAGCAGGAGAAAATGGCTCTGTTCCATTTTTTTCCCCTGGACCAGAAGTTGCTACTGGGACAACAGAAGAATAAGGATGAGGATGCGCCCACAAATGTGGCGGCATAGGTTAGGAAACCTCTTTGTCCACTATAGTGTGTGTGTGTGTGTGTGTGTGTGTGTGTGTGTGTGAGAGAGAGAGAGAGAGAGAGAGAGAGAGAGAGAGAGAGAGAGAGAGAGAGAGATACTTATTTTAATGTGTATTAGTGTTTTGCTTCCATGTTTGTCTATGCATTACATACCTGCCTGGTGCCGATGAATGTCAGAGGAGGGTGTTTAATTTGATGGAACTAGATGTAAGAGCTGTTTTTAGCTTCCATGTTGGTGCTAGGAATTGAATCTGGGTCTTCTACAAGAATAAGAAGTGATCTTAACCACTAATCCATCACTCAAGCTCATATTTATATATCATTTTGAGACAGGAAATCTGTATGTAGTCCTGGCTGTCTTAGAGCTCACTGTGTAGAGTAGACTGGCCTTGAACTCACAGAGATCTGCCTGCTTCTGCCTCTAGTGCTGGGATTAAAGGCATGCATCACCTAGCATACTTACTATATTTTAAATGTGAATTTCCATTCATGTTTTCTATAACACTTAAACATTTTTTACCATATACTTATGCAAATGCAGAAATTTAAAATGCCATGAGAATTTCTCCTTGCATGCTTTCCATGGACTTGAACAGCTCATGCTCTCCCAGCACCCCTCTTATGAAAGAGTGGCTACGTGTGCATATTTTTTCTGTGGCTGTGCAATGACATAAGACCCACCTGTGAAGAAAGTAGTTGCTGACAGAATGGAGTCATGGTCCGTAAGTATTCACCCCTGCACCAGGACACAAGAAGGCCAGTACAGTGATAACCTTGCTTGATATGATTTGTTAGAACTTGGAACATGTGCTCACTTAGTCATCATTTTCCTCTGGTCGTAATAATCAGCTTTCTGCTTCTATCAGGTCAGACGATATAATCTTGGGACATGTTTTTGCACCACAGCAACTATCCATGCCTATATCTCTAAATGCACCACAGCATACCATGCTAAACCTCATATAACACACACACACACACACACACACACACACACACACACACACACACTCCCAGAATCTGCTTTTTTCAGAGAGGGTAGGAAGCCAAGTGTGTGTTACATTTCTTCTTCTCAAAATAAAACCACTACAGCTTCAACAAAGGGGAGTGTTAAGCACTGGTGCCCAGAAACAAATCACACTGGATACATTGCTGGGAAAACTCAACTTATTGATACCTCACAGAAACATCATATAAAGATTGCATATGCCTGCCAGAGGGCCTCAAGCAGGGGATGCAACAGAATCCGAGATCAGGTAGCTTCCGAGGCCCAGTGGGATCACAGGCTATTGCCAGCTTTCTTGGTCCTTTATGATCCACAGCCTCTAGTCCTCACATACACACACTCACCTCCAGTTGTTTTGATTTTGACAAAACAAGGAGGTTTACTTACTAACGGAATCACATTTACTGCTCTTTTATGATCTTTTCTTTTCGCCTCTATGCTAACAAAGCTCTCTTACTCTAGCTGAGATAAATACTCATTTCTATTCTGGGTTTCTAATGATTGATTTTATACATTTATTTATTGCTTTAATCCAACTGGAATTAATTTTAGCATATGGTGTGTGAGAGAGTGTAATTTTTCCAATGTTAATGCATTTTTGATAAACAAAAAGCAACATTTCCCAGAGTAGAAAGCTCAGCCTAGATCCATGCTGTTTGGTGTTACATTGCAGGAAATAAGTAAAGAGGGTGCTTTTCTCAAAAACATGAAAACCTCATCTGATTTTTCTTTTTGAGACTTGAGATGATCTCCCTCATTTCTCAGCGTCTGCTCTTTTCTGTATGGTAGGGTCACAAATATCATCCACTGTGTCCCCAAAGGTAAGGTAATTGCTTAAGCCCATCAAGTCCTCTGTGCCCGCTCTGCAGAGAGGATTTTCCATTACTGGTTACATGGCAGATACAGGCCTCCCCAGAGAATATGACCAGAAGAAATCGAACTTAAGAAAACATGAAATGAGCTGTGGGTTTTCCCATTTGGTAGAGATACTTCCAGAAGAAAAGAGAGCCCCAGTATTTAGAACCAGTATATGTAACCTCCCAGATGCCAATATGCTCATCAAACCTTAGGTGTTTAATTTAAAAGCCAGCAACATGTCAGTATTGGTATTTCTGAGTTCTGGATATCAGATAGAGAAAGTTAGATATATAGTCTTGTTCCAATTAATAAAAGGCCTTGGGGGATTCTAGAAGCAAAACAGCCTCATTATTAGTTAATAACTAACCTAGCTGAGAGTCAGGAGAAAACTGTACTTCCTGTGTCCTATTCCCACAAGAGTACCCACAAATACAGGGTTATATTAAAAATAAATTTTGTTCTCTTTCAGTACCCACTAGGGCATACTGACTGCTCACTGTGGGCCAGGACCTAAAGGGAATTAAAACTGTAGGACAGTGTGTCACTGTCTTACTCACCCCACCCACAGTGGGGGCAAACCATTATTACCAGCAAAGAAAGTGTTCTCTAGTGTTAGATGGGGAGTGGGTAGAGTAAGGCCAGGCTAGGCTCACGATGCCCTTGCTCTAACCTTTACCACTGTCCTTTACCTTTCAGACTGTGTCTTGAAGAAATCTGCACATTAGTGCAATGTTTTGAAAGACAACAGTAGACAAAAGCATACATTTTCACAAGTGGGAAATGAGTGTTCTCAGAGCTGGCACCCCTAACACACACACACACACACACACACACACACACACACACACACACACGGGCTGCTTTCCCCATTTTCTCTTTACAAAAGCACTGAGAAGCACTGGGCAGGCAAATAACTTTGTGTCAAAGTCTGGAGATTATCTGAAGATTGAACAGTCTGACTCAGCAGCTTCCAGTACCGTCACAATCCACCATTGGCTTTCCCTTGTATCAGGAATTCTCTTGTATATAATCAGTCGCACACACTTTTACAATCCCAAACTTGCCTCTATTACAGAGTCTAAACTGTTCACCGAGAGCTTACTGAGACCTGCCATACTTGGTAATGACATTGGCCTTCAAGGACATCTTATTTACAATAAACTATCTGCATACATTTTAAACTTTTTTTTTTTTTTTTTTTTTTTTTTTTTTTTTTTTTTTTTTTTTTTTTTTGGTTTTTCGAGACAGGGTTTCTCTGTGTAGCTTTGCGCCTTTCCTGGGACTCACTTGGTAGCCCAGGCTGGCCTCGAACTCACAGAGATCCGCCTGGCTCTGCCTCCCGAGTGCTGGGATTAAAGGCGTGCGCCACCACCGCCCGGCTACATTTTAAACTTTTGAATACTTAAGCAAAGTGAACTTACAGCAAACCAAACTCCCAGAAATCTCAAAGAAGCAAAGATTAAGCAGTGTACCCTTAGAACTGGGAGAGACCATACATTAAGGAATGCTCAGGATTAGTCTTTCTCTTTAAACTTTTTATTTATTGATTTTTATCTTAAAACCAAAGTACAATATCTAGCTAGAAGCTTTACAGGCCAGAAATCTAAACTGCTATAGCTTTGGTGCATCATTCTTTAAAGATCGCCTCAGAAAAGAGAGAGAGAGACTCTCAAGAAGCCTCAAGTGAAATCTACTTAAACAAATATGAGCTTCTGGAGATGGCTCCACAGCAAAGAACTTACTCTGCTCGCACAAGGACTGGGGGATGGATTGAAAGAGATTCTTGGAGGTCACTGGCCAGCTGGCAGCGCCAACCCTGGAGCCACAGGTTCAGGATATTCCTTATCTCAAAAGACAAGGCAGAAAAGCAATTGAAAAAGACAGCTGCTTCTACCTCTGGCCTCTAAACATGAACACACCCAAGCACACACATGAGCATACGCACACACACACACACACACACACACACACACACGCACGCACACGCACACAAATAATAAGTAAAAATTTAAAAAAAAAAAACAGATCTGAATAACCACTAATGGTGCAGAGAAGAGAGATTAAATGCATTAACTGCTCTCTGAGTAACTGAGATTTTCTACTTTGGTTCATATATCTATTTGGTCAAAGCAAAGTGGGTTTTTAAAAAGACTCATCCATCCTTTTTGGATTTTATGTTTGCCAATGGTGTTGAACTTAACCACTTTTTAAAAGAAGAAAACCAAAGTTCACACATCTCATAGGGAAACAGTAACTTGGAAAGGTGGGTGGGTGGGTGGATGGGACAACGGCCATGTTGATCTTCCTTCGGTGTGTCTGCCCAAGATGATTTTACTCAGCACTACCACCTAGAATACAGAGGGGGCAACTTAGAGGCAATCTTGCTCATTTATGAAGCTCACAATCTCAAATGGGTCAGAAAGGGAGGCTCAGGGTCACAAATGTGAGAAACAGGAGAAGTCTTTCTCATCATGTAGCTTATGATCAGCATCAGTAGGGAGGGAGGGCTCAAGGCAAAGATGCTTCATACAGACTTGAACCAAAACAGAGTTAGCCAACGACTGAAGGAGGCCACTATAGTGATAGTTAGGCGAGATGAGAAAACACCAACAGTCCTTCAGGGAGAGGCTGTGAAGACCGGTAAATATTGTTCATTATCCCTTTCCCCTCCAGATGCAAGAGCTGGAGGAGCAGGAAGTGCCGCCCTCAGAAGTCTCCAATCACTGACGCTGGAGGAGCAGGAAGTGCCGCCCTCAGAAGTCTCCAATCACTGTCGCTGGAGGAGCAGGAAGTGCCGCCCTCAGAAGTCTCCAATCACTGACGCTGGAGGAGCAGGAAGTGCCGTCCTCAGAAGTCTCCAATCACTGACGCTGGAGGAGCAGGAAGTGCCGTCCTCAGAAGTCTCCAATCACTGACGCTGGAGGAGCAGGAAGTGCCGCCCTCAGAAGTCTCCAATCACTGACGCAAGTGCCTGAGCTGTTGTTTTGCTTTTTTTTTTTTTTTCTTAGTTTTTCGAAGAAGTCCCAAATCAGATACAAATTCACCATATTTCCCTTCAAAGGCATTATCATGAAAGCTACTAATATGCATTTTTGGCATGTGAAATCATAGTTGCTAAATCTTTTGTCTATTTTGGAATGTGATTCTATTTCCATTTAGAAACTGCAATATGTTGGGCAATTAAATAGAAAAAACAGAACACTTATTGCAGAATCACAATGTATATTATATCATATCACCATTCTATAAAGTGTTAGTATTGAACTTGATGGGCGAAATAAAAACAGATTTTCCTGTAAGAAGTTCTCTAGAATGCTATAAAAATTAACACTGTTCAGGATTTTTTTTCCTGATTTATGTCAGTAGCATACCATGGAGTCATTCAACCAAGGGGAAGATAGGAAGATGAGTGAGAAACTGGATTGCACACTTACTCCACACTAGATTACAAAGTAAAATAAATGCTCAGAGTTTAGACGATTTTCCAGTGTCCCTGTTCCCCCCTCACGGATGACCACCCGGTGGACTACGACCATCAATAAGGAGCTCACAAGCCCTTTTCTGTAATAACAAGATTGACCATTTGTTAACTTCTGCTCTTTCCCTAAACTCCTCTGGCAGACGCATCAGTTACGCAGTAAACGTTATTTAGCTTCCTGTCTTTACAAAGTTTGTAAACTTAGTTACAGCAGGAGTCCCTGCTGCTGATCCTAAAAAAGGCCTGATTTGCAAACTTTCACCTGCGACACAACATTAAAGCAATAACGAGCGGCAGCAGCAGGTATTTGTGCTGGACTCCCACTCATTAACTCAACTGTCACAGTTCCCAGGTGACTTATATTACTTCCTGAGGCCCCAGCAAGTGGCTTCATGTATGAGGCTGCCCTACTGTTTCAAACACACAGAGAAGGTGGCAACCCAGGGGGAAACAAGCAATGCGTAAGAATTTCTCTAGTTATGAAAACAAACTTAACCTCAGGGAGTCCTGCTTGTTTTAGAAAGATACCAATGAAGCTGTTTGTAAGGATTATGAATGCAATATATTTTCATCCACCCAAACTGAGAATGGCAGCAAATAATTTTTCTAAAGTGGAAGTTATTCTGTCTCTCATATATAAACAGTGATAATGTTTTGATAGCTCTTCATCTCACTGATAAGTGCCCCTTCATTTTTGTCTGTTGATTGCTTAACCCAATTTTAGATCATATAGCAGTAACATTTTGAGTCATTTGGGGTTGAAAATTATATTGTATTTTCTCATGTCATTAAATACAATTTTTAAAGATTTTCAAATGCTATCTTAGGTATTGTAATTTAATAATTGTCCAATTCAGTGACAGACTATTTAGAGTGTTTAATTACATTCAAGTTCTGTAATACATAATTACAATTTTTGTCTGAATCTCTCTTTCCATGGGAAAGATTTCTAGAAATGAGATTACTAAGATAAAATTTATGACAGCTTCTTTTAGTTCTGTATTTATTAATTCTTTTGTGTGTATGCATGTATGTATGTATACATGTATGTATGTATACATATGCACGCTCACACATGTGTGTGTTTGTAAATAATCTTGAAATCATTTCTATTGAACTATTTTTGAGATATATCTCTGCTAAGTGTTATTGTATCAGAGTCTCTACTGCTTTCCCAAAACAAATGATTGTATGAATGTTTCATGACCTATTCTTCAAATACTGGTATCTGGAATTTCTAGAATTATGAGAAAACCCTGTGAAGTGTGCTCACATTATTTCTTGGGCAACATGAGTCAGAAGAATTTCAACCTTCAATTTCTGGGACATACTACTTGGCCCTACAGATTAGAATACACATTGCTCCACAACCTGACTAACATCTCATTTCAGTAATATACAGGAAAATCTTCATGATACTTAGGGGATGTAGGCTGTAAAATCATGCTTAGTACTTGGGAAAGCACACTGAGTGTCAACACCAGGGAAATAGGTTCCAAGCATGGGTAACAGGACCCAGAGCATCACTGTGAACCACTGCCCCTGAGCACTTGAATCCATTTCCACAGTTCTTTCACGTTCAGCTTTCCAATTGGCATAGAGTCCTCAATACTTTTCTGCTCTTCACAGGTCTTATATCAAGTGATTTTGAACCCTGTCCTCCAGAACTCTAGGAGGTCCATTTTTGCCTCCTCTATAGTAGTATTCATTTTGCTACTGTTTAATTTTTCTAGAATTTCCTTTTTAAAGATTTGTTTGTCTTATTTTATTTGTGTGAGTGTTTTGTTTGCCTATACATATGTGTACTTCATGCATACTTGGTGCTTTGGAGGTCAGAAAAAGATGTTTCATCCCCTAGAACTGGAGTTACAGGAGGCAACTGTGAGCCACATGTGTGTGCTGGGAACCAAACCCAGATCCTCTGCAAGAGCAGTCAATTTTTCAACCTCTGCTCCATCTCTCCTTCACTTTTCATACTTTCTATCTGCTGTTACTTTGGAATTAAAATGGATAGGCAAAGAAACTACCCTGCATCTTCTGGTCTGGCCTGGGTGCTCCTTGGAAGGATAGTCAAATGAAGTTGATTGGGTAGAGAAATCACTGGGCCTAAAGTCCATGTGGAAGACATGGAGGCTTCCTCTTGCCTGTTACACAGGATCTGCAAGTCTCCATTCCACATATTTAAGTCACATCACTCCAAGTTGCAATGCTCCCAGTTACATGATACAGGTTCTCTGTAATTCTACCTGTCCTTTCTTTTTAAGAGTCTACTAAGAGTTAATATTTCAGATAAAATGCAGAGCATACTGTGATTGTGTGGGCACAAACTCCTTTCCATTAAAGTCATCATTTGCATTATTTTTACACACTACAAACTCCACAGGATGAAGTTATTTTTACTTAACCATCTATTTTTTAATTAAGCAGAAAAAAAATTTGGTTTACATACATACTTTGTGACTATGGTTTCCTTTCTTCCCCCATTCTTATTTTCTTTTGTGTACATGTATATGAATTAGGAATCTCTCTCTCTCTCTCTCTCTCTCTCTCTCTCTCTCTCTCTCTCTCTCTCTCTCTCTCTCTCTCTCTCTCTCTCTCTGTGTGTGTGTAGTCTCTCACCAAATGGGCAAGGTTGGCTGGCCAGCACACCCAGGAACTTATCTGTCTGCTTCTCCAGTGCTGGGATAAAAAGCATGCTTCCCAGCCCTCTGCATTCTTTCATATGGGTTCTGTGGGTCAAACTCAAGTCTTCAGCTGGCAAATCCAGCACTTTTCTGACCCAGCTGTCACCCTAGCCCTTTCCCGTAGTTTCTTCCCTCTCGAAAAACTTCCTTCATTCTTTATTCTGATATAGGTAAGCCTGTTGGTAAAGTTTCTCATGGGTTTTTTTTGTTTGTTTGTTTTTGTTTTTGTTTTTTACCTGCAAGCAGTTTTATTTTGACTTCATTCTTGAAGTATAGTTTCGCTGGATCTGTAATTCTTTTCTTTCAGCCTATTTGTAGCCATTCCCTCCACGTGTGGCATGACCATGGCCTTCATAAAGTAGCAAAGCTGTGGCTACCTACAGGAGACCCTGCCCTGCAGGCATGGCAACAAATAAACAGAGCTAGCTGGCAGATACCTAGGTCTATGGTAACAGGGCTGTTAACATTCCCTCCTGAATAGAGAGAGGCAGATCACAGGGCCCTCAGAAGACCCTGACCTGAGATTCTTTGCACCACTTACACACACACACCCGCATAGTCTCAAAAATGCTGAACGGTTAAATGATTGATGAAATGTCGGGGTCTTGTCTCCCTGTGAGTCACCCATGGTCCTTGGTAACCCCATAAATGCATTGTTTTGGACAGAGCTGACTTGACCATCTATCTGCTCTGTGCCTATTTTGGGGAATATTCTCCTCCCGTGTCTCCCTGGGAAAGTCAGGAACCACTGCAAAGATACTGTCCCACTGTGCACTCATTTAGAGTTTCTGAGACAGGTCAGCAGTACCCTGTGTAGCAACCTGCGTTTTCCTGTGGCTTCTACAAACACTGTACCTCACATTCTCAGTAATTTGTTTACTGACATGATCATGACGTGCATGAGCTTTGTGACTACAGAAATTATCATTTGCTGAATTGGGCATGTCTTAGATCATATTTCTACAGTCCATACAACCTACAAGTTTTGGATATGTGTCTTCTTTAGGTCATGTAGCTTCCTCCTTATTACTCGCCAGTGAGTGATAGTCACTGTTGTTCACAGAAAAGGAAGCCATGTATTTATTAACCATCACTTCTGTTTTCTACACAGTGGGTTTGTTGAAGTTGTTGATAATGACAAAGCTCACAGTACTAATTTACTGCTCAAAACAGCTTGACCATTTAGATTTAGGACATGGAGTTCTGTTCTTCCAGCAGTTTGTAGTAGTAATCGCTTTTCTGTTGGAACCTGAGACTGTCTGATCAAAGATCTTTGCTGCTGCTGTTGTGGCTATTGCTGTTTTCCAACTTGTGGAGCTTTGAATTTAAGCCTTTGTAACTAATTTCTGGTTTCATTTCATTGTACACAGAGCATGTGGCCTGCTAACACTTTATCTTTCATAATTTTACATCACTTCTGTGAGGTACAACACATGATCAATTTTCTAAATGTTTTCAATCTCCTTAAGAAAAAAGTGTGTTGCTCACTTCTAGAGAACAAAACTCAATAAATATTTATTAAATCACTGCTATTCAGTTATTACAATACTTGTATATTCTGTTTGCTTGATCCAAGAAAGATCAATGAAAGTGTATTGAAGTTTCACACAATTCAACTACCAATTTTCCTTATATTTTTAATGTCCTCTGCTTCAAGTAATTTGAAGCTTTTACCACATAAATAATAATTCCAAACAGCCGCCTTCACTGTGAAGTCTGTCTGAAAAGCTAAAGTTTGTCACATTAGTGTTTTCAACACCTTTGATTTGATTTTGTCTAAATATTACCAGTATTACTTTTTGCTTTGTTTTACTTCTGCCTGTTAAGCTCTGCCATCCTTCTTTTCTTCATCTTAATGAGCCATTGTATTTCAGGTACATGCCGTCTTCATAACTTAAGGTTAATTGTGCCCTTTAGCTGAAACAGAGAGCCATTGTATTTAAACACTAATTTCATGAACTTCTGATGTGGAAATCAGCCTTACAATATACTCAGTAGATCGCTGAGCCCCCTCCAGCCTGGATGATATTCGATTTCTCTCCTACTTGAACCAGTATCTCCTGATTCATAGTGTGCAAGGACTGTACAGAAAGGACTTTTGCACATATATCACTATATTTGGGATGCTGGTGAGTTTTTAAGCTCAAAGAAGGTTGTATTAATCTTTGATTCTTATTGGATTCTGATGGCTTTTCTTCATCAAGCATGTTTAATTCCTAGTGGTTCTAGATGTTTACATCTGTGATTTACATTTTATTTAATGCCACATTACTTATTTTGATAATACCTTTCCGTTTTGAAAGAATTTTTCAGATTTCCCCTCTACATTTGCAATTTTGTTTACTTAAAAAAAACAAACAAACAAGCTGGGCGGTGGTGGCGCAAACCTTCAATCTCAGCACTTGGGAGGCAGAGCCAGGCGGATCTCTGTGAGTTCAAGGCCAGCCTGGGCTACAGAGTGAGTTCCAGGAAAGGCACAAAGCTACACAGAGAAACCCTGTCTCAAAACAAAAAACCATCAAAAAACAAACAAACCAGATCCTAGTGGCCATTTCCATACTGCCTGGACCCTCAGGTTCTTTACCCTGGCTCCTTCATCATACTTTCTGGATTGTTTCACCCCTTTTCCAAATAATTAATCCTATTCTTTTATAGTTTAAACCAATTGTCTTACTTTTCCTTTTATTTTATACTGTAACTGAGACTGCCAAACCACTAAAAATCCTTTTACAGTTTTGAGGAAAATACCTGGAAAGCTAACATTTACTACAGGGCTCCAGAATATTTTTTTGTCCTTCATCCATTATGAATTTTAAAAAGTTTTGCTTATTCCTTCCTGTATGATATTATTTTAAAAATTTAAAATCTTAAAAAATAAATTTTAAAATGACTTTGAAAGTAGAAAAAATAAGTCTGTTTTCTTTAAAAACAAAATACTTTTGCTTATTCCTAAAGAGCCTACACTTGCCAAGGAAGAGCTGTGAGTTTGTCGTGTGGGCCCCCAATGGTAGGCTGCTGTATAGAATTTATGCCCCAATTCCCAAGCCCTAACAGCTTTTCTATTATGTGGAATTCCTTGGATTGGTATAGCATCTTCTAGTATTGCATTACAATGTTCTAACCATGGCAGATCCAGATACTGACAAATATCCTTCCAAAATACTGCAGATTGTACCCCACTTAGGAAGGATAATGACCTTGCTAAATTGTCTGCATCTTAATCCCTGGAATCTGGAGATACACTAGGTTGCACGGCAAAGGAGAACTCAAATAACAAAGGAATTGAGATCACTAATCACCAGACCTTATAATGAAGAGGTTACCGCAGGGCTTGTTAAACAGAAAAAGAGAAAGGAAAGATGGAGTGACGAAATATAAAGTGGGTACTGCTGGCTCTGAAAATGAATGGTGACTATCAAGGGATCAAGGACTCCAGATAGAAGACAAAAAATACTCTCCTAACTCCAGAACGGAAGTCAGCCTAGTTGACATCTTGATTTTAGTCCAGTTTTAGATCCATTTCACATTTATGACTCCCTAGAATCACAAAGTAGTAAATCTGGGTTGCTTTGAACCAGTAGTCAAGGTAAACTAACACACAACCATCTCTTTGACTAGCTGCCATTTATATTCTCCTAGTAGATACAGGAAAGCAAGGCCTTCATTAACTATGATACTCCACACAAAGCATTTGAAGCTTATAAGATATCTCACTCTTCTGCATAATGTCTGTCCATTTCTGAACCAGAAGGACTATGGCTAACATGTTAGAGACCTTCCCTCTGCCCAGACACAGCATAAGGGAGCTATTGGTCAAAATGTTTCATTCTGGGTGCACCCAACTTTCTTACTAGAATTCTGTACAGAAACCAAGAGTTGAGTGATGGTGATAACTAATTTTTTTGACAGTGACTTTTTATAATAACTTATTTCTATAAGAAACTGGAGCAGTTATAATAGAGGTTACTGCCCAGACATCAGTTAATTTCATGCCTTCTTCAATCCCTTCTCCAATAAAGTGCCATTTCCCTAACTCCCTCCAAATGAATGTAAACCCAAAGGATGGACATATTTCCCAAATGGAAGAATTTTTTCTTATAAAAATAATCATGGTATATTTTAATTTAATATATCAATAATTTTCCTTCAAGAAAGTGTAAGACATGGCCATTTTAAATACTGCTTTCTGGGGCTGAATTAAAGGCTCAGTCATTCAACACTTGCCTTGCATGTATAAGAAGCTAAGCTTCATCTCCCAGGACCCACATAAAATAGCTGAGCATGGTGGCCCTCACATATAATCCCAGTGCTGGAAGCGGGGGTGTGACAGGTGTATCTCTGAGCCTCACTGGCCAACCAGACTAGTTAACTTGAAGAATCCAAGGCCAGTGCGAGGCCCTGCCTAAAAAAAAGGTATACAGTTAAGGAACAATAGCAAAAGTTGCCCCTGTAGCCCCCACTCAAAAGCACAGGAGAAATAGCATTTCCATACATTCAACATGACCAATTAGGTATTTTTCAATTCACTAGTCTCTGAAACTACTGTGTTAACACAAGATTTAGCTCAAGAGGGTAAAGTTATGAGTAAATATTAGGAGTAAATTGAGAAAGGCATTTTAAGTCTAAAGAATAGACTATATTCGTCTAAAGGAGACAGTACAGTTGCTCTAGAAGCCTCCATCACCCAGGGCTCTTCACAGACTCCTGCCCTGCACAGTTTCAGCACTGAAGTTTGCACACTCAATATGGACTGATGAGTGGCACAGTCACCTGCGTATACAGGGACTAGATCTTCCACTGTCAAGCTTTTCACTCGTCCCACTGTTAGAAACATCTCTTGCTTCCACACCACACACAACTATTCTGAAGACACCATTTCTTTATTGGGCCATAACTAAAGACAGGACAGTCTCTTATTCTTTACCATTAGTCTGCTACACAGTCTGGCATTTCTACCATAGTCACCTAACTGGATAAGGACTCTTCAAAGCTCATCCAGGTTATTTCCAAGTGCAGAGAAGAAGCATTAACCGTCATCCAGAAAGGACATTACTTTATGACATGGCTTAGTAGAACTATCAGAGTCCTGAGGAAATTCTGTTAGGCAAGTTTGAAAACCAGAAAGCGAGCTAGGGACATGGGCAAGGGACACTGTGGCGCTCAGTTTCCAGTGGTCTCTGGCCATGGTCCTGCCTGGCAGAGCTGTTATCTGTCCAGAACACATACATTCTCTTGACCTTGTCAGCCAGTAAGAACAAGACATGACAGAAAATGAAAATCATTATAATTCCTTAGAAACATACAAATGTTCCACTTCTATGGGACATAGGAAACACGGTTAAGTGCACATAAAGCGCCAAGGGTCCGAGTGCCAGCCTTGTCCCTCCCAAACGCTATGCAAGTCTTTAGACCTCATTTGCTGTGTCAGGGAGCTGCGGTCACAGGATTCCTGCACAGGCTGGAGGGTGTCACAATTCATGTAAAATTCCTAGCATGCTACTGACTTCCCATAGGAGTTCAGAACAACAGCTGCTGCTGCTAGAGAGGTGTAGTAAGGCATTCTGGGTAAGAAGAGAGATTCTGGAACTACAGTGTCCCCACTCTATAACTGACAGCTGACAGAAACATATTCAAACCCTCTGTGTTCCAGTTCTTATCTGCAGTCACCGACAAGAGGGTTATTCTGAGAATTTAATGAGTTAATATTTGTCTAGTGTTTAGAACAGTGTCTGGTATAAAATATAATTGATAAATAATGCTGGTTTATACAAATGGGCTTAACATTATCATCATGGAAAATCACGGGCCCTGGTGTGGTAGTCTGGGGGTTTCCAGGCAGATAGAAATGTAAGGAGCATATAGCCCAACCTCACTCCCCATTCAATCTAAATATTAGCTATTTGGCCTATTAAATTTTCTTGATTCAAGCATACTAACGCCATTTATTTATTTATTTATTTATTTATTTATTTATTTATTTATTTATTTATTGTTTTAGTTTTAATTTTTGAGACAGTATTTGCCTGTGTAGCCCTGGATGTCCTGGAACTCAATCTGTAGACCAGGCTGGCCTCCAACTCACAGAGATCCGCCTGCCTCTGCCTCTCAAGTGCTGGGATTAAAGGTGAGTACCAGCACTGCCTAGTGAGTCCTGCTACTTTGATAGGAGGGGAATGGGAGACAGCAGGAAAGAGTTCTATTTAACTCCATATCAATACACCCTCATGTAAGGTGCATCGGGTCAGTTTTCTAAAACATCTTACACATACATCCTATAGCTGAGTTAAACAGATTGTTCTGAAAGTTCCATGTGGAAAGTTCTCCACACCTGGAAAAGTGAATTTCAGAATATTCAAATTTAAAGATACACTTACTTAAGGTAAATATCTCAATACTTCCAATCAATAAAAAATCATGAGTAGGGTGGGTGGTGCTTGCACATGCAGGTCAATCTGTGAGTTCAAGGCCAACCTGGTCTACAGAGCAAATTCCAGGACATCCAGGGCTGTTACATAGAGAAATCTCAAAAACCAAACAAACAAACAAATAAACAAACTCATGACTATTTACCCCAGCCAAATGAACAGAAAAGAGCCGCTGGGTTCAAGTGTTTGACATGCAAAAGAGTCTTTCCTAAAATATGTAGAAATCTGGTTGTAAAGCACTTTTCATTGTTCTTGATCTTGTGACAGTGGCTTTTCAAAGCAATTTGGGATATGAAAACATGTCGTCCTCAGTGTTTAGGAGCCAAGGAAAGAGGAGAAGAATAAAATACAGTGCCAGTATGAATATGGAAGACAGCGTCCACAGATCAGAGGACTGGGGTCTGGAAGACATTCTTTAAATGTCACCAGATTATATTTATGACATAAAAAGGAACCGTCCTTAGACACTCTGAGTATTGTTATCTACATGAATAATAAATCAAAAGGCTTTTTATCCATTTACCTCTGAACACTATGACCTTAGGCTAGAGATGTGATTTATTCTACTGATCCAAGCCCACAGAAACCTATGGAGACTATCACTGAATTAGACCCAAGTTCTGGAAAATCAATGAGGCTTGGGAAGAGAAAACATTTTGAGAGGAGATATTAAAACTGAAAATACTGCGGCACCATTAACATGAGAGAACTCAGAGATATTCTGCCTAAAGAATTACTCTTCATTCTTTTTTTTTTTTTTTTTTTTTTTTTTTTTGGTTTTTTCGAGACAGGGTTTCTCTGTGTAGCTTTGCGCCTTTCCTGGAACTCACTTGGTAGCCCAGGCTGGCCTCGAACTCACAAAGATCCGCCTGCCTCTGCCTCCCGAGTGCTGGGATTAATCATTCTTATCAAAACCTCAAGTGTATACAAGCCTTACAGGGCTATCCATTTTATGATTTGATGGTGAAGCGTCAGTGGTATTTGCCACCAAACTGGATTGAATTATAAATATATTCACCTTCAAAGATGCATGCAGTAGGATTCCATTTGTGTAACACACAAAACACTGCCAAATGCTCAGACTATGAGCTGAAAAGGAATGTGGGGACATGATGACTTCACAGGACAGGATAGCTACATTGTGGTCAGAGCCACCTCAGCTCCCCGGGCTGTTGAACAGCCCCTGTCTTAACCTGGGTACACGAGTGTTTATTTTTTAAACCATGCACACACATTGCAGACACTTTCCCATTGCAAATATTATTTCACAAATGTATCTCTATAGAATATATTCTAGTCTAAGGTGACTGGTGAGACATTTTGTTACTAAAGAAAAACCCCTTTTATTGTTTCTCTGAAATTCACATTTCCTTAGGCATTTTAAGATTTTTTTTTCTTTTCTTGAGATAGAGTCTGACTGTGTAACTTTGGCTGTCCAGGAACTCACTATGTAGAGCATGCTGGCCTCAGACTCCCAGACAGCTGCCTGTCTCTGACACTTAAGGGTTTGGATTAAAGCCATTCTAATTTTTTTCTGTCCCTAAGTGAATATCGCATGAGATTACAAATACTTAAAACCCAACAAACTTATGAAAACTAAGTAAGCAAGCCATGGACATAGTGTATTCTTTAAAGTATTAGCCATTCTTGTCACATTTCTATTAATGGCATAAATCCAGTTTTGTGGCTTGAGACCCTCCTTCCCCATGTCCTTGTCCTTATAGACAACAACATATACCTACACAGACACAAATAGAATTTGCTTATAGGAATGCAAGGGAGCTGATCTTAACAACAGAGCCATGCCCAAGAAGAGCGGCAAGTCAAACAGGAGCTCAGGAAAAAACTCATTTGCTTCTTTTTGTTAAAGCGATGATTTGTATTTTAGAACATGCATTGTTTGCACAGGAAAAGACCATCAAGCAGACAAAATGGATGGGGTGATGTTCCCTTATATACATGAAGATTCACACATCTGTCTAACATGCTAACCACTCTGAAAGATAATTATGGATCAATGCTCTAAAAGATATCCCAAATTGCCTGCAGAAATGGCAAGGAGAATTCAATTAAATTATTTGTAAAAGCCAGGGCCTTTTTTGCTATCCATCTGCTACTTGAAATGGGATGACCTTTCAAATAGCGCTTGCCATTCTCAATGCGAACTCTAAATAAAGAAATGGAGTACAACCCCCACCCCGCCTTTCCATCATAGATATGGCTTTTTACTGACATTCTACACCACTCAAAGGAATGCAGATTGGCTTCTAGAACATAAAAGAGCCATTTTAGGACTAACCATCAGGCCTCTGTCTTGCCTTCAGTCCTGACATTTGCCTTCTATCAGAAAGGTGTGCTGCTTCTGAGATAAGTGTTTGGGAACAAGATACATGAAGTGATTTAATCCCTGAAAAAAAAAAAAAAAAAAAAAAAAACCTGTGAGCATGCTAGTAAAAGAACCTTGGGAATCTGCCCATAGAAGCTGGGCTAATTCGGAAAGGTCAGGTATTCAAGTAAAACTAGACACAAAACAAACTTCACAACAGGCCTCTGGGGACACTTAAGGGACCAGCGCATCCTGTTAGGAGACAATATCATGCTTCTCTTCCTCAGTCCTACCTTTTAAAAACGTTTGGATTTGTAAAAAGAGACTTAAGATAGTTTTGTTTGTTTTTGTTTTTCTTTGTTTGTTTTGAATATTGTTATGGGGCAAATTTTTGTGTATGTGTGGTAAAAGTTCATTAGGCATATTTCAAGATGTTTAAAAACTACCCAGGATACAAAATAATAGTTCATTGTATCACCCAGAGAGCCCTACTGCTGATGGAGCATGTGCATTGGCAGCCATACTTCCACACTTTTTAATACATAAAAATATAAAATTATGCATATGACAATCACTAGAGTGTTCCTTAAACATCAATCAACCGCATGGTGAGTCCTTACCCTGTGGATGAAAATCTGAGCCACCACATGTAACTTCAGTGTGTGGAATGTGTCTCAGTGTGCACAGTTCTAATAAAAAATATAATAAGCAGAATCACCTAATCAGCTGTTTATAAACATGGAGGTTTACAGCTAGCCTATCAGAAGGAGTGAAGCCGAAATGAGCATGTATGTATAGCCCTTTATAGTTATTTCCTAGAAGCAGCAAATGTCCAGATGCAACAGTATGAGAAGTACCAGAGCTTCTTACAGGGTCTTAATAAACTACACGGAAAGTTCCCCAGATGGATACTCAGTTCCCTATCTGTATAACAATGGGAAGGAGGGAGTTTTAAACCCTTGCCAGTCTGAGCAAAAGCTCATTATTTCTCTAATTATCATTGCTTTGTTAACTAACAAGGTTGAATTTTATGTCAGTGCTTTATATCTCTTCTTCTGTCAATGTACTTATAGTAATTTATAAACTATTTTTAATTTTGGCCCATTTTGTCAGAAGCAGAAGTATTAAAAAAATAACAACATGTATGTTTAAGATTAAACTCACATTTGAAAAATTATGAATGCTACAGAAAAATTATTTTAATTTTAAAAATAAGATATGCTCAGTGTAACAAGTTAAAAACACTCACATGTGTACATGTGATACAAGTATGGATGTTTCAAAATCAAAACAAAAAGTAGAAATCATTAACCCCCCCACACCCTTCTCTGCCCTTGTACCATCATGGATCCACATAGGTTATATCATATGTAAAATCATTCTTTTCTTTTTTATTTCAGTGGGCTCCTGCTCTCCCAAGCAATCAAATGACCACATATCATCAATCTATGGGCACATTAGAAAGAACATACATGTATTTACACATTCTCATATTTCACATTCCATAATTCTGTTATATCATTGAATAATTCTCTCTACTCCTAAGCTCTAATTTTGATAATCTATTGTTTTGATTTGCTTTTCTTTAGCACTGCACACAATATAGAAACCATCTGTAAATATGTATTTCCTCATGTATATGGTTCCCGAGACAGGGAGCAGAGCCAGCAGGCAGGCATCTCACTAATTTTGACTGACAGGTACTTCTAGGTTTATCAATACATGAAAAATTCCATTTCCCTGTGTCTTTACTAAATACGGATGTATCAACCAATATTTTAGCTTTTTTCACTATCACTGCAGTCTTTCTCCTGTCCATTGCCAGGGAACGTCTCTCATCTTTTGTGTTCTTACTTTTAACCCATCTGAATTTTTGTGGTAAGAAATGAGTGTGTAACATTTACCGTCTAACTGGCAAAAAGCCAGTCTTAAGCATCACTTATTACACAAACATACCATTTTCTACTGATAGGAAAGAGCTTTTATTCAATATTTATCTCATTACAATACATCTGGATCTGTTTCTAACTTTCTGTTCTTAGATCAAATTTCACATGTCTAAGAATGTAACATTCTCATTAGCAGTAACTTTATATTAAGGTTTAATGTGGAGTAGAGGAAAAACAAAAACCTATTGCTATTCTGATGAATCACATTAACATATATATACTATTTCAGGAAGGATTGACATTTTACATTAGCAAATATCACAGAATATGTTATGACTGTTTTGACAGATAATATTTATCATAATGCAATTTTCCCTTTTTGTATAACAGTCTTTTATTTTCCTTGATAAGTTTATTACAATGGATTCTATCCATTTCTCTATAATTGGTTATTGAAAAGGAAAAGCTTTTTTTTTCTTTTCAAGATGGGCTACTAATTTAAATTCTTCGTTATTCCATAATTACTATTTCATCTTTAACTTCCTTGTGAACAACTTTTTAGACCACTATTTTAAATTTCCGTTGAATTTTGGGAAATATTTTAGTTGCATATATTCTGGGTTTGCTAGCACTCCCCCTCCCCCGTCAGACTTTCAAGTGATCTTATCTTCAAATCATTGAATATATGATTAATTAAATGACTAAAATTAGTAAAGAAAAATCATATTGGACTAGAGTAGTCCCTAACATAATGACTAGTGTGCTCACAAGAAAAACAAACACAAACACTGACAGACAAGAATGATGCTGCTTGGCACTGGACACAGAGCCTAGTGTGAAAGGCTGTGTTCCAAGGCAAGCTGGCACAGCTGGAACCCACAAGAAGGCATTAGATGACCAGGAGGTTGACCCTCAAGAACCTGCAGAGAGAGCACAGCTCCACTTGTAACCTGATTTTCAAAGTCTAGCTCCATAGTTGATACAGAAAAGATGTCTACTCTTTCATGTTACCCACTGTGGCGATTTGTTATAGTCACCTTACAAACCAATGCACCATACATGGACAGAACCAACTTGTCATGTGGCTAATGGTACAGATACATTCCCGAGGCTGAAATTGTTTGTAATTTTGGAAACAAACTCTTCCAGATGTTTTACTCCTTTTTCATAGATTGACAAGCTGCTAGACTGCTGGGGTTTATGTTATACTTTAATTTCCTAGGTAACTGCCATATAACATCTCTGTAGAGCTGTCTATATCAGGCTTTAATACAAGGCCATTCTATGGTTATGGAGTCTCTTAGGTCTATGCACTTTTTCTACGTAGTCTTCAATTTTCTGATAACCAAGGGACAGATTTTATTTAGCTATAAGAGCATCTTGGCCTTATGCTTTTCTCAGTTGTATGTGGTGGTGTTGTGTTCCCCAAAATACTGTGTACCCTAATAAACTTATCTGGGGTCAGAGAACAGAAAAGCCACTAGATACTTAGGATAGGCAGTAGTAGCACACGCCTTTAATCCTAGCATTCGAGAGGCAGAAATCCATTTGTTCAAGGATACAGCCAAGCATGGTGATTCACGCCTTTAATTCCAGAAAGTGAGCCTTTAATCCCAGGGAGTGATGGCAGAAAACAGAAAGATATATAAGGTGTGAGGACCAGAAACTAGAAGCATTTGGCTGGTTAAGCATTTGGCCTGGTTAAGCATTAGGCTGGTTAAGTTTTCAGGCTTCTAGCAGCAGTTCAGCTGAGACCCATTTGGAATGAGGACACAGAGACTTCCAGTCTGAGGAAACAAGACCAGCTGAGAAGTTGGCCAGGTGAGGTTAGTTGTGTCTTGTTCTGTCTCTCTGATTTTCCAGTGTTCACTTCAATACCTGGCTCAGGTTTGATTTTATTAATAAGAACTTTTAAGATTCCTGCTACAGTTGTATATCTTTAATGACATTCTACTTCTTCCTAGTAGGATTAGATGATTTTACTCTCTTTCTGTGAGCATCAATATACATATACTAATTTCCTTTAAAAAATCACAATGCCCTTTATATTTTAAAGTGAATGACTACAATTTTTTAAGGTGGTTGTAGCAGTAGTGACTGGCAGAATGGTCAAGTAGCTAGGGTGGCATGTCCACCCTTCTGCTCATGTCGCCATGTGTAGACAGAATGATGTCTCCTCTCTGTTCATGCCACCATGTGTAGACAGAGTGATGTCCACCCTCTGCTCATGCCACCATGTGTAGACAGAATGATGTCCACCCTTCTGCTCATGTCACCATGTGTAGACAGAGTGATGTCCACCCTTCTGCTCATGTCACCATGTGTAGACAGAGTGATGTCCATCCTCTGCTCATGTCACCATGTGTAGACAGAGTGATGTCCATCCTCTGCTCATGCTACCATGTGTAGACAGAGTGATGTCTACCCTCTGCTCATGTCACCATGTGTAGACAGAATGATGTCTCCTCTCTGTTCATGCCACCATGTGTAGACAGAATGATGTCCACCCTCTGCTCATGTCACCATGTGTAGACAGAGTAATGTCCATCCTCTGCTCATATTACCATGTGTAGACAGAGTGATGTCTACCCTCTGCTCATGTCACCATGAGTAGACAGAGTGATGTCCACCCTCTGCTCATGTCACCATGTGTAGACAGAGTAATGTCCATCCTCTGCTCGTGTTACCATGTGTAGACAGAGTGATGTCTACCCTCTGCTCATGTCACCATGAGTAGACAGAGTGATGTCTACCCTCTGCTCATGTCACCATGAGTAGACAGAGTGATGTCCACCCTCTGCTCATGTCACCATGTGTAGACAGAGTAATGTCCATCCTCTGCTCATGTTACCATGTGTAGACAGAGTGATGTCCACCCTCTGCTCATGTCACCATGAGTAGACAGAGTGATGTCTACCCTCTGCTCATGTTACCATGAGTAGACAGAGTGATGTTCACCCTCTGGTCAGGCCACCATGTTTGGATTGAAGGAAGGAGAGAGGTCTCCCACAAAGGACACAACCACTCTTCTATTAAAGCATGGGACAGAAAGTGTGGCACTCGTGACTGTTTAGAACCACTGAGCAAACACCTGGGGAAGGTTACACATGGATCCTCAGGACTGTCACAATAAAAACTACATGCTGCATTGCTACAAGATCTACTATTCTTCTGTAGTTTGGGAAAAACTACACAGAACCATTCTTACTATCTCCTTCCATGGAGCCACATTCCAGCTCTCCGTTTGGGAGAAATTTGACAACATTTTTTTTTTTAAGAATTATTTTCTTCTCACACCTGCACCCATTTTCAAACATTTCCAATTTTTCTAGGAGACAATTTTCTCTACAATTCTGCCAGATTTCATCCTCACATTATTTTATCCAAAGCAGATGGAGGAAATTAGAGCGACATATTTGCTTGAAGTCATTAGTGCTGCACCAGCACTTCCTGTCTCGATGGCATTTCAGGAGGTTACCATTACATGGAGCAAGAATGTGCTCTAGGCAAAAAGAGACATAAAAAATCTTAAAAGTTAAGCTGTTTTGCAATTAACTTTTGTATATTAATTTCCTCAACAGCATTTTATCTGGGTTTTGAACACACATTAAAGAATGACAGACTGTACTCACTGGTCAGTCAATTAATGGACCATTATGGCTGCTGTTTAAAATGATGGGTGAACCATGCAATCAACTGCTTGGGTAGCTGGGGGACTAAAAGGCAAGCTTTGCCCGTTAGCCTCATGACATGCTTTGAAGTTAACTCTACTTGGCAACCCTCAGGCACCTGTCTATGCCACAGAGACAGACATCCCTGGCTTAAGAATAAATTTTTTTTGTGTTACACTGTACTATTAAGTACAGTGTGAATTGACCACATACTTAGAAAAGTGTGATATTCTAGTAGCCATGGGAGCAACCACAGAGAATGATAGAAGTCAGCCACTATTCTGCTTTATACTTCTGCACGGCATTACAATCCTCAAACTTCCTCCATGATATTTATTTTTGCCTTCATGGTAAATCTATGATGAATAAAAGCAGAAGAAAATGTAAACATGGGACCTCGGAAATGAAAGCGGCACTAACCACATCAATAGCCTTCTTTATAGATAAGGAAATGGAGACCAAAAAAACACAGACTTTCCCCTGTTTCAGACCTCGCCCCATGAGGCTGATGACATGAACTTAGGCTATCCCAGTCACAGATGCTAGCTGGACATGAGACAACAGAAAGGTGACAGAAACAAAGGAGACAAATTCTGACTTAACGCACTTAAAACCAAGGCAATCCCATTGGGTTAGCACTGAAATTCTATGTTGATCAATTCTGAGGACTACTTAGTTATGGTGGCTACATGTCATTATTAGACCCTACAGAGAAAAACCCAATTCTGGAACTCACAGCTCCACTATAGATGTGTAAGCCACTGAAGAATGCCTTCACATAGGTATAAATGGTGTCACACGTACACACAAAAGTGCACAAATATCAAGAGGAATTGGGAAAGGAATACAGACACTTCATACCTCAATTTAAAAACTACAAATGTATTTTCTACCCATCAGCTCTCTTCCTACCTTCCCCTTATCTCCCTAGCAAATCCTCACAACTGATCCCAATACTGTGATTTACCTAGCATATGTTGAAAATAATCTTTCCTTTAGGTGGGAATATACTAGGGCTACATACTTTCTATTACATTATGTGTGTCTCAAACAATGCACAGGCTATCATCCCAGTATTATTTATTCAGACAACACATAGGCTATTGCCCTAGTACGTTTCACTCAATACATAACAGTTGTCTCCCATGACGCAGTGCAGAATAGCCTCTAAAACTTGCACCTGAGATATAATTCTAATAAGGGACAGCATGGCAGAAAGATGTAAGGGTAAAAGCACTAGGAGTGTTAGCATTATTTTTAATATTTAGAAAAGGAGAAATTCAGAGTGGAAGGCTGTATCAAGGTCAAAGAACAAATCTCCGCTACAGCAGACTCTGAATTTATTCCCAGAATGCACAGAGACCCACTCAACATTGGAAAACTGTGTTTGCCACCTTTAAACATATAGGACTAAAAAGTGTAAAAACACACCATCTGACACACATTGGAAAGTTTCATGGTTATCCTCATAAAGGAAGAACAAATATCTTTAGTTCTATTCTGTATCTACACAATATTTACCCTCATCCCATTTGCTCTAATTCATTTACACTTTGCTGAATTCTGGTTTTGTCCATTTTCATCATTCAAAGGATTTTTTTAAAAGACAAAAATTCAACAACAAAAAGCTCTCAAAAGATGCTTTCAGTTGAAATGACAAAGAAAATAAGCACCTGATCATTAGTGAAGCGGCGGTCCAGTTCCAGAGCTGTGCCCGTCAACATCTCATCGTGGCTGAGCATTAATTGCGCTGCTGAATTTAGACAGACATTCAGCTACTAAGTTCAAACGGGAGCCCAAGCCAGAAGCATGGTCTTTGAATAGCAACACTGCCTTCTGATTCTTTCACATGCCTACGCTTTTTGACATTTTTCTGAGTGTTCTACCGAGTTGCACTGTGACCATGACAAAGGACTTCTCCTGGAGTAGAGGCACATCTCTGGTGACTGGCAGGGGAGAGAGATAGGCAATAAACCCCTTTAGTAGCTTCAAAAAGCCCATAGGCATTCTACAATATTTTGCATGATGCTCTCAGCAAAGGATGTGAAGAAATAAAACCATGATGCAGTTTTAATCACCTGTCAGACAATTCTACGATGGACTATAATTCTACAATGCTCAAGCCTCTGACCCATAGATGAGCAAAGGTCCATTCTCCTGTTGCCCCCTCAGACTTTAAACAGTTACTTACATGCAGATAAAGATGGCCTTATCACACAATGTATCAGTCTAATGAAAAAATTATAATCACTAAATTTAACAAGATGGAATCTTCTTGATGATTTTTAGTTTTCAGACCCAAATGACCTCCTTGGATTTCAGAAAATTCTCCTGGAGGTTATTAGATATTGGTTAGCCTATCTGTAGTTAGTGAAGCCAAAAATTCTGCCTACAAGATGGTAAGCAGTTTAGTCTCTTCCAAAATGTCACTTGCTGCCATCTCTCTTCTTCATTGAATGATGCTTTACCCTGGAAACGACACACTACTTTCCCTGACATCTTAGAAACTTAGTTAAAACATCGCTCATTGTTTTCAAGGAAACAGAGAAAGTACCTCCAAAGCTGTTGGTGGAACGTAAACAGGAGCAGTCTTCTTGAAAACCAATCTGACAATATGTATCATGTTGTTTTTATCTTACTAGAGTTGAGGGACACTGTCCCAAATTTTGAATAGCCTTCAAAAGCCAGGCATCTCCATGCCAGTGCTATATTCTTATTATGTGAATATGCTACAGTTTTCCTTTGTTTCCACATCTGTCAACACTTCAGTTGTTTTCAGTTTGGGGTATTATAAAGAATTCTCCAGAGAACATCTCCACAAATACATTTAACTCACACTTTGTTTGTTCCTAAGGGCTTGATTTCAAGTATAATTTTATACTGAAAATTAAGGAATTATTATCAGCGAACAAATGCTTAAACTAAAATCTAATAGACCATCATATATTAAGATATATCTATATCTTATTAAGATATACATCACATATATGTACATTTTTTATAACCTTATATATGAAGCAACACTACCTTACTAATGGGTGATTCATTCCTCCTGTGGAAACTAAATGGCATTTACAAATAAGGAACTGACAGAGAAAAAAGAAATTGCCTCCCAGTCAAAGGACATTCATTGGGAGTCAAGGAAGCAGTGTGCCTAGCTGTCTTTGGCCCCAGCATGATGACCTGGTCCCTAGGCCCACAGATGGGGACACTAAGGAAACATTCTTACCATTTTCACTTTACATTAATTTATCTGTTAAGAACTGATAACAAACAACCCAAGTTTATACAACTGAAAAGTCAGATGGTGGTGATAACATGTTCTCTAGTTGTCAAAGCTTTTCCTCTCATGCCCAAGGATAGAAATTATTATGTGAAAGATATTCATAAGGAAAGAATGATTGGTCCCTAAAGAAAAATCCCAGATTCTATGAACTAATGACTAATGATGGACAGTTTAGTCTATCGGTTAAGAAATCTTTGCTATGACAATATTGAGTGTTAGCACAAGAGGAGTATTTTCAAAACCTTTCCAATGAAAACAAATGTTCTCATGGTGAAAACAATTTAGCAAAGTGTGAGAACTGAAGAAATTTCGAGGTGAATCTTTAACGTATTGGCACACACTGTGGGTCTCCATCAGGGGATGCAGCCTGGAACATTTCTAAAGTGGTTTACCCACATGGCTTTTTGCTGCATGCCACCTTTGGTTTCTGGCACTGTATTGGGATTTTGGAGAGTATCTCGGGGACCAGCAGTCTACGGAACATGCTTTAGGAAATGTTTCTTTAGGCCAGTGGTTCTCAAACACTGTAGTCTCAAGACCCATTTAAACTTTGTTAAGATTTGCTGGAAGCCCCAAAGAGCATTTGGTATATAGGGTAAAAGCACAAATACCTCTGTGTTAGAAACTTAAAACAAGAACTTGTAAAACACTATTAACTCTTTAAAAATAGTAAAAATAGGGGCTTGGAGTGTTAGTCAGTGATAGAGCATGTGCTTAGAATACATGAAATCCTGAGTCTAATCTTAAGCATGAAAATATAATAATAATAATAATAAACAATTATATGAAATATGATGCATAGTTTGCAAAAGGAAAAAGAAATAGAGGAACAGTAGATCTATCTCATGGTACCAAAACATAATTTTTAATATTTGGCTTAGCAGAAGGCAGAAAGATATTATTTTTATTGTATGTGGATGAGTGTTTTGCCTAAATGTTATATATGAGCATTATAAGCAAGCCTGGTGCCTTCAGGGACCAGAAGAGGGTGCTGGATGCCCTGGAACTGGAGTCAGTGACAATTACTAATTCACAGTGTGGGTGCTGGGAACTGAACCTGGGTTCTTTGCAAACACAACAAGCACACTGAGCTACCAAGCCATCTCCCCAGCCCCTTTTTTCATTGTTTTGTGGTACATGGGCAACTCATACAAACTATACAAAAGAAATCCTAAAGGGATATTTTTAAAGATTTACTTTTATCATTTTAATTCTGGGTATGTTTGTCAAGGATTGCTCATAAGTGCAGGTGCCTGTGAAGGTCAGTGGCATGAGATCCTTCTAGAGCTGGAGTTATAGGCAGCTGTGAACCATGTGGTATGGGTGATGAGGGCTCAATTTTCGTCCTCTGCAAGAACAGGTGCACTCCTGACCATTGAGTCATTTCTCCAACCCCTGCCCTGGCTATTTTAATAGTTATTTGGAAAGAAATTGCTGAGAATATTTTCTATAATACTGATTCAAAATTTGAAATATGGTCTTTCTTTTTGTCGTTAGTTGCAGGGCAGATTTTGAAACTATATCAATAAACTTTCCATACTCCGTTATGTGAAAATCTATGGTCTCTGTGGCACTTTGAATGGATCCTTCCTCCATACAAAATTCTCCAACAGTGTGCATTGTTCTGGTCGAAAATATTGGCTCAGTGAATTATGTAGATCTTTCAAATGGTGACACATTTCATTATATGATATAAAAAAGAATTACTTTTGTTAATGTCATCATTGATCTCATCAGAAAATTCTTTAAGCATTGGGAAACTGTCGAGCTCATGGTGGCAGATACAATTTGTACCTAATCTAAAATTCTTCTTGAGAGTTTTAACTCCAGTTTGGCAGTGCATACTTTCAATGGTTTACTTAAAGGGACAGTGTAGCAGGCTTTCTTTTGGGCCACCAACCAGCTCCCAAACGATGGCACGGAGACGTATTATTAGTTATGAATGCTCGGCCTTAGCTTAGGCTTGCCCCATTAGCTGTTATAACTTAATTTAACCCATTTCTCTTCATCTACATTTTGCCTCAGGGCTTTTTACCTTTCTTTCATTCTATATGTCCTACTTCCCTGCTTCCTCCATGTCTGGCTGGCTGGTCTCTGCATGGCTGGCTGGCCCTGGGCATCTCACTCTTCTTTCACCTCTCCAGACTAGATTTCTCCTTCTACTTATTCTCTCTGCCCACCAGCTCTACCATCCATCTAATGCCTAGCTATTGGTTGGTCAGCTTTTTATTAAACTAATCAGGTGCCTTAGGCAAACAAAACAACACATCTTTACATGATTAAACAAATGCAGCATAAACAAATGTAACACACCTTTACATAGCTAAAGTAATATTCTGTAACAAAAGCAAATGTAACACATCTTTATATAATTAAAGTAACATGCCACAACAGGACAGATTCACTGGCATTTGTTGAAACTATCTGCCAAATATCTTGGTCTGCATAGCTATACTGCATATTCAATAGTTCTTTCATAAAACTTGGATTCTATATACAAAGTAGCTAGTTTAGTTTACAAGTTAGGGCTGTGGTCAGTCTTCCTGGAGACAGCCCCACACAAGCAGCAGATCATCTCAAGCAGTTTTGCAGTTTAACACATGGTCCTTTTAAAGAGACATGTACTCAACAACAAAAATTTACATTAGTAATTTTTTCTGTATGTTGCTAAAATTTCTTCACAGAGGGAGATGTCAGCAAGGTCTACCCTTCCTCCTAACATCCTATTAGAACAATTCCACCAGTGTTCATTCTGGGGAACCAATGGGTTTATTGGGCTTACTTACAGAACATAAGTGAAGAGTTACCTCCTGGAGATGTTCCCCTCAAAAAGGCTGCATTGGAAGTTCTTCACCCAGCAGAGAGGACGACTTTCAATGGCCACGCAGATGGAGTCCCTGCCTATAGTCTTCCCTAAATTATATTTGCCAGCCATTCCCAAAGGCCACATGCAAGTAAGGCAGAGCCACATACCACAGTAGCCATGAGGAGTCATTTGAGGACCCCATGACCCTCCAAAGCCCCCTCTAAAGGAATGTAAATACTCAACAAGCCCAGATATGGTGATCTATTGCAAATGAGCATAGCTGAACTCCCAAAAATAGCAGTTGTTTGGCTCAGAGGATAGTCCTGTACAATACCATATATCAAGTATATTCTTAAGCAAAATTGGATTTTTATTGTGTTTTTTAACTGTAAGTGCATGGTAACAAGGAATAAAAACATTAATAGTCAATCTAGTGTTATTACCATGATTAATGTCACAGTGTTGGTGGTACCTTCCATTACTCTTCTACATTAGCACGTGTTGCTCAGAGCAGAAAAGTCAAATAATAAGTTAGTATGATAACAATACAGCTTTTACTCAGCAGATTCCTTGAAAGTCTGCTAGCAGCTCAAAGGAAATTCCTTTTGTTTTTTTTTTTTTGTTGTTTTTTTTTTGGTTTTTTGAGACAGTGTTTCTCTGTGTAGCTTTGCGCCTTTCCTGGAGCTCACTTGGTAGCCCAGGCTGGCCTCGAACTCACAGAGATCCGCCTGGCTCTGCCTCCCGAGTGCTGGGATTAAAGGCGTGCGCCACCACCGCCCGGCAGGAAATTCCTTTTGTAATGAGTGACCTGCTGTGGAATAATCCTCTTGAACACTGTAAAGATTTGTCACTTGAATTGGTTTAATAAATGCTGATTGGCCAGTAGCCAGGCAGGAAGTATAGGTAGAGCAACCAAACTAAGAATGCTGAGAAGAGGAAGGGCAGAGTCTGGAGTCGCCAGCCAGATGCAGATGAAGCAAGATAAGAATGCCATACTGAGAAAAAGTACCAAGCCACATGGCTAAACATAGATAAGAATTATGGGTTAATTTAAGTGTAAGAGCTAGTTAGTAATAAGTCTGAGCTACCAGCAGAGACTTTATAATTAATATAAGCCTCTGAGCGATTATTTGGAAACAGCTGTGGGACGAGATGGGACAGAAAAAAAGCCTCTGTTTGTAGTGACCTAGACTCAAACTCTTGTTTGACAAAACTGCAAGTGGGAAGATAGCACAACAAAGTGTATGAGTGCAGCAAACACAGTCCGAAAGGTCCTTTCAGAAAGATGCTATACAAACAACCTAAGCTCTTGCTTAGGAAACAACAGACTGAGACTAAAGTCAGCCAATGGGTAGAAATATAATAAAATATAAAAATAATTAAAAATGAAGTCTAAACTTAAAAAAATAGAAAAGATCAATGAAAGAACTGAAATTTTGAAAAAAATAAAACTAACCAAAATTTAACTAGTCTAATTAAGAAGAGAACATTCAAACAAAATTATAAATGAAAGAGGTGATATCACAAAAATACCAAAGGTCTTAAGAAGCTACTAAAAAAAAAATCATACATTGATAGACGTTATAACCTGGAAGTAACAAACAGGCAAATTCTTAGAAACAGCATCATAAAAAGATTAAAATACATGAAGAAACAGAGGGGGGCGCTGACCAGCAATAATAACACTACAGCAAGGACCCAGAGAGAAAAGAGCAGGACCTAATAACCCTCCTGATGTCTGCAGACTCAACATGCAAACCCTCCCTTTCAGGAAGTGAAGAGGGAAGTTTAACAATTCCATTTCTAAAATTGTTATTGTCCAGATACCAAGCTAGTCAAAGATATCAGAAACTGCATGTCTGATAAGAACCGTTGCAAAAAACCTCAACAAAATAGAAAACTGAATTCAAAATATAATTACGCTTCAATCTATGATCAGGTTGGACTTTTTCAACTTGCAATTTAAATTTATTTTTAAAAGTTTAGATTTTTTTTATTTTTATGTGTATGAGTATTTTTGCCTGTATGTATGTATGTGTACCACAAGTATGACTGGTGCCTATGGAATTACAAACAGTTCTACAAACCATGTAGTTGTTGGGAATTGAACATGGGTCATTTGCAAGAGCAACATGTGTTCTTAAAATGTTTAATGCTAAATATGGCAACAATAGGACAAAGGGAAAAATTACAGCGCTGTCTACATAGATGCTGATGCTTTGACAGCATTTTATGATGAAAAAAACCTTGCAACAAGTGAAACACAGAAGGAATGTACCTTGAAATAATAAAAATTGTTTATGACAAGCTCACAGCAAACATTAGGTGAAAATTGAAAGGTTTCCCCTTTGTGGCACCAAGATGAGAGACAAAGGGTTTTTACTAGTTTCATGCAAAACAGTACAAATGTTGGAGTACTTCAAAGTTCAGATCTTCAAATTTGGGGTGATCAAGCCATGTTAATACTGAAGTATCTGAAAAACTGTAAAATCTGGACTATTTCTTGTCCCAACCATTTCAGAAAAGGTACACACAATCTGTACTTGATTTAAAATATGCAATGCTATGGCAACTAAAGCAACATACTACAGCAGGAAACAGACCCAGTGGCCTCAAGAACAGAATAAAGAGATAAGAAATAAACCTACATGTTTATAGGCAAGTGACAGGGATACCAAGAATACACGATGAGGAAACACAGTCTCTTCAGCAAACATGGTTGTGAAAACTGGATACCCATAATGGAGAGAAAATCAAAGTGTGCCCCTGTCACACATCCTATACAAGAAACAACTTAAAATGGGCTATAGACCTAAATGGAACAAATAAAATTATAAAATTACAAGAAGAAAACATGGCGGGAAAAACTATACACACTGGTCTTGGCAAGAATTTTTCTTTTTTTTTATTATTAAGAATTTTCTATTCATTTTACATTCCTACCACAGATCCCCCCTCCTCCCTCCTCCTGCCCCCCAGTCTTCCCCCTCAACCCACCTCTTCCAAGGTAAGGCCTCCCATGGGGAGTCAGCAGAGTCTGGTACATTCAGTTGAGGCAGGTTGAAGCCCCTCCCCCTGCGTCAAGGCTGTGTAAGATGTCCCAACACAGGCACGGGGCTCCAAAAACCCTTCTCATGCACCTGGGATAGATCCTGATCCCACTGCCAGGGCCCCCTTAAGCAGGTCAAGCTACAGAACTGTCTCTGGCATGCAGAGGTTGGCAAGAAAATGTTAAGGAAAATATGATGTCAAAATCACTAGAAGCAGAAGCAGAAGTGAAGAAGTGGTATATCTAACTGACCACTTCTGTGCGACAGTGGGAACCATCAGTAGCTGAAGAGAAAACCATGGAATCTGAGAAAATACTTGCAAACAATCCATGCCAAGGGGTTAACCTCTAAAATACATAAGGGAGCAGGAGAGAGGGCATTTTCAGAGGACTCAAGTTTGATAGCTAGAGCGTATGTTGGGTAGCTCACAATGGCTTGGAACTCTATTTACATATGCCCTCTTCTGGCCTCTGTGGGTACCTGCACACAGGTGCACATGCACATATACATAAATAAATCTTTAAAACAAGTAAAATACATCAGAAACTCACATAACACAAGGCTCAGAAATTAAATTTATTAAAAATAGGCAGATGACCTGAATAAATATCTATCAAGAGAAGAGATGTAAATTACCAAGAAGCACACAAAAATGTTCTACATCACATACTACTAGGGAGGTACACATGAAAACCATAATGAGATATTGCCTCACATCTAATAGAAAGGATATTATCCAAAACACAACAGAAAACAAGGTTTGGCAAGGATGAAAAAGGGAATCTCTTAACACTGCTGGTGTGAAACAAATTTATACAGATATTGTGGGAAACAATATGGAGGTCCTCTAAATTTTTTAAAGTTTTTTTATAGAAAAATGTTCTGGTTTAGGGTATGTATCTAGAGGAAATGAAATAAATACCTTGAAGAGATAAATGTGCTCTCACATATCCATGGTAGCATTGTCCACAAAAGCCATAGCAGGGACTCAAACTGAGTACTTCTTGACAACAATCCATTAGCCGACAAATGGAGAAAGAACGTGCAATATAAGCAGTGGGCTGCTATTCCCTTTTTTTCCAAAGAACAGAGGACTACCGTCTGTGATATCAACAGACCTGGAAGTAGACATGTGACAGGAAGTCAATCTGACACAGAAAGGCACAGAAGCACCTAGAGGAGGCATTTAGAAAGCTCAATTCCGTGAAGCAGAGAACGATGGTGAACGATGGGGAAAACGGGGAGATGCTGGCCAAAGAGCCCAACATTTTGTTAACACAACAGGAGTAAATTTTGGAAATCTGTTGCACAGTATGGTGACCATAGTTGATCATGATTTTTGCAAAGAGAGTAGAACTTCAATTGCACAGAGAACAGCATGTAAGATCTACTCTTATCACAAAATGATGATACGTGAGACAGTGCAAATGTTAACTAACTGGATTTAATCTTGTTATAATATATGTACATATCAAATAGCACATTGAACTCTTTAAATAGATACAGTTTTAATTTGTCAATTATGCTTTAATAAATCTGGGGGAAATGCCTATTTTTGACATTTACTCTGAGGCTACTAAAACAGAATATCTAGAGGTGAGACAGCAGCATGTGAGTAGCAGTGAGGTTTGTACCTTGTTGAAAATGTTGTAGAATGAAATTCGAATATAAACAATTATCTGTCCAAACAATCCTGGGTATATTAATATTTTAAAGAAGTTTCCGCTAACCTGAGCATTAAAATTACTAGGGTAGCCAAAGGAGTTAGGGAATTAGCAGAGAAGGCAGGGCTCTCAGATAAAGCTTAAAACCTTCAAATACCAATGCTTCAGCAAGAAATTCTCAAAACACTTGTTACAGCTTTGTTAAGAATGAGCCAGAAGTAGTTCGATCCACCCAATGGATCCCCAGACCAGCACTCAGGTCCATCCAGAGTTTCACAGAAGTGTGAGCCATCTGGGAGAGTATACCAGAACCCCTCCATATCTCCAATATCCTCTGAGGCCCAGGACCAGTTGCAACTTTGTTTAAATCAGCCAAAATAGTAGCACTGATTCTTTCTCACACTACCCCCCACCAAAACTGGGCTCCAACAGGACATGTGATAATATGTTCCATCAGTGAATTGGCTTCAGATCCCTCTTCCAGCACCACCTCAGACACAACCAGGAGCCTCACTTATACACTTTTGATTATCATGGAATTGGGACCAACTCAGTCTCTTAAATCAAAAATCAATGCCAAATACCTGAAGGAGTGACCCACAAACTCTTCATTTCTGAAATCAAACAAGTTTGGGCAACTGTGAAAATATCCACTCAACAGAGACAGGCTAGACTCTGATAACACACAACCAATAAAATGTTGACATTCCCAGGTCTCATAAAAGCACAAGCAATACAAAAGGCCAAGATAACTGACTGCCCCCTACCCCCAAAGCAATAGTTCTGTAGAAATGTTCCTCAATGAGAATTTCCTAGTTGAACATCAGGACACAGAATTTTCCTAAACAACTTTGAACATGATCAAAGACTCAAGGATACTAAGAAGGATCTGAACAAATACATCAATAAGCTTAAAGAAGCCTAAGAAAACACAAATATGTGGCCCAATGAGACAAAGACAATTCAGGATTTAAATTTTTTAATTCAATAAGGAGATAAAATATTGAAGAAAACTCAAACTGAAATGAATACGGGATTGAAAATATCAATTAGGAAACTCGAAGGGAAAGCTTTAGCAATAGGATGGATCACATAGATAATAGAATACTAAGAACTGAAGATAAAGTAGAGGAAATGGACCTCTCACTCAAGAAAGTACAATAAATTTTAAAAAAAAAAAAACTCAAAAGGAACATTCAGCAAATTGGAAACATCATAAAACAATCCGAAGTAGACCTGCATAATGACCACACCAACCGACCGACACGCTGGTACAGATAGGGAGCATTTGAAGGCCCAGTGACTGTTGAGAGGGGTAATCAGTTTTCTCCAAGTATGCAGAGAGAGAGGGTGGGAGGGAAAGAGGCAGGTGAAGAATGAGAATAAGTTTAGGAGGAGAGGAAGGCAAGGAGACTCATGGGAGGAGTTGGAGTAGAGAGGAGGAGATGGGTGAAAATGATGTGAATACATATATGAAATTCTAAAAAACAAAATAAATTAAAATGTAGTGAACAGATGGACTCTCTTCTCTTGAATTTAATCCACGTGCAGAAAAAACATGTGAATAAAACCTATATTTATGCAATATACACAATTATAGATGAATGCCTAGTACAAAAGCAAAAAAGAGCCAGAAGAGCATCTTATGCATGTGAACCTGGAATTCGAGCACCATGTGCAGACTGTGCCCATGAAAGCCAGAAGAGGGCATCAGATCCCCAGGAAATGCAATTATAGATAGCAGTGGGCTGCTAAATGTGGGTGCTAGGAATTCAACCCTGGTCTCTCCAAAAGCAACAGGTACTCTTAAGCACTAAACCATTGCTACAGCCACCACACCCACATAAATAATTCTTAAAATAATATAAAAGTTGAAAGTGTTGGAATAAATCTGCTAGATGTGATGATATTGTGTTCCCCAAAATATTGTGCACCCTAATAAACTTATCTGGTGTCAGAGAATGGAACAGCCACTAGATACAGAGGCCAGAAAATGGTGGCACACATGCCTTTAATTCTATCACTTGGGAGGCAGAGATCCATCTGGATCTCTGTGAGTTCAAATCCACACTGGAAACAGCCAGGCATGGTGACTCACACCTTTAATCCCAGGAAGTGAGCCTTTAATTCCAGGAAGTGATGGCAGAAAGCAGAAAGGTATATAAGGCGTGAAACCAGGAACTAGAGCTGGTTAAGCTTTTAGGCTTTTGAGCAGCAGTTCAGCTGAGATTCATTCTGGATGAGGACTCAGAGGCATCCAGTCTGAGGAACTGGCAAGATGAGGTAGCTGTGGCTTATTCTGTCTCTCTGATCTTCCAGCATTCACCCCAATACCTGGTTCGGATTTGTTTTTATTAATAAGACCTATTAAGGTTTGTACTACAGCTAGACACAGACATTAGACCTCTGTTCACATATGAACCCCCCTGCACATGCACACCTTCACACATGCACACACCTACACTAACAGACACATATAACACACATACACAACACACATAGATACACACATCAAAATAGAATTAAAAACATATGTCCAAGTGCAGAGCCAGATTTATCTAATTGGGATCACTTGGACAGAAGCCTAAGCATTTGTATTTTCAAGGACCTTCACATTCTTTCCAAGCTTGCTGAAAAGATGAAAGCCATTTCTCTAGACCACAGATGCTACAACTGTGTACAAGAAATCAACTTACAAATTCTGCATTCAGTGTACATACCGACTGTTCAGGAAACTCAGTCACCATTTAGACACTGTCTATTCACTAGCTATAAATTCAGCTGATAAAATTACCAATGACTTTTAGAAAATCCAACTCCCTACTCTCTCCTGTTAGCATGCTTGTTTTCATTCTGTCAGGATAAAATTGGCTCTCAACTTTGGATGTTATTTTACCCACATCTTGAAATGTATTTAGTCAGAATTTTCTGATTTTATATGAATGCTAGCTAACCATACATAGTTCTTATTTTTCCATCTTATATAAAATCCTTCAAGAGAAAAGACAAACTCAGTTCACATTCAAATTACCAAATTGACTCAGATTTTTGAATGCCATTCAGTTTCATGTTATATACTTAACTTAAAAAAATGACTCAGTGTAAATGTCATGTCTGGTTATAATCCTATTCCTGGGATCTTGTTTTTGCTTGAAATGGAGTGGAAGGAGGATTATATTGCTGCCAAAATATAATTGATCATCTGGAAACCAAAAAAGTAGTGTTTCTCTTCTTTCTAGAAAACAGGAAAGCATGCAAATAAATAAGAAATATTTCATCAGCCGGGCGGTGGTGGCACATGCCTTTAATCCCAGCACTTGGGAGGCAGAAGCAGGTGGATCTTTGTGAGTTTGAGGCTAGCCTGGTCTACAGAGTGCGATCCAGGAAAGGCACAAAGCTACACAGAGAAACCCTGTCTCAAAAAACCAAAAAAAAAAAAAAAAAAAGAAAAAGAAATATTTCATCAAACAAACCCCTGACATAGTGATATATATTTTGATAGTTGTAGGGTGATGGGACAAATCAACAGTAGGCTACCCTCTTGTCCATGCCAACATGCCCTCTGCCTTTCACTCCTGAAAAGCACTGAGCTTTAAGCAAGTGATGTTAGTGCAAGGAGGGTAGAATATGAGCCCACACCATCATGACATGAAGCCCACCAACAGAACAACACTTCAAAGCAATGTTAGCAACTGGGAGGGGCCATCTCCTGTAACCAGGAAAGACTTGCAGTGGAGTGATTGGTACTCCAACCCAACATTACGACGTCTGACCTACAGTTTGCCCTGCCTATGAGATGTGCTGGGACAAAGGTGGTATAGGAATTATGGGAGTGGCCAACCAATGACTGGTCCAGCACAAGACTCATACTATGAAATGGAGCCCACTCCTGACAATGCTTGGAGGCTGGACAGCACAGAGATCTAGGATAAGACCAAACACAACTGGCAAAAAAAGAAAAAAAAAGTCAATGAAATGATTCCTGATGATATTCTCTTATACTCATAGTTTGCTGCCTAGCACAATTGTCACCAGAGAGGCTTCATCCAGCAACTGATGGAAACAGAGGCAGAGACGCACAGCCAACCATTAGGTGGATCAAAGGAAATTTTGTGGAAGACGGGGAGGAAGGTTTATGGGAGCCAAAGGGACCAAAGACACCACAGGAAAACATAAGAGTCAACTGACCTGGCCTCATGGGGGCTCACACAGACTGACCCACCAATGTAAGAAGCTGCACAAGAATGATTTATGCCTTCTGTGCATGTGTTACAGTTGTGTGGCGTGATCTTGTTGCAGGTCTCCTGGCAGAGAGAGCAGGGGCTGTCACTGACTCTGTTACCTGCTTTTGGGACCCTTTCCTTCTGCTGGGTTGCCCTGTCCAGCCTTAATAGGAGAGGGAGTGCCTAGTCTTTCTGCAACTTGATATCCCATGGCTGGCTGATATACATGGAAGGCCTGCACTTTTCTGAAAGGAAGGAAGAGGGAAGAATGGGGAATGGGGTGGTTGAGGGGAGTGATTGGGTGGAGAGGAGGGAGAGAGGGGAAACTGTGATCTGGCCCCGGAAAAATTAATTAATGGATTAATTAATTTTAAAAAAGAACTGGGAAGGGAAACCATCACTGCAGGGTCAAATGAAGTTGGAAAACCATGAGTTACATAGAGCTAAGTAAGTTCTCTTACTGTGGGATTTCTCAGAGCCTTCCTCCAGCCATGCGTGCCTTGCTTTGCACACAGGAGGAAAATGTCAGCCTTGAGCACATTAAAGGAAATGCTGATGGACACAGGTCAGGTTGTTAATGGAAATGCTTATGAGTGTCCCCAACTGTGACAGAAGAATCTAGATCCTATAAAACAGAAGTACATGCCCATCAGTGGGCTCCCCCTCCACCCTCACCCACCGGCCCTCCGAATCAAGTCCTTTAGCTTCTCTCTGTGGACCTCATTGGCTCTAAAAGAAAGATGATGCTTATTAGTGAAGTGCCTTGGGATGGTTGGGCAGGAAACACTAAATAAGAGCCAATTATTGCCCTCATTACAAGGCAGATGATCTAATAAAGCATCTCGATTAACTTACGGCATTTGGATGCCTATTTTCTTCTTGCTTTTCTTACATTCTAGCTTTCCCTAAATCGGTCTAAAAAGAACAAACCAAATACTTCTAAGGAAACACATGCAGAAACCACAGGAAAAACTTTCTTTTCATTTTGATTCTTGATTTTTCATGGCTGGGATGGAACTCAAGGCCTTGTACATTCAGGCTATCATCACTCTATCTTGAGATATCCCAGCATAACAGCCTAAGCTTTCTGATGATTCCTCTCCACTTATAGATTTTCAATGAGTGTCAACTGCAAAAATCCAAATTTCTTAGCCTTGTGTCCAGCCTTCCTAAGCTCTAGCCTTCAAGTTTGGAGGCTGATAAGACTTTAGGTACAGGTTCCATTTTAGCATGCCTTAAGTTATTTCTCTTCCCTGATCTCTTATTCCTCAACTGCTCTTGTAATGGGTGGAATTGGGCAGAGGGTGTGGGGGAGTCAGAAACTACCTTGGCAGCCCTAAGAAGCCAGGTTATGTGACACATAAATCCATTAAAATATGCATGTTAGTAGTTAAATCAGAAAATGGGAATTTATTCAATGTGGCCACATTAGCAAGAGGAGCAAATAGCCAGTGAACCCCAAGTCCAATCCTTCTAGGGTTTCTAACCCATCAATAGGATGCCAGACGTATGCATAACTAAACAGTCCCAATCAAGATGTGATCCTGCCACTGTTGACCCACTGCTGTCTAGTCTCTCCTGCTAAGTAGTCTAACAAGTTGCAAGAACTTCTCCTGGACACGGGTCCCTCTGGCTGACCCCAGTCTTTCCTTCTACCACAAGAGTCCTTGGGATTTGCGATCTCTTGGTTTCAATAGTCTAACAGTCAAAGGAAAGGACACGTGTTTTTCTTTAGAATATCCCCATTGCTGCCAGTCATGTGCTATGGATAAGCAACACCAACTTTATTTAAGGCTTATTAAAAATGTAGACTTGCAGGCATCTTTGCAAGTGTACTCAAACAGAATATGCATCTCAACAAGAGCTAAGGAGATCCCTCAATGGGAGGGAAATGTTATACGAACTGAGTAACTCATTTGCAAATAACTGGGGAATCACAATAGTAAAATATTATTAAAACTGAAAGTGAACATCATTTTCCTCTCCTTCTCCCCTGGATCCATATTTGATTCCCCAGGACTTCAATGTATGATCATGCTCCTCTCTCCCTTTCCCTTTACATTAGTCCAAGCTATTCTCCTTTCTCTCCAGACTTACTACAAAGCCTAGCCAGTTCATTACAATGCATGTCCCCCAGCTTCCCTCTGCTGTCACTGAACTACCACAAAAGAATTATTTTGTTTTAAAATTTCTTCTCTCTCTCTCTCTCTCTCTCTCTCTCTCTCTCTCTCTCTCTCTCTCTCTCTCTCTCTCCCCACCCCATGTGTGTGTGTGTGTGTGTGCGCGTGCGTGCGCGCGCACACAGGAGCCCATGGATACCAGAAGAGGGTACCACTGAGCCATTTTTATTATCCCTGAGGAGGGGAAATACAAATTTGATCATAGTGTTCTTTTCATTTCAAAACAAAGGCCAAGGGCCAGAGCTTCTAGCAGACTTATAACTTCCGCCTTGGTTGTCCTTGTTTCCCTCTTCAACTTGATTATAGCATGTCTTTCTGTTCTCTTTCCATTCCTTGAACTCCTCTTTGCAAGACAGTACAAATGTAAGAGCAGCCCTCCCTGCCTGTAATGCCTCTGCTGGCCACTTCTTGGCCTAGTGGACTCCTCTTCATCTTTCACATCAGGTCAAGTGACATCACTCTTTTTTTTTTTTTTCATTTTGAATCTTTTTTTTTTTTCATTTCGAATCTTTTTCTTTATTAAGAAATTTTCTACTCACTCCACATACCATCCACAGATTTCCCCCTCCTCCCATCCCCCAGCCCTCTCTCCCAAGCCACTCTGCATCCCACATCCCCCAAATCGAGGTTTCCTTCCCATGGGGAGTCAGCAGAGCCCAGCACACTGAGCCTAGGGAGATCCAAGCCCCTTCCCACTGCCCCAAGGTTGTGCAAGGCATCACATCACAGGCACTGGGTTCCAGAAGCCTGCCCACGCACCAGGGACAGATCCCGATCCCCCTGCATGGGTGCCCCCCCCCAAACAGTTTGAGCCAAACAACTGCCTTCCATACCCAGAGGGCCTAGTCCAGTCCCATGGGGGCTCCACAGCCACCAGTCCACATTTCATGGGCTTCCACTAGTGTGGCCGGTCATCTCTCTTGAAGATATTTCCTGGACTTCCCAAGAACTAATACACCACCAGCTTTATGCCAGAACCCATATAATTTCTGAACAAATCAACTGTGAATGAATGAAGGGCCACTGTTGTTGTTTGGTTTTGCTTTTTTTGAAGGGCCTACCATCCAGCTCCCAAATGAATCACACATGGAGGCTTATACTGAATTATGAATGTCTGGCCTTGGCTTGGCTTAGTTTCTAGCCAGCTTTTCTTAACTTTAAATTACCCAGTCTACCTTTGCCTCCGGGCTTTTCCTGTTCTCTTACTCTTACTCCGTGCCTTGCTGGTTGTGCAGCTGGGTGGCTGGCCCCTGGAGTCCTCCTCCTTCTCTCACTGCTAGCTCTCTTCACTCCAGTTTTCTCTTTCTATGCATACTCTGCCTGCCAGCTCCACCTATCCTTTCTCCTGCCTTGCTATTGGTCAGTTCTTTATTAGACAATCCAGTGTTTTAGACAGGCACAGTAACACAGCTTCACAGAGTAAAACAAATGCAATATAAACAAAGTAACAAACCTTAAAATAATATTCCACAACAGGCCACTCATATTGTTATTATGACAACCAAACATACTACACATTGCAAAGCATTTGGAACAAGCTTGGTCCTAGACCAATTGTTACATGTTGGGAATGGGAGTTCTACAAGAAACCAGACACCAACCAGTGCTCAGTATGAGCTTACAATTTAAATTATCTGGAAAACTTCCAACCAATTAATGTCCAAGTCAACTATATTAGAATTTCTGGGTGTGCAATCTAGGCATGTAAGTGTTTTTAAAACTCTTCCAGTGACTCCAGTATTCAGTCAGACTGGAGAATAACCACTTTAGCTATTTCCCACTATGGACTCCCAGCCTTTTGGAGGATAGCAAGTGATGTGACAAGAAGTGTCCCTCCCCAGAAAGGGAGAATAGTATGAACCCATGTAAGAAAAATCTAGCAATTCTTTTCTGCTGGGCCTTTTGACAGCAACAGATGGTGGGTACTTTCCTAGAATGGCCTGAAGCAGATTGAAACCTTCCAGAGAAATGCCAAGTCACCTGAACTATGATTAGGAAATGGAACAGTAACACTCGAAGATGGCTGTGATCCTTATGGTTAAGTGTACATTTTACAGAACTCATCAGAATTGCATTAAAAACTAGTCATAATTGTTTCAGTGAAGCTGTTACCTCATGGGAGCAACTAATTTCAACTGCTTAAAAACAAAAGTTAGATATCCACCAGGCAATAAGAAAACTGAGGGCTAGGCACTCCTTACCCTCCATTTTGCCTTTACTACTCAAGAATTCTGGACATTAGACAAAACATTGATTCAGTGGGCTTATTCCTATGTTTGCAAATACATGTATAAGTAAGGAATACTGCTGTGTAATTCCTACTCATTCTGAAGACTCAAAATGTGATAGAACAAGGAGAAATAGCCAAAGAATATTAACATTTTTCAGTTTGAAGGGCTTACAATGCACACACACACACACACACACACACACACACACACACACACACACGCACAGAAAGAGAGAACCAGTAGAATGTCTTATCTAAAACTAATGACATCCAGATCTAGTGCTGTCTGAGCACCATTTACAATTAATACTCACCACATCAAAGCCAATACCAAGTCAGCACAAAAGCCTCGGGATTGTTATAAAACGCACAGGATATCTCTATGGAAATAAAATCTTGGTGAAATTAATTCCCCCTTTTCCTAATTTCCTATACTGGCAAATTGCAGAAAAAATAAATAAAAAAAGATAGCATGATTCATGAATATAAATGTTTCTTGGCTTTTAAAATCACACACTGGCATAGTCCTCTCTGAGCCACAGCCAAATGAGAATACACAGATAATGACAATCTTTCAATAAGTGGTTCCAGGATGCAGGCTTTGCAAGATCCTCAAATGAAAGGCACTATTAAAAAGGATTATTATTATTATTATTATTATTATTCTTTCAAGCACCCAGAGAAACTACAATCAATGATTAGCCATAACAATTAAACTAAGTGTAATACATCTAGAATAAATTCCACAGAAACATGTACTTCATGCTTAATAGTTCAAATTAATTTAATCTGATGGTGTTAGATGTACCAGTTAGGAGCCGGAGAGCACCAAAATTCACATTAGCTTCCACTTTGAAAGATAGTATGAAAAGAGAAGGAAGAAAATGAAGCCATAAACAGCAGTGGTAAACAGGAGGGGCGCATGATGTTACAGGCGAGAATAACTCCCAGCTATTAGGAATTCAGCAGTGAGAACATGAAGGCTGGCATTTCTGTCCTCACAGAAGGGGATGTCTTACCCCGCTTTAACATCCTTTTTCTACCCCTCCACACTGAAGCAGAATACATGATATGCACTTTTCAAGTCACAAATGTCAATCAATAAGGCCGAGGAATGTGGGTGTGTGGGAGTCTTCCAGAGTCCAACTCTGACCTGCCCCCACCTATCTTGGGTGGGGAAGAGAGGAATGAGGAAATATTAGGTAGAAAGATAGAAAGGGACAAAAAGAAAGACAGAGACACAGGACAGCTTTGGGAGGGCCCTGGGTCAATACCCAGCTGCCCAGACCTTTATTCAAAGGGCTTTTAGTAATATGTCAAGGGAAGAGGCAAAAGACCTTCCCCTTGCAAGATCAAGCACACCATACAGCCAAGTCTACACCCTTCCAAACACTTGGTAAACACGCCTGTGACCAAATCATCTTCTTATGCAGCCTTGCTGCGTAAAGCAAGCCCAGATTCTCTGACCTTGAGTAAGTTCTCACTAGGAAACCTCTGTGGGCCTCCACATGGGTAGGGCAGGCACAGAAGTGGGAAGTTATGGACTGGTGGCCTCTTTTGTCTTACTCTAACTATATACTATATAACAGTCTCAACTCTGCTTCTCCTATGAAGACTCCATGAGATAGTATTGCTCAGTCGTGATACTGCTGACATTTTCATCTAGGTCAGTGGTTCTCAACCTATGTATAACGACCCTTTGACAATCCTCAATCTCCAAAAATATTTACATTGTGATTCATAGCCGTAGCAAAATATACAGTTATAAAGAAGCTATGAAATAATTTTATGGTTGGGGGTCACCACAACATAAGGAAACATATTAAAGGGTGTGGCATTAGGAAGGCAAAAGGCTACTGTACAATGTTAATAGCATCCATGACCTCTACCCAATAAGGCTAATAACAAATACCATTATTCCCTTTGTTGTGGCAAAACATAGGCAAAAATGACCCATGATTTTTTTCTTTCCTCAGCTATATTGAGTTGCTATCATGTGCAGGACAGCTCTGTTGCCAAGGTCCCAGGATCTTCTCTCTAAGAGCTTCTGCAGATGTGGGCTTGGCATAGAGAAGTTGAGAGCTGCTGTGTTTCTGTTCATTTTTCAGATAAAGGAGACCAGAGTAGATGTGAACTAGTCTGCACCAAGATTATTATGCATGAGATTATGTCTGGAAGCTGAGCTGGAAAACAGTCTCCAACACTAATTAAAAAGGTTATCCTTAAATGACAGCATGGCCACTGTACCTACATGTAAAACCCAGTTGGTTTATGCTAAACACATGCTTTCCTTCTGGAGTGGAACCAGGGTATGCATGGGCAGACCAGCCTCTGGTAGAAACCATGGGCCAGTCTCTCAGGAGCTTCCCTATTAGAAAGAACTTCTCACTCATCACAGCTATGACTTGAGGAGTTAGTATACTGTTTGTTGCTCTGCCTGAAGGAAGACTCCTGGGCTGTGGTCTCCTCCAGATGCACACCTCTTCTCTTCGTCACTTTTTCTTTATATCTTTTCACCATAGAACCAATATCTTGGGAGAACAACTTCTGGTCCCAACAGCCCTGCAGAGAGTTTCAGGATCTAACACACACACACACACACACACACACACACACACACACACACACACACACACACACCCATTCACCACAAACATTATACTGTGTGCCACTAATTCCAGATATTCCTAGAAAATTTGTGTGGACATAACCAGAAAATTAATTACTCTAGCTTATTTCAATCTTCTTCCACAGAGCATACACTCTTTGGCATGCCTTTCTACAAGGACTATTATCCAATACAATTAACATACAACATAACTAACACTTCTAAATGTTTTTGGTATATTCAGAATTGTGAAACTGATAACACAAGCAATTTTCAAACACATTTATCACTCCATAAAGAAACTTCATGTCATTTAGTAGTCACTACTCATTTTCTCCAACCTCTAGACCCTAGTGAAGTATCCTTACCATAACCATGAATTTACCTACTATGAATGGTCTGATGGTTAGAATCCCATAGTCCATGGTCAAGAGTCTTTCGCTTAGCACAGTTTTAAAGTTCATCATGACGTAACACTTCTTTTTATTGGATGTAAAACCATGTGCCATTTGTTCACTCATCAGTGTATGGGGAGCTGTGCTGCTTTCATTTGAGCTACCATGAATAGTGCTACTGTGAAACTGTACAAAAGACAGCAAAGTTCTGTTGTCTCAGGTAGGCATCTAAAAACATTTACTGGCTTACATTTATGCTTGACTTTCTAAGCAAGATTTTGTTCTCAACATAACTGATTTGTTATCTCCCATCTACAGAGGATGGAATCCTAATTCCACCACAGTCTTGCGAATGACTTTGGCTCTGATTTTGTTTACAGAATCTTAATAGGTATGACAAATCTCATCATGGTTTGGTCAGTACTTCCTTGATGGTTAGTAATGAACATTTTGTGAGAGTTTTCTGGCCATTATAAACCTTCCTTGGATAATATCTATTCAGAGGTCTTTACCCATTTGAAAACCATTTGAAAAAGTTTGTCCTTTTCTTTTTTGTGTGTCTTTTCTCTGTTTACAAATTCTGGATAAAACCCCCTTCTCAGACATATTATATGGAGGAAAAAAAAAACTCCCATCGTGTTTGTCAATTTTTTTCCCAGTCATATTCTTTGAATCATGAACATTTTAATCTTTATGATGTCTCAATTTTCTTTTTCACTGGAACACTTTGCCCTTGACATCGTAACTGTGAAACCACAGCATGACATAGCCTGCAGCAGATTTATGCTTATGTGTTTTATACCATCTTTACCTGTTCTACTTCTATTTGTTTTGATCTGCGATGTCATGTTTGGGTCCTACTCTATTCTTTTGCATGTGATGTCCTCAAAAATCTTTTGAGTTAACTCTGGCAACAGTTTCGTATAATTTTGACTACACAAGTCAACAGGTACCAATACATAGAAACTAGGTGTGTGACTAATAGCATATGGTTATTTCTTTTTTTTTTTTTTTTTTTTTTTTTTTTTGGTTTTTCGAGACAGGGTTTCTCTGTGTAGCTTTGCGCCTTTCCTGGAGCTCACTTGGTAGCCCAGGCTGGCCTCGAACTCACAGAGATCCGCCTGGCTCTGCCTCCCGAGTGCTGGGATTAAAGGCGTGCGCCACCAACGCCCGGCGGTTATTTCTTTTAAGATTTTGCATGGTTTTTTTTGTATGTTTATATAGTAAATATTCTATATCAAGAAGCAATGTCACTATTGATATCGTGGCAACTATTTAATCCTTTGTAAGTACCTGTATTCAACGTGTATTCACTTACAAGTACTCCATATACTTCACTTATATAATATTCCCAAAATCAATACTTCCACATTAGCAAATGATGATGCTGAAACTCATTGCTTCATAGTAATTTTCTTCAAAGTAATTCTAGGACTGGAAGAAAAAGTGGTAACAAATTGAGAGAAGGTCATCACTGGAAAGTGGGATCTAAGTAATTTTGTTTGAGGGGTATGGTATATGTGTACACATATGGTATATGCGTCTAGTGGGTGCAGAAGCCAGAGGAAGACATGAGGGCCCTGCCCTATTGCTCTCCAAGTCAGTCCCTTGTTACATGGTCCCTCATTGAACCTAGAGCTTGCCTATCTCTGCTTATCACAGTAGTGGAGTTACATGTGCATGCATATGATACCTACCTTTTTATATGGGCTTTGGAGATCTGAACTCAGGTCCTTAGACTTGCCCAACAAACATTCTTACCCACAGTGCCAGCCCTGTATAACAACTTCCTATGAAGCACACATACAGACAATCCCAAATAGAGCACCAGGAGATGGCATTCCCAGTTCTGGTCAAGCTGCTGACAATAGAGTTGGTCATCTTCTAATTTAGTAAATGGCTTGAAATCTAATCACAAAGGATATCAAGATTGATCTGGCAACTCAAGGCTTTTGTCACATTCCTGAAATTACATTAATGACTAGGTTATTGAAGGGCTAAGTCAATTAGAAGCAAATAGGAAGTCAATGACTGCGAATTAGGGAATCATGAACTAATAATATAATGAAAAGTCAACAATTTTCAAAACTACCCTTTCTCTACCTATAGGAAAAAGTATAGTACAAAAATGACTTTGCAAAGACTAAAACTATAGAGGAACTTGATCTTTGGAGCATTTTCCCAGATGTCTGAGAATTTCACTTTCACAAACTCAGACCTAGACATCTAGAACATGAGTCTGATCAATTTTCAGGGGAGAAATTAAGTTGGAACAGTCAGTTGACTATTGCAAGTTGAAGCATGTATGTGCTGTGGGATGACTTTCTGTATGCTGTGAATATATGTTGCTCTCATTGGTTGGCAAATAAAGCTGTTTGCCCAGTGGTGAGGTAGAATAAGGTTAGGCAGAGCCTGAGCCATAAGCTATACAGTTGTAATTAATATAAGCCTCTGTGTGTTTACTTGGGACTGAGCAGCTATGGGACTGGGTGGGACACAGGAAAACATACAGCTACATATATGGTAGAAGGGTCAAGTCTTACTTACTTCAAGTCTAATTGTCTTCCTCTTTACTGAGCCCTGAAATTATTCCATAACTGACATTCAGTTTCTTATATCACATGGCCTTCTATCTAAGTACACCAAGGACAAGGCTTATGAGGGGAGTATTCTTGCTTCTATTTTATATACAAGGACACCAATTGACTTACTAAGGGCTAGAGTGTGAATCTGAACCCTACACTCTGCTTGGCTAATATCTCTCTGTGGTTTCAGAACAGCAGTAACTAGACACACATGGGTTAAACACAAGAAGCCCAATTCCAAGTTGAGTATTTCTTTTCTTTTTTTACACTAGGCAAGGCTGCCTTCAATATACTTATAATAACTTTATACACCAAATAACAGTTTGAGGTTTATTTCTTCCCAACACAGAAACATTCCTGTGTTTCCCCTGGGATCCTCAGCAGTGTCTGTTGTGAAACTGGCCTGGGCTTAGCAAGTATTGCTTTATCATTCTTAAATAAAAACCATTACAGAGAATGCAGAAAACAATTTCCCTTTCAGTCTCCTCACTCCTGCCCATATTGAGAAAGAATGATTCTAAAGTGCTGAAGGAAAGCTCACAATGTAATAAAAACTCAGCATCAGAAATGTGCTGGCTCCCTACTCTCTCCCTATATTTAGGAAGTAAAATTTAATATAGGGCTTGGCCCTCTGGAGAATCCAGTGTATGGGAATGTTAATACACTTTGTATATATTTTAACTGAGATAAACAAGAAGAAGATAGAGAAGAAGCCAGGGCACCTCGGTAAAGACACAATTATGATAAGACTGATCCAGGCAACAGCAATGGAGGCAGATAGTGGTTCTGCTGTGATGCTGTTCTATAGTGTGTGTGGTTAGAAAACTATATCCATATAAAATGTGGATGATGCAGGGGCATTGTTATAGGAAAGCATAGATAACATACCATGTGACTCCAGAAAATACAACTTATCCAGGAGACCAAGGAACATTTGTCCTCTTACTAAAATGCTATCTAGATGTATTTTAAAAATGGAACCCTGTATCAAATCATTTGATCAAGTAAACAATAATAATAAGGTGTATGCTGTGTCCAAAAGGAAACCTCAATTCTGCTTTCCAAAACAGAGCCAAAGCCTACAGACAACTTCAAAATCCTCCCGCCAGCAAAGCTCATGCACATGCTCCCAACTGGGGAACACTTCTTGGTTCTGAATACAATGCCCTGCGATACATATGAGGAGATTAGATGCATCAGTCCTCAAACTCAATCTATCATCTAGTCCAGTACTTTTGTCGAGAGGAATGTTAGCTGGTTACTCCAGCTTTGGTAAAACTACTCTGACTTCCTTCTTTCAGGGAGCATTAACTTTCCATTAAGAACCAATTCTGACCTTAAGTTCCTCACCCTTTCCCACAGGTCAAAGCAAAATTCTATTGTTGACCATTTCCATGTTTCCTCAAGTCTTTGTAGAGTACAAGATCAAAACAGCAGTTTCTATCCTGGCCAGCTTGCAATTTTCTATAATCCTCTACTCTCTTCTTGGTAAATTCTATCTGGTACCTCTATCCCCTCTGAGAGGAATTCAGACCCAAATGCTTGCTGAACTGGGAGGCAGAATAAAGAGCTACAAAGTTGCCAAGCTCAGAGGAGCAGACACAGCACTTTACCTTGCACATAAGCACACTCTTCCTCACCCAGCACTACCCTTCCTTGAGAACAACTTGGTGTAGGCATAAAGACCTAATCTCAAAGTATAAGCATCGGGTTCAATGACAACCTCTGACCTCCATGCTGGGAGACTTCAGGGAGAAGGGCAGATTAGGCCCAGGATGGTAACAATGATTGCTCACTAACAGGTTTTTTGGGGCCAGACTAGGAATTTAGATACAGTGCTGAGAGATCAGAGAGCTGTAATAGAAAAGGAAAATTTGTAGTTTTAGGGTAAATTTCTGGCATTTTCTAATTTTTGTTTGAGATCTTCTATTTCCCAATACATTCATTTTTGTATCCTAGCATAGAAGAAACCTGGTGATTGTTTATGGTTTTGTCAATGAGCTGACAGATCAAGACCTCTGGATTATACCACGTCCAACTGTGGTGGTATGAACAAGAATGGCCCCCATAGGCTCCTATATTTAAATATTTGATTTCCAGATAGTGGACCTGTTTAGAAAGGACTAGGATGTGTTGCCTTGTTGAAGCAGGTGTATCACTGAGAATGGGATTTCAAGTTTCAAAAAGCCCATTCCAGGCCCAGTTTCTCTCTCCCTCTTCTCTCTCTCTCTCTCTCTCTCTCTCTCTCTCTCTCTCTCTCTCTCTCTCTCTCTCTCTCTCTCTCTCTCTCCTTGCTGCAGGATATGAATCTCTCAGCTACCACTCCAGCACCATACCCTTCTGCTTCCCACCACAATGATCACAGACTAATCCTCTAAAACTGTAAGCAAGCCCACAATTAAATGCTTTCTTTATAAGAATTGCCTTGGTCATGCTGTCTCTTCATAGCAATGAACAGTAACTAAGATACCAACAAAGTCTATTTGGTCGTTCTCACTACCTGTCCCCTCCCTATCTACCTATAATTTCCACCAATCCATGCATCTACTTCCTTTAAGACACTGCTTATGAAACTTCCTTCAGACACTTTCCCTATGTTGGACTACCTTCCATTGCCCATAAGCAGCCTTATTTCTGTAGCCTTTACATGGTCACTCTGTGCTCTATTTGTGAACGCTTTGTCCATTCCAAATGTTCCTGGACTATAGATCCCCCGAGGCTGAGGGCCTGCCTTCTATCACCTTCACATCCCGCAGTGCTTAGCTGAGACCTCTGTACCCTCCAGGCAACGGGTGCACATGTCAAGTTAATGTAGAGTCTATCTGACAGGAAAAAGTACAGTAACATATGCATGAAATTATCACAACAAATAATAAAAATAATTCTAAGAAATAAAATTATAAAACTATAAAAATAATTCTAAGAAAGAGCCTAATTGCCTACTCTTGCTAGACAAGAAGTTTTGAATCTATATTTGTTCCTTTCTACAGAATTATTAAGTCTATGCCCACATGTCGGGCAACCTTGGGAACAAACCACTCAACCACATGTGCAAGGGAAAAATGATTTGCCTGAGCAATGGAGAAAGAAGCCACTTGTCTAACTGCTGCTCAATTCAATAAACACTCATGCAGGGAAGTGTTTTTGAGATGGCAGCATGAATGGCAGCAGACTAGACAGTCACTGACCTCAGAATCCGCTTTTGCCGAGCCTGAGTGCAAGCTTAGGATATTCTGGGCTCAGCATCCTTGGTGGTTCTGTTTGTTTTCTCTACATCTATTAAGACACAAATCAGCTTGTGAGCTGACAGTTCCCCATTGGGACAAAGCACACATACAAGAGACACACAGCATCCAACTGCTTCTCCACCTTTCTGTGTTTGACATACTGGGTGACTTAAGATTGAGAGAGTTGCATCTCTAAACTTGAATAGTCAACAATCTTCTAAGTAAGAAAGTGTTTCTACTTTAATGACTATGGCAGGTTTATCTTGCTATTAAATTTTAATCATATAATATTTACTGCCTGATGAGGCTGGTTTTGCTGGCCTTGTAAAACACACTGAAATATGCAAACAGTAAATGGCTTCACTGAGACTGCTGAAATAATAAATAAAAATAAAAAAATAAATGGATGAATGAATGAATAAATACAGGTTATTATAACATTCAAGGTACTGTCTGATTTCTCAGATAGGACAAAGCAATTTGCAACAACTCAGACCAGCACCAAGAATTATGATTAAAAATATAATTACCTGTAACTACATGCTCACTTACTAGTATTTAGTAAAATAAATGATCTCTCCACCCCAGAGAAAGTAAGTTTAGATGTAAGTATAGATGGTTGATTAGTCTTTCACTAGCAAGTAAGAGCCTTTTCACTTGATATGAGTCCAAAGGCCAAGAAATGGTGCTTGTAAGGATCTATTTATAGAGGTGCTGCTAGGTACGGAAGCCTAGATGATCAGAAGGCAGCAAAGAATAAGAAGGACTGAGGAACACAGTTGGCATCCGAACCTTTTCTGTCTGGTATGATCTCTCCTCGGCTGAAATCATCATCTCCTCATCTCTATTTACACTGTGCACATTTCACAGTCCACATGCTGTAGACACAGCTAGTTCCCACCAATAAGAGGGATTGGATGACATGTCAATGCTTTAAGTCAGAAGAATGAATTATGCTGCCAATCATTCTATTTCACTATATAGCTCAGGTGAAAAGTAACCTAACTGCACGCACACACAAAACTGCGCACAACTGTTCATTACAGCCCTATTTGGAATAATCAAAAAGCAGAAAAAAACTTTTCTAACAACTGAGTGGAAAAAATGTGTATTCACACACACACACACACACACACACACACACACACACACACACACACACACACACAAAATGGGGCATTACTTAGCCTTTAAAAGCTCTGAAACATGAATGATAAAACTTAAAACAATCTTGAAAGCACTCTGCTAAGTGAAAGAAGGCAGATGTCAAAGACCATATGTGGAATAATTCTGTTTCTATGGAATGTGCAAACACACAGAGCCTCATAACCAGTGGCTAGCAAAGGAGTCTGCAGCAGTGACTGTGAATGTGTGAGAGGTTTTTTTTGTTTTTTTGTTTTTTTGTTTTTTTTGAGGGAAAATACAAAAAGCAAAGTACTGTACGGTTGCTTGGGTGAGCATTGAGGCTCTGAAATCTGTCTGGATGGAAGGTTTGGGTCCAAGAAGGAGCCTACTCGAATGCTTAGAGATGACCATCATCACACATGGCCTAGACTGCTAAAATGGTCTTGGAAAAGTAACTGATAAACCAGAAAGCAAAGACTATCCACAGAGGTACAAAAGGTTTTTAAAGCCCCAACAAGCATCAAAATGGGAAAATAAAATTACTAAAATGATTTTCTCAGTTCTCTTGCTTTCTTTACCTCAAGAAATGTCCAACAACTCACATAAAAGATGTTTGGAGACCTTTTGAGGTTACCAGTGTGTAACATATTGCCTCTGACCCAGCCTGGCCAGGAAGGTAATTTATACCACCCTCTCTCTTCTCTACCAGTTCCCCATCAGGCATCCAGAGCCTGCTTGTTAATACACTACATTCTGAGATGGATGCATTGTCTGGATAAACTGCATTGTCCAAAACACTGCCCCATTATTACAGAAAATTCAGAATATAATTAGTATTCCTCTTTGCATAATCCACAGCTCCCAACAACAGTGCTATATTATAAAGCCTTAATTAATAAACAAGAGTTGGGCCATGACCGGTTACACTTATTTGAATTTTTTATTGTGAAGAAAGGCCATTGTTCAAATTCCGTTTACAAATATCTAAATTCTGGCTAGCCTACATGAAGACAATCTTCCCTGGTGCTAATAGCATTGTGTTGGTACACCAACAATAGCAAACGATTAACTGCTGGGATGTAAACCATCCTGAGAAATGCTCCGGGCAGGATGATGATAACATTGTATTCCAGCTGTATTATATGGTGCAATTCTTCTATTTGTTCACATATGTTTTCTATTTAATAGATGGAGGAGCCAGGGTGGCTTTTCATATCACTGTGGAGCCTTAAATGTAACAAAAGAACAAAAAAAGAGGGCTGGCAAAGCCATTAAGAAGTTCAGTGTGCCGCAGTGCTGGCTGGGAGCGGCCACACCATGGTGGGGTGGGCGCCCACGGCTCCGCCTCAACTTCAGCTTGTTTTTATTGATTTTCTCCGAACCCACAAGCCATGAGCACTGAACTAATATTTGGGACTCTAACATCGAGAAGCATCAGCTTAAGGAGCATTTTCATTACATTGCACTGACCTACCTGATTAAAGCCTATCACTTCTGCCATTTTGAGAATTACACAGCACCTGTTAGATATACTCTGGTGTGAGCTCTTGATCCTGAGGAGAATCATGATCAGAGGGCATCTAAGACTCAGACTCCAAGCAGCATGACAGAGTGTGCAGGGGCTGTGCACTGCAGGCAGGTCACAGAAATAAAGACCGCCAATGCCCAACTCTGCACAGAATCCTCTGCCCACTGGCACAGAGGGCTGTGTGAACGTGATCATTCTTTCAGCGAAGCCTGGAATATGGGCCTGTGAAGACAGGGTGGCTCAGATGGTGTTACAGATCAGGGAAGGGGGAACGGCCCAGTAACAAAATGTAGCATCTACAGGAAGCCAAGGACATGGTTCCTGCATCACCAGGGGCTCCAGGAGCCCAAGCCTGGAGACCTCAGCAGCCTAAACAAACATCTGCTCCAGGCACTGAGCACAGCTTCAGTTCTGTGGGTCTCAGCAGGATCTGTTCCAGCATGGCCACAAAGACATTTGAAGAGAGAACAGGCTAGAAGAATCTACCTTGCCACCTTTAAGGAAGCACTGTCCCTAAGAGGCTGTTCCGGTTGGAGAGCCATATCCTGCAGCTGTGCAAGCTTGGACAAGCAATCTAGCTCATCGTCCTGTCAGTGTGGCTATGAATCAAGGGTGGAGCAACTTTTCTAGTACACAGGAGGCTTTGAGTTCAATCTCTAGCACTTCCAAAAATGCAAAACAACTTCTTTTTTTTTTTTTTTTTTTTTTTGGTTTTTCGAGACAGGGTTTCTCTGTGTAGCTTTGCGCCTTTCCTGGAACTCACTTGGTAGCCCAGGCTGGCCTCGAACTCACAGAGATCCGCCTGGCTCTGCCTCCCGAGTGCTGGGATTAAAGGCGTGCGCCACCACCGCCCGGCAAAACCCACTTCTTTTTTAAAAAATGAAAATTTAATATTCACTGGGAAAGACACCTAAACACCGATCTTCCTCTTAGCAGGAACTGACACTTCCTTCAGTCAAGTCCCAGGACATTTGGTTTTGTAGATCCTGCTGTAACATTGGTGTTGATTCAAAGAAAAATGTTAGAACTGTAACTTTCAGATTCCTTAGAGGTCCCTCCTCCCTTGTCATCTCTGGTTTGTTTGTTTGTTTGTTTTAAGTTGGAGTCTGTAGCAGTTTGAATGAGAATGGCCCCCATAAACTCTTACGTTTGAATACTTGTTCTTTTGTTGGTAGAACTGTTTGGGAAGGATTAGGAGTGGCCTTATTGGAGGAAGTGTGTCACTGTGGTGGGCTTTGAGGTTTCAAAAGTCCATGCCAGGATAAGTCTCTCTCTCTCTCTCTCTCTCTCTCTCTCTCTCTCTCTCTCTCTCTCTCTCTCTCTCTCTCTCTCTCTCTCTGCTTGCTGTATGCATATTAGGATATAAATCTCTCAGCTACTACTTCAGTGCCATGCCCATGCCCATATGCTTCCCACCACAATGATCATAGACTAACCCTCCAAAACTGTAAGCAAGCTCCCAGTTAAATGTTTTCTTTGTAAGAATTGCCTTGGTCATGGTATCTCTGCATAGCAATGGAACAGTAACTGAGACAACAGTAAAGACTATTTGGTTTTTCTGACTAATTTATTGAGTATCTACTATCTGTCAGATAAAGAGAATGCAGAGATACTGCCCTGCCCCCAAGAAGCTCACAGTCTGAGTGCTAAGGAGCTTTGCCCAGCCTTACATCTAAGGGTGAGAAGCCAGGGCATTAGAACTGAATTAGGACAGATCAGGTAGACTATAGGTCAGATTGACAGAACTTCTATGTTGTGTAAAGATTATTGCAAGCTATCATGGTATACGCAGCTGTAACCCTACTTACTCAGAAGGCCGAGGCTGGAGAATCAAGAGCTCCAGGCTAGCTTAGGCAACCCTTGGCTTAGTGTTGATGAAGGCATTTTAAGGCTCAGGGAATTTGCAATGCTAGAGTGGATACACTTTGTAAAACTTCATCCTTCACAATGTGAAAGCCCAGAAGACATGCCCTCCATGAATCTTATACGACACAAACTGGTGAGAGGGCACTAGCACATCTGAAGAGCTTTATTGTCCCTCTTTGCTTTGTGCCAGACCATAGGGTTAGAGATGCTGCTGCTCATTTGGATGAATTAAATGCAATGGGTTTAATTGGACCCCAAAGTAGCAGGGACCAGATGGCAATTGAATTGAATTGAATTGAATCACCGAAGGCAAGACGATCATAGTTATCATAATGGGCAGTGTAAACAAAGCAATGTCCATAATGGCCTGACCCATAATGGGTACCACAGACAAAGTGATTTTGGGGGGTTTTGTTTTTGTTTTTAGTATTTATTTATTTATTTATTTATTTATTTATTTATTTATGTTTCTGTCTCTGTCTCTCTGTGTCTCTGTCTCTGTCTCTATCTCTCTCTCTCTCTCTCTCTCTCTCTCTCTGTGTGTGTGTGTGTGTGTGTGTGTGTGTGTGTATTTGTTCTTTGAGACAAGGTCTCTCCTGAATTTCCTGGAACTCACTCTATAGTTCAGGCTTTCCTCGAACTCAGTGGTTTGATTGTTCTTTTTTTGTTATTGTTGTTTTTGTTTTGTTTTTTTGTTTTTTTGGTTTTTCGAGACAAGGTTTCTCTGTGTAGCTTTGCACCTTTTCTGGGACTCACTTGGTAGCCCAGGCTGGCCTCGAACTCACAGAGATCCACCTGGCTCTGCCTCCCGAGTGCTGGGATTAAAGGCGTGCACCACCACTGCCCGGCCGATTTGATTGTTCTAAGTGCTGGGATTAAAGGTATGTGTCACCATCACTCAAAGACAAAGCAATTTTCATGACTTGTGTGGATCTTTGGCACTGGCTAATCAGTCATGGTGTTTCCACACATGAAACAGATGAGAAGTCCACTGCATTTTTGTTTGATTTGTATAAGTAGAAAAAAAAATCTCAGCCGGGCGTGGTGGCGCACGCCTTTAATCCCAGCACTCGGGAGGCAGAGCCAGGCGGATCTCTGTGAGTTCGAGGCCAGCCTGGGCTACCAAGTGAGCTCCAGGAAAGGCGCAAAGCTACACAGAGAAACCCTGTCTCGAAAAAACCAAAAAAAAAAAAAAAAAAAAAAAAAAAAAAAAAAAAATCTCAAGAAAAAAAAAAAGATGAAAGAAAGGCTCCATTGGATCATGGCAAAAGGGAATTTTGGCCAGTGAACCAATTTCCAGACTTGAGCCAATTTGCAGACCCAGAATTATAGCATGAACTGTTAGATGGTCTTACTAATAAAAACCAACCCGGAGCCAGGTATTGGGGTGAACACTGAAAGGTCAGAGAAACAGAATAGGCCACAGCCACCTCACATCTCCAATTCCTCAGCTAATCCTGTTTCCTCAGACTGGAAGCCTCTGTGTCTTTATCTGAGTGGATCTCAGCTGAACTGCTGCTAAAAGCTTAAAAGCTTAACCAGGCTCTAGTTCCTGGTCCTCAAGCCTTATATACCTTTCTGCTTCCTGCCATCATTTCCTGGGATTAAAGGTGTGTGTCACCATGCCTGGCCATTTCCTGTGTGGCTTTGAACTTACAGAGATCTGGATTGAGCTCTGCCTCCAGAATGCTATGATTAAAGGTGTGTGTGCCACCATTTTCTGGCTTCTATGTCTGTCTAGTGGATGTTCTGTCCTCTGACCCCAGATAAGTTTATTAGGATGCACAATATATTGGGGGACATACTATATCACCATACAGAACCCCTTGAATGAAGGGAATGCCAGGTTCCTCTGAAGAAGGACCCTGATAGAATATCCAAGAGTTTTACTGCTCTCATTTCTCCAGTCCTTCCCCAGAAGAAACCTAGGGCCTCTCACAAGGGCAACTGTACACTGGAGGAAGGAAACAATCAGACTTTTTGGGATCTGTTGGATACTGGTTTTGAATTAAAGCTGATTCTGAGAGACCCCAAGAAACATTGTGGCCCTTCAGTTAAGTAGAGGCTTATGGAGGTCAGGTGATTAATGGAGTTATGGCTGATGTCTGACTCATAGTAGGTCCAGTGGTCCCCCAAACTCATCCTGTGGTTATTTCCCCAGTCCCAGAATGTATAATTGGGATAGACAGATTAGAAGCTGGCAGGATTCTAACACTGGTTCCCTGGCCTGTGGAATGAGGACTGTTAGAGTTGGAAAGGCTAAACAGAAGCTTTCGGAGTTGCCTTTGCCAGGGAAAATAGTGAATCAAAACCAGTATCGCGTCCCTGGAGGAATTGCAGAAATTAGTTCCACCATCACAGACTTGAAAGATGCAGAGGTGGTGGGTCCTCCACATTTCCCTTCAATTCTCCTCTATGGCCAGTGCATGAGACAAACAAATGGAGCACTAATGAATTTAACTAATCAAAAACTCAGGACTACCAGAAGCAATTTGCTTTTGGGTGGCAAGGCCAGCAATATACCTTTACAGTTTTACCTCAAGGATATATTTTCTCTCCAGCCCTATATCATAACTTACTTGGAAGGGATCTTGTTTGTATGTTTCTTCCATGAAATATCACATCAGTGATACTGATAGTATTATGCTCATTGGACCAAGTGAGCAGGCGGTAGAAACTACTTTGGACTCACTGTAACGCATATGCACATTACAGAAATAATGTGCATATGGGAAATAAATAGGAAAGTAGATGGGAAATAAATCCAATAAAATTTCAAGGGCCTTCTACCTCAGTGAAATCCTTAGGAGTCCAGTGGTGTGGGGTATGCTGAGACATTCCTTCTCCAGAGGATAAGTTACTGCACCTGGCCACTCCCACCACCAAGAAAGAAACACAATGTTAAGTGGGCCTATTAGATTCTGGAAATGGAGCATTCCCCACTTGCATGTGTTACTCTGGCCCAGATACCAAGTGACTTAAAAGGCTGCCAGTTTTGAGTTGGGAGTGGAACAGGAAAAGGTTCTCTTTGCCTGTTTGCTTTCACTCTTGCTGGCAAGTGCATTCCTTCACTGGCATTATAGCCTACTTATTGGTGAAATTATTAAGGCCACTTCACTAGTTAAAAGGGAGATTTATTTAATGGCGTAACTTACAAATGAAGGGATAGGTAGGTGGAGGGTTCTGGGAAAGATGCAGTGCAGTCCAGTGGTGTTCTCTGGAGAACTCTCCTTGGTCTACCTCTGGCGTCCAGGGTCGAAGCAGGAAGAGAGTGTGGTGCATCCTGATCTCAGGTCTTCGGGGCCCTCCCTTGGCCCCGCCTGGTAGGTGTGACAGTTACCGAAACCTCAATGGGGCTTGGAACTTCCAGACCAAAGCTGGAATGGCTACCCACTACCCACTTGCCTGGTATGCAACGGGTCCTGGGTACATCTACCAGTATTCCCAGCCAAAGGGGCCATACATTGTTGGTCTCCAGAGTTGCCGTCATCTCATTAGGTCAGTTTTGATTGGTTTTAGCAGCTTCCTATGGTGATGGGCAGGGGAGTTTCAAACCAAAAAGGAGAAGGGCTTGACTAAGAGCAGGAGCTAAAATAGGGGTGGATGAGACTGCCTGGCTTTAAATGTAAATTCTGCTAACTTTCTATGTATGTGGCCCTTGAAAGACTGTGGGTTCTTACGGTCAGCTCATTCTTCTCTATGCAAGAGTTGTTCATCACACTCACCTCACAGTTCTGCTGAGCACTCGATGTAGTAATCTGGTAAAGCACATCTGCCATGAAGTTCAAGCCAAAGCCCCAGATTCCACCGCTACACTGCCATTCCATCCTTCCACCATAGCAGCCCAACTACTCAGGTGTTGCAGGTGTGTATAATGTAACTGTCTTGCTCAGCATATAGTTCAGCTATATCACGGACGATCGCATTCCACACCACTCTCCCATCCATCTTCAGAACAATTCTTTTTAATTTCTCCTCACACTGAAACTCCTCATTCCACCCTAGACACACCAGGATTGATCTTTTAGGCTATCCTTGTCCAGAAAGACACCCCTGAGAGCTGAGGATGGGCCTTTGTAAGTGGCACTTAAGGGTAGTTCCAAACCCAAGTACTGTGAAAACTGAATACAGTGCTCAAAAAATGGCTATGTATGGTTAGGTCACTATCCACCTAGCACCAGGTGAGTGACACACTGCCTTTTGTTGTTGTTTTGGCAAATACGTTCTGGCCATGGGCTCTGCCCACTGCAGTCACTTAGCATCATGGAAGCATTCACCTCACTCTATCTTTCAGTGTAGAAGAAAGTACCTAAGCAATGTTACTCTTGAAGTTCTGGAAGACCTGTACTCTGGTACCCTGAATACAGCAGGGATGGATGACTTGTTAACCTCAGGTATTAGCAGTATGTGTTCCTTAGTGGATGGTGAACAAAAATCTACCTGCATCCCCAGGAACATCCTCCTCAGTGAATGGTGAACAAGAATCTACCTGCATCCCCAGAGCATCCTCCTCAGTGGACAGTGAACAAGAATCTACCTGCATCCACAGAGCATCCTCTTCAGCGGACGATGAACAAGAGTCTACCTTCATCCCCAGAGCATCCTCTTCAGCAGACGATGAACAAGAATATACCTGCATCCCCAGAGCATCCTCCGCAGTGGAGAATGAACAAGAGTCTATCTGCATCCATAGAGCATCCTCCTCAGTGGATGGTGAACAAGAATCTACCTGTATCCACAGAACATCCTCTTCAGCAGATGGTGAACAAGAGTCTACCTGCATCCCCAGAGCATCCTCCTCAGTGGACAGTGAACTAGACTCTACCTGCATCCACAGAGCATCCTCCTCAGTGTGTGGCTAACAAGAATCTATCTGCATCCCCAGGAGCACCAGGGAGCATGAATCTAGGCATACCTGAACATAGACCTGACATTCTGTGCCCTCCAGCTTTTGCCACCATGCCACCACACTGTGCCCAGATGTTGCCAGCCTGCTGGCATTTCTGACTATGGATGTATTCCATTGCAGTGGAGCTGAAGGCATTTGTAGACAGGAACCCTGTCTGAGCTGTCAGTACCAGGCCTGCTCGTCTTTCCAGCAGGTGGTTGGGCTAAAGTTGCAGCTAAGGATGCTGGGAGCAGACAGACTGTGGAAGAAACTGGAGAGGCTCAATTCCACAGCTGCGGCCCATTCTTCTGTATTGCCAGAGAAACATCCCAAGGTACTGTCCTCTCCAATTGAGCATGAATTTGGCAGATCTGTCGCCATCTGTCCAGGGACATCAACTGCAAGACTCGGTCTCCCCCTCATCCTTGTCCAGTCACTACTTACTACCTACAGACTTCCCTTCCTCTAAGCATCCTCCCTTCTGCATCTAAGGCAGAGGTGGGGGTGACTGTGCTGAAACACTGAGGACAGTGAAATATCCTACCTGTGTCGGTATTTGGACTCGCTTCAGAAGAGGTGCATAAAGTGTGGCAGTGTTTTCCACTTCTGATATTTCAGGAAGATCATTTCACCTCTCTGAGCTGATTTCCCTTGCTGAAAACTTGAGGATGTATGGGACAGCCATCTCACAAAGTCTTGGGAAAGGCAGAATGGAATGAGTGCAAAAGGCTTAAATAGTGTACCAGAGATCGGAGTCATGGTGCTCATTACTAAGAATTTCTTTAGAAACACCCCTCTCCACTTTGCAAAACCAACATCCAGCTTTCAATACCTTCCTTTATCAGGGGACAAGCTAGTCAAGGAAAAGAATGGTTTCAAACCAAGATGATAGCTTGGAAAATCAAAAGGAACCCTGAGAAGTGGCACCCACAGAAAGCAGGACGAGGACATGGGTCGGTTATTCTGTTGTTCTATCCATGTTCCTACTGTCCACTTCTGACTAAAGGGATCCCCTAGTAGCTGAAAGAATTAACATATGTGAGTCCATCAAATGACATCTATTGTGGAGAGCTACACCAGGTGGAAAAAACAGGTAGGCTTTTTATGTCTCTAAAAGAACAATACTTAACACTTCAATATCTGTAATAAAGTATTTGTGCCACAAGAAAAGACTTAGAGGTTAGGAGCCATGATAAGCTGGCAGTGAGTCACCACTTTGCCTTTAGTTGAGGAAGTCAAATAAGAATTCCATGAACCGCAGCTCAGAGTGCTGAGTCCCAGCTTAAGGCCCAAATGTAGACCACTTAGTATCACATAAAGATACCACACGATATGCTATCCTGACAATCACAATTAATCAAAACTGCTTTCAGAGTATTCCTGGGAGAGATGGAAAGGAAAGTAAGAGTAGTTTGTTGAACGCTGTGCAGAAGTAAAAGCAGACAGCCTGCCTGTGTGCCCGGTTCACCCTTTAGATGTCTTTGGGGAGATTTAAGGTAAGGGATAAACATCTCCTTTGTGGAAGGGCTAACTAACCCTTGTGGGGTCCATCCATCCTCTGGCCAGAGCCCACAGGGTGGTAGAGACTCTGGCATTGGGATTACAGACTATTGTTGGTGGCATTGTATTCTGAATCAGGATTCATTGCTCACCTGGGCAACCAACTTGGGCTGGTTATCTTAGGTTCTGGATTTCATTCTTATTGGGAGAATGTCAACAATAGAAAACTGCACAGCATCTAAAGTCATCAGGCACATCCACTTCTAAAATACCTGCCATGCACTTTATAGTAAGCCATAAGCATTAACGTGAATATTAAGCCCAGACCTCAGGCCCAATTCCCTGGGTGCCCTGAAGAAACAGTGACTTCCTTCTTGGGGTTTACAGAACTGAAAACTATCTCATCTCATGACTAGGCAATTAGGATCAGAAGTGTATCATCTGGTCTTGTTTAAACCTCCACCTGTGAGCCAGCACCAAACGACCAGTCTGTGATCCCCACTTCTAAAGTCACACCTCTAAATCTGCATTCAGAGATGACCCATTGGGCACAGGAAACCCCCCCCATCTTCTAATGACCCACACCATCATAACCAAACTCCTTCTCTGCCACCTCCTCCCTTGTCACTGACCGGCTTCCATGGTCAGTGACTGCTATTGTTGCGTGGAATCCTCGTTTGGATGTCAAGGGAACGGCAACCAGGTGTGAGTCTCCTTGGGCTGTCAGTCAACAGGCTTTAACCATCACTGCAGCGAGCCCAGCCAAAATCGCAGGACACGGGTGCAGACCATCTCTACGGGCGTCATGTGGGGCTTGTGGTCTAGCCTAGAGCATCACGAAGTGTGCTTGCTTGCCCTGTCATTTGTTTATGGACAGCATGGAGCACAAAATGTCACAAGCATGTTCAAGCTGTGTGACATCACACCCAAATCCAGATTTCTGGATGCTTTTTTGGGAAAACATCTGAAATTCTGGGGGGAAGAGACACCTCCCACCACATGTCAAACCTTTGAAGTCCCCAAACATTGCACCCACCATCCTCCTCCTCAGTATGGCCCACTGGCTTTAACTAAGACAAACTCCCCCAGGCATGCATGATGAGGACCCAACAGAATCAGGAGCGAAGGGACTGAGGACGCAGCTCTGGAAGAGCAGAGGTAGGGGAGGAGGAGGAGGAGGAGGAGGAGGAGGAGGAGGAGGAGGAGGAGGAGGAGGAGGAGGAGGAGGACAGTGCGCATTCCCTTCCAGGCGGGGCTTCTCTCAGCCCCCATCGCTTTGTTTGGCTGGACTCAGAAAGGCCTGGAGGGGAGTTCTGATTCCAGCTTGCTCTTTGCACAGCTAATTATTTGGGGCTCCCAGAAGGGTGACAAGAACAATGACTCCCCAGCAGTGGCAGCTGGACTAGCTCAGTTCGGGGTTTTTGGCCCTGGGGTCAGAACTCAAGGAAGGGGAGCTATTTGTTTTGGCCTTAAACTAAATCTGCCCAGAGACACAGACAGATGTTCTGACCCGAGTGCAGGAAGGCTACTATTTCAATGCCGAGTTAAGTTCCCTCCCTGGGCTTCCCGAGCTACACACCAGAAACATGCATTTCCCTGCTCAAACTGTTTGCTTAGGAAAAAAGAAATTTCTAGATATTCCAGGCATACAGCTGCTTCCCAGGCACAATATTTTACAAGACAAGGGTTAATTGAGATGGAGCAGTGAAACTTTATCTGTACAAAATACACTAATAAATGTCTCCAACTTCATTCTGATAGGAGATCCACAACAATTTTCTTCAGAAAAGGTGGCTGGTCTAGAGGGAAAGAATGATACTCCATGCTTTCGAATCAACCCACTAATAGGATAGAAGATATTCTATCTGTCCCAGAGAGATTGCTGCCATATGACATTCATTCCCAGCCCCCAAAAATCACCATTATGCTGTTATATCTGTCCAACCCATTGTGGAATGCTATGCAGCAGGTTGGCTACAGCAAGCTGTGTCCTTCCTTCCTGCCTCTGAGCACATTTCATTTTTGCTAATTCCAGTAGGAACTGTCTGGATTCTTAGCTAGATAAATCCCCGAGTGACAAGGAAATGCCCACTCTCTGACCATTGCTGAATTTTATTTTTATATCCAATTGTATTGTACATACATAGTTGCTAGGCACCTCCATGATAATAGCATTGTGGGTATCAGGTGAGACAGGTGCCAGAACAGAGCCCAGCAGGGAGGCAGGTGTTAATCAAAAGATCTCACCAATATCAAAGACATCCTTTGAAAGATACACAAGGAGAGATATATGAAACCAGGAAGTTCTATAACAAAATGGCAGCCTAGCTAGAGGTAAAGGATAGCAATGGGGAGGCAGAGAATTTGTTCTAGAAGAAATCCACTTAGATTTATAACCAGTGGGAAAATATCATAGATAGAGGCTACTGAATGTGTAAAAGCCTATGGGAAGAGTGGTCAGTGAGTACAGGGCCTGAGTAAAGGTCCCTGACTACATCGGAATATACAATGGATGTAGAAGAGGGTACGGTGGTATAGACAAAGGAAGACTCTACCAGCTTCAAGGATTCTGCGCTGCAAAAAAACCCTTAGGGGTTTTAGCATGGCATAGTCACAGTAATAACTATGATCAGATTCATGGGCTGCATAGAGCTGGGCTGGCAAGAGCAAGCAGGTATAGAGCAGAAACAGGAGGGCCAGATGGTCGAGACCATCAGGACTCCAGACTTGGGGGTTGGGATGGCAGTTGAACTTGGATTGTTTGCTGCTATATGTGACAGAAGAAAGGTGACATACTTGAAAAGCTTTTGCCATGGAGTCAACTTAATGCCCTGGTGTCATCTGAAAGGCTAAAGACTGCTCCTTACTGTAGGTCCATGTCTTGGAGCTGAGAAAAGATGTTAAGAACAAACAGACCAAGTAGGTAGGACCCAAGCATTTGTGCTCTTTTGTCTCTTGCAGTGGGCACCACCATGCACTCCCGTGACTGGAGCTCTGCGTTTGAATTCACAAATATAGAGGGAAAAGCTCTTATAAATAAGACACAGCAAGAACCCCACCAAGGAGGCTGGGAAGAAAAATTCACCAGTGAACACGGACAAAAAAAAATCAAACCACAATAAACAAACCAAATCAAAAATGCAGCTGTATAAACAGCCTTCAGCTGAAATTGGCGATGTGTGGACTTTCCACCTGGGTGTCTCTATCTCACATCAGGTTTTTCTTTTTTTAATATTTTGTGAAAACTATGGGTCAATCAGCTATGCCATGACAACAGATCCTGCGGTTAAGGGTCTCTGTTCTTGCCTCAAACTGCCACGGGCTTGGGCCACAAGAGAGTAAGCAGCAGCAGAAGAAGAAGAAAAAAAAATGTTTGTATTTGTTTCCCCCAAAGGGAGTTAAGCAACGAGTAACAAAAGGATATAACTTATGTGCAATGCTTTCCAGGAGTTTATGATTCAAGGTTTCAGGGAAAGAATAGAAGGGCGGCCAACAGAACTCTGAATGAACACAAAATGACAGGATACTTTCTGAGCTGCACTTAATTTGCCCGATGGAGGACACCAGGAGCCACAGTGGTGAGTACCAGTTCTTCCACAGAGTGGGTTTCTCGTTCCTCACATGTTTGGCCAAGCACTATCCATCTGAGAACATACCCATCTCATACTGTCTTTTTTCACCCCCAACCACTTGAATCTCTCCCTAGTGGTTACTCTGGATTTTTGGGAACATGGAGAGTATTAGTGAAAGAACTGAGGGATGGAGAAGGTACTTTAGGAACACAAGAAAAGGAACAGGAGGTACAAAGTGGTGGCCTCTTATGAACAGAGAAAACAGACTCTGTTTTGATTTTACTAAAAGACATTAATGTAAAAACACAGCAGTGGGTACAAGCGGAAAGGATCTTTGCTTATTAATCAATGTGGTCCAGATTAGCTGCATGGCTCACCTCCATAGTTTCTAAAAAGCACAAGAAACTCGGATATTTTGAGGCTTTGCTGTTTTGCCAAATTCAGCTTCCTCAATGTGACACTTCAATACCAAAGCATGTGTATCCACTGTTTACAATGTCTACAAATCCCCCGTGATCCAGTGCTGGCTTTCCTCCCTGGCTTTATCTCCTTCCAGCTCTCCTTCAAAACTAAGATTGCAGACATTCTGTTCTTGGAAGTCACAAAATGTGAAGTTCTGCTTCTTTTGTGCATGTGAAACTAAAACACGGCCACGCTGCCCCCTCCTACCTCCCCCTGCTCAGTCCCTCTCCCCAGGCTGTCACTGGAGATGTCTCACCTCGGATTGCTATCCTCAATGCTGAGCAAAGTCAAGCATCCCTTCTGGGCTCTCAACGGCACTCTTGGTAGCTGGTGCTGATAATTAGATGATAATTAGACAAGACTTAAAGACAGAGACTTAATCTTTAGCATCCTTGTATTGCCAGCCCCATCCTACTATAAAACACAAAATGCCCAGTGAGTTTTCACTGAGTGAATAAGTAAATACCAACTCCAAAGATTTGCCAGCATAACTATAATATTTTAAAATCTAAGCAGTAAAGCAATTACAGGATGAGAAACACAGTGAACTGGGCAGGCAAAGATCACTTTTGGCTGGGACAGCCGGAGCAAGAGCAGGCTGCCCTTGAGACCATTCATGACACATGGACTATTTAGTTATTATTATAAACAAGCATACAACATGATTATTTCCATTAACCAGATGAGGAACCAGATGTTCAGAGAATAAGTACCTAATTGCCAGAAGAGGCAGGATTTGGATTATAAGTCCAACATTTCCAGAAACTGAATATGAGAAGATGGGTATCTTGGGTGAAGTGAAAGTATTTGCAAGTGATTCAGGAAACACATGTCCTACTGACTTAAAAAGAGGATGATCAAGTGATGCAACGATCAGTAGGTACTGGGGTTTGGTGGGTACCTCCAGAGGATTGCCAGTTTCTTGTAGCTCAGAGAAAGGAATTAGACAGAGATATGTGGGTGGTAGCAAGCAAAATGAGAGAATTCACCTAGGAAGAATATGCTATGGAGGGGGAAATTGAGTTAGTGCAGAGAAAATATTCTGAAACTTGACAACAAATGCTGTACAAAGGTCAGAGCGTCTAAGTTAGATTTAGAGGGCTTTCTGGCCTATTTACATAGTATAGGCTTTCTCAAACATGCTTGGTTATATCTAGCTCTACATACAACTTTATTGTTAGATGTCTCATTAGCATCCTGAATCTCCTTCCAGGAGTATGTGTGTGTTCTAGTATCAGGAGCCATAGGTCATCTTCAATTACTCTAGAGTGCTTCTGTAACAGTGGCTTTTTGTGAGTTGTGGTGTGGCTTAACACAGGTTTGCAGTCTTCCTTCCCAACAGGTTTCTCTGATCATTGTTCATACAGATATAAATGGTCTTTCCATTTTCTTCATTGTTAAAATCACCACCCCTAACGCCAGAGTACCCATTATAAGTTTACTCATCAGTGTCCTCCATAATTGAAGCCACAATGAGAAGGATTTATGGAAACTGTATTTCTAAAAGTTTCTTTCTGTAAGTGGAATCCTAAGTATCTTCAGCTTAAAGTAGTCTTCTCCCCAGCTCCATGGTTCTGAGGTTGTCTGCACATTATCACACAGGTGCCTGGTGTCAACTGTCTTTCTCTATAGCACTGATTTGGGGGATGCAATGAAAGGTGACTTAGACCAGACTGTGAGAAAAGACACCAAACAACTGAGCAGCTGAGCTACTCTGGGTCAGAATGGGAAAGCAACAAAAGATGCCGGAATAGTGTGCTCTCCTTAGCTTCCCATTACCATAACACAGGAAGACAACTAAAATGGAGGTTGGTTTTTAATCAGGCTCTGGAGGCTGTCATCCATGCTCAGTTAGATAGCACACCACAGTGGGATCCCATGGTGGAGATGAGGCTCCCATCGAGCCAGGATGAAAGAAGGGAAGGGGTAAGCTGCAGGCTCTACAGCTCCTTTAAGGGCCTCCCACAGGGTCCTGCTCTAAAGACTGCACCACCTCCCAGTGGCTCCATGCTGGGATTCAGCTTTCAGCACCTGTGCTTTTGGAGACACTGAAGATCAAACTAGAACAAGAACTCCATCAACATGACAGAAGGACTCTCAGAACCTGTAAGACTAGCAAAGAACCATCTAGAGGAGAAAAGCTGTAAATATGCAGAGAACAGCAGAGGAACAATCAGCGACAGACTGTTGGACTGTGGGATGAGAGAGACAGGTCCATTGACCCGTTCAAGAAATGCAGCACGGGAGTTGTTCCACCAAAGGCACAGCCTGAAAACATGGAAAATGTATTTACCTTCAGGAGCCAAAGAAGAGAAAATGGGAGTGGGTGACTTGCAACAACCTTAATATTCACAACTGATAGCAAGCAGGTGACGCCTAACAAGTAAAAAAACACAAAAGAATGAAGATGTGCGTGCCTAAAATGAGCAACGCCTGATGCCCACAACAAAGGTCATTTATTCCATGAAGCAGGTACTACTTGTACCTCATAGAAACTGAGGCTAGTGACTGGGGAGAAGACTCAGTGTGTAACAATGTACAGTGCAAACAGATCTCCATCATCCATGTAAAAAGCTGGGTGGGGAGGTGCCATTATGATGAACAAATATATGGTGGAGAAATGGGAGAGGAAGAGAAGCTGACCAGTTCACGTCAGAAGAATCAAAAGTAGTGAGGAGCAGGCTGATGTGGGTGGCCTGTTTGCCATCAAGGGCCAGAGTAATGTCCAGGCCTTGGGTGCTGCTGAGGGCCATGTCTGGGTCCATGGTACTACCACAGTCAAGGTCTGTGTTGACATCTATGACCCATATTGCCACCAAAACCCACAAGAATTCCTTGAGTCTGGGCTGCCACCTGAGGCCATTTTAGAGTCCAGTGGCTGTGCCATGCTGAACTGAGTGGCCTGTGCTGCCGTCAGGAGACACAGTGACATCTGGGCGTGAGCTACCAAGCTATCATACCACGGCCCTACTGAAGCCAGGGTTTGTGTGGATGCCCATGGCTCCTGTGAAAGCTGTGCAAATACCCAGGGTCTGGGCCATCACCTGGGGCCATGTTGGTGTTTGAGGGCCATGCTGTGGCTGGGGCCATGTTGGTCTGAGTGGCCTGCACTGCCAGCTTGGACCATGGTGACATCTGAGCCCAAGCTGCTCCTGAGGACCATGTCTGGGTCTGTGGTCCTACCACAACCAGGATATTAGTTGATGTCCATGGCTCAAGTTGCCATCAAAAGACACATGGCTGCCCAGGTCTAGATTATAACCTGTGGCCATGTTGATATCAGAGGGTTGTGCTGCCATCACTGGGGCCAGGCCAATCTGAGTAACCTGTGCTATCACCTGGGCCATGGTGTCATCCAGGCCAGGGCTGATGCCTAGAGCCATGTCTGGGTCTGTGGCCCTACTATAGCCAGGCCTGAGTTGAGGTCCATGGCTCTTGTTACCACCAAAGGCCATGCAGATGTCTGGTGTCTGGTCAGCCACCTGAGACCATGTTGGTGCATGAGGGCCATGTTTCAGCCAAGGGTCATACACTGGGCCCATGGTGATGTCCAGTCCTGAGCTGCTGCCGAGGGCCATGTCTGGGTCCATGTCTGAAGCTGGAGTCTGTGTTGATGTCCATGGTCTCTGTTACCACAGGGGTCATAGGAAGCATGCATTTTGAAATCCAAGGGCCATGCTGAGCTGGCCCTGCCCTTCACTGGCCCTGGGATAGCTGGCCCTGCCTCTTGCTGGACACTTCAGCAGAAAAGCTGGCCGCCATATTCAGGAGAGATGGTCTACTCATCACCCCAGGTATGGGAGAGCTGGCCTTGATGGCATGGGCCTAGGTGAGCTGGCTCCACACTGTGCCTGAGGGGGGGAGGTGGTCCCAGCAGCCCAGACTGACCAGCTCAGCTACCCCCCAGACCCATATCCTGGGACTTGGGTTGGCCCACCTTAATATCTACCCTATCTATGACTTGCTGGAGTGTGTGAAGGGACTGATTGGACAAAAAGGTATAATGCATAACACACTGAAGCTCCCTCCCAACACCACTAGGATAAATGAAGAAGTGTTAGAGAGATGGGGAAGATGGAAGAGTGGGGTGCTTTTGTTTGTTTGTTTGCTTGCTTGTTTTGTTCTGCTTTTAATTTTGGGGGGTTTCTATTTGGGGAGGGATGCTGCAGTGGTGAGGAGTGGATATGGAGGGATGGGTAGGTGAGGAGGGATGGGTAGGTGAACAGGATTGGGGTACATGATGTCTTTATTGATTCCCAAAGAATCAATAAAGAATTATAAGATACATACATATGTATTTTATGTGCACATATATAGCTAGGTGTAGTGGAATAGTATTGGAACATAGTAAAAAATGGAGTTGTTTGAGAATCCTGAGTGCTTCTGAGAAAACTCCAAGCAAACAAGAGTCTTAAGACCTCAGTTTTTTGAAAACACAGAATTGTTCTTGTACTGTGTGTTCACGCTCCTCCCAGGTGTAACAGATGGGAGAGAGTGTGTTGTCATTCATGTGCCTCTATGGAAAACATGTTTTGCCATGTGTGGTTTGCCATCGTGATTGTATACAGCTTGAACTCATGATAAATTTACTCAGATGACCTCTCTTAACCCTCTGAGTATAAATTGTCTGATGCTCTAAATAAAGTTGGATATTTCATGAGACTTTAGTCTGTCTCACCTTTAGGTTCACACAGCCAGCGAGAGGGCTAACAACATGCATCTGCTACCCCAGAACTGGGAGGAAGAGGGTGAGGAGACAGGCAGATCCTGGGGTTGGTAAGCCAGCCACTCTAGCCCAGATGACAAAGTGTAAGTTCAATTGTCACATACACACGGGGGGGGGGGGGACAGGCTGAGTGACTATATTTTGCCAATGATATACACTTAATAGACAGAGAAGTAGTCTGACATCTTGTCTCAGGCAGTGGGCCTCTGATCCATGTCCTACAGTCATCCTGGGGAAGGCTGTAGCATGGAGGCCAGCAGAGGGAGTTTTGGGGACTCAGCAGGAAGAACTCAGTCAAGAGTGAAGTAGACCAAGAAGGCAGGCCATCTGAGAACCTGCCATTCAGTAGAAGTTATGAATACGTAAGCATTATGCACCACTTTGACATCTGGGGAAGATTGGGAGGACCTCAAGCAACACAGGCATGAGCATCCTCAACATCATAGGGACCAGGCACAGTTGGTGATTTGCCCAGAGGGCTGGGTTATGGTTTCCTGCCCATGTCATTATCTCAATGTTCCAGCCATATCCCCCTACAGGAACAAGTGTCACTCTGCTGTCCAGAGACTTCAAAGCCTTCCTGCAACATCCCTTGATAGTTTGCTTTGTTGCCAAACACAGCTCCCATGAAGACTTGTGTAGCCAACAGTATAGTCCTCCTTGGGGTGCATATGTGACTAATAAACTCCTATCACTCTTTCCTCTTCAGTGTTAGGTGTCATGTATTCAACTATCCATGACACCCAAGGACAAAAATTCTGCCTCCCAGCCCCATCAAGTGAACAAAACAACACCAGATTGTAGGGGCCCACAGAGGCTCCCTAGTAAGGCCTTACTCTAGGTCAGAAAGTCTGAGCTTGCTTTGCCCAGCATGGCTGAAATAGGATGATTTGGCCAAGGGCGTGGTTGCCAGGTGTTTTGAAGGGTCTATGCTTATTGGTACTTTATACCTCATCCTTGAAAGGGGAGGTCTTTTGCTCCTCCCTTTGCTGATGCATAAAAACAACATCATGATTAAAGCTGAGGCAGCTGGGTATTGACCCAGGACCCTCTCGAAGCTCTCCTGTGTCTCTGTATTTCTCGTCCTCTCTGTCTATATTTCTATCTAATACTTCCTCATTCCTCACTCCTTCATCCAAGAACCCTTTGACAGGTTGGAGCTGGTCCCTGAAATATGGCGCTCAACATGGGGCTTATGTATGGAGGATAAAATGAAGTCACCATAGGTAAAGTGGGCATACTCAGATAATAATGGGGTGAGGTGATTTTCTTTTTCAGGAGTAAAGTTGTCAATATAGAACAGGGTAACAGTAGACAACTGTTTTAAAAAATAGCCAGAGGAGCTAAAGTTAGACTGCAGCAAGTACCTCTCTTTCTCTCTATCTATCTACTAAGTTAGGCCTAGAGTTGTAATATAAGTCATAAAAGGCAAAATAGCTGCTGTTTCATAGAGAGTACAGCAGAGACTTTGGACTCCAGTGACTGGAGCAGGTCTGTTGGCAGGCAGCTGGAGGGTGAGCTCAGAGGGCACCATGGTGGCTGCTCAAGAGACAAAGCCTCTGGAGGGAAATGCCCATGGGGCACGCACCCTGTGGGCCAGGGAACAGGTGCCTCTGAGTCTGAGTGCAGCCCGCTGGCCAAGCATTCCAGAAACACGGAGGTCCCTGTGGAGATGAGGCAGTATCCCCCAGAGGGTGAGGTAGCGGTGAAGGCAGTGCTGTGGACCCGAGGGAACCTGCTGGTTGACAGGGCACCTGGGCTAGATGTGCCCAGGCAGGGAAAGGTCAGCTTTGTCCCTGGCAGCATCAGCAGTGCTGGAACTGTGGAGTGAGGCAAAGCTGCACTCCAGGCTGAACCGCAGAGATGCCCTGGAGGCCAGGCCAGCCCAGACTCCCAGCAACAGGGTGAGGTGGAACTGTGGGGCTGCCCTAAGGGCTGCTGTAAGGCAGCACACAGAGGACACAAGACCGCGGGCAGAACAGGTAATGGAGCCCAGTGCAGGGGCTGTGGCTGGGTTTCCTTCAGGACCTGGGGTGCTGAATGAGAGTCACAGTTCACAGCAGCACAGTGGCACCTTGAACCATTGTGATGCCAGGCGATTGAGAGCCTTGGGCCTCAGGACACTGGGGTCCTGGGCAGACAGGCCAGAGATAAGAAGCACAGAGAGACTGGGACTGTAAAAAGCTGAATGGGACATAGTCAGCAGCCAAAGCCACACAGCTTCTGTTTGCTGACTGCGAAAAGAAACGGGTGGCTCCTTTAAGAGACAGGCTTTCTGGATCATGCATGGAGGTCTCTTTTGAGAGATCTGTAGCGACTCAGCAACTGTGTCACCACCTTTGCCCTGGGGCAGATTGCCTAGGGGAAGGCTACCAGCTGCAAAGTGCCTCTGTAGCTGAGAGTGAAGTTTCAGAGACTCTTGTTTGAACTGGGTTGTTCCATTCAAGGGAACTGCAACAAATTTTTGGTTGTGGGTCTCTTCGTATTTGGAGCTTTTCACTTCAAGATTCATTATGACTTGGACAGCTATACAAAGACTTCAGGGCAGCTGTCAAGCCACGCCTTGATTTTGAGCTTTCAGTGGAACATAAAGACTGGTATCAGAACTGGCTTTTTTAACTTTTCAGACTTAAGAAATGAGATGGACAGGAGTGGTTCAATTGTAACAGGACAGTTGTTATTTCATCTACACATCTATATACATTATCAACTATGATGACTTATGAACTGTTTTGTATATGCATATATACTTTCATTAACTCTGGTGACTCATGAACTGTTTTGTGCAGGAATGAACCTGTTTTGTATAAAAATGGAACTGTGTAGGAATAGAAAAGCCCCCTCCCACCAAGCTCAAGATGCAGCTTTAAAATGTATAAAGAAAAAGGGGAGTTATATCCTTAGTCACCTCATTATGGTTTTTTTTTTTTTTTTAATGTACTGATGAGTTAGAGTTGAGATAAAGTTTTTTCTGCTGGACTGGAGCAGCTCAAATGCAAAAATATTTTCTTGTTCTTTGTATGGATAATGTTAGCCTTTACTAATGTACCCTGTTTTGTTAGCAATAAATGCAAAAAGTTCTATTAAGAAATTGCTTTGGGATGTTTGCTAAAGTTTAGAAAATGTAAATAGTTCTATTAAGAGTTTGCTTTTGGATGTAAATTTATGAGAATTTTAATTTTACCAATTGTGTGCTAGAACTATGATGTTAACCTGTTAATGTTAGTGAACCATGGTATGATGATAAGAGGTTACAGTTTTTGCCAGGGAATTTAAAAGGCCTTGAATAGACAACCCAGAATGGCTGGATTGGTAATCGCTACACCCTAATTAACTATTAACTATTGTAACATTGTTTCAATCTAGTCAAACTGCAGGGTATGTGCATCAAGTGTCTCAAAATGTGTAAGTAGTAAGGGATGAGATTCAAGGGCTAAAAATAACTTATTTGAAATGCCATGCTGAATATAACTGGTTGTGTGTAGACTCTTCTATTTATAATTACTGATTTAAAAAGGGTTTGATGCAGCTAAAACTGCTATAGTCATCTTAGACCCATCCCATCTTGGTCATTCTCTACTCCTTTACTAGTAGGTACAGCAGCCATAAGGAGCAGGTGTATGATTGCTAATTGCTATGATTATTCTAGCTACTTAAAAGCCCTTAGTTGAAAGCTGATTCAGAGCTGCGTAGAGTTAAGCTCTGCACCCTCACTTGAGGTTTTCCAGAGGCTGGTAGTACACAGTCAGCTGAGGGGCCTGAGGGACCCTTTATATTATAAAAAAAAAGGGGCATCTGTGAGGGCTCACAGAAGCTCCCTAGTAAGGCCTTATTCAAGGTCAGAAAGTCTGAGCTTGCTTTGCCCAGCAGTGCTGCATAATAGGATGATTTGGCCAGTGGTGTGTTTACCAGGTGTTTTGAAGGTCTACACTTGTTGGCACTTCAAATCTCGACCCTGAAAGGGGGAGATCTTTTGTTCCTTACCTTGCTGATGTATAAAAAGCCCATCATGATTAAAGTTGAGGTGGCTGAGTATTGACCCAGGGCCCTTCTGAACCTATCCTGTGTCTATCTTTCTCATCATCTCTGTCTATATTTCTATCTAATATTTCCTCATTTTTCACTCCTGCCCCCAACAGGAGCTTTTAACACGTTGGAGCTGGTCCCCAACACCAGATACCAGAGTATCTACTATGAATGTTACATGGGTGAAGTGCCTGCTTTAGTAAATACTGGCTTTATTATAGCTAAGAAATAATGGACTATTTTGTTCTAATTTCATATAAGGAACTAAAAGTCAGAGAAGGCAAATGGCCACCTGAGGTAGGACAAAAATAGCCTCTCCTTCCGATTTAATGCTGTATTGTAAAAAGAAAAAAGAATATTTATTTTATTATTTTATAGTATGGGTGTGGAGGTGTGTGTGGTATGGGGGTTTGCATGTGAGCACAGATGCTTACAGAGGCCCACAATTCAGAATCTCCTGGAGCTGGAGTTACAGGTAGTTGTGAATGAATTAACATGGGTGCTGGGAACTGAACTGGGGTCCTCTGCAAGAGCAGTAGGAGCACTTAACCACTGAGCCATCATCTCTCTAGCCCCTAATAGCAGCTGGTTATCTGGTATGCACCTCAAGCTCTACTGTGCTACTTTGAAATTTCACATCTGAGCTCCTCAGCATCCCAGTTATGTGTCTAGTGACTAGAGTGTAGTCTTAATGCTTTTGACAGACTTAGAGGACACAATTCACATCAACACCCCAGGTCTTAAGGATGCCAAATGTAACTCGTTTACAAGCACTAGTATTGTTGGCCCCTGGGTTCTTTATATTAGACCAAATTCAGAGACAGATTCTGGCACAGTTCTTGAATATTCTACAAAAATGAATTGCAGGTAGTCGCACAACCCAACATCCTCTTTTAAAGCCTTTTTTATGAGGCAGATCAGAAGCTGGAAAACCTCTTTCACCACAGAGGAAATCTAGGCTAAAAAGGAAAAATAAGAACTTTATGAACTATTAAAAAAATAATGCCATGGAGTTAGGGAGTTATGGATTAAGTTCCAATCCATTAATTCTTTTATTTCCTGAGTTGGAGCCAGCTGAAGACATGGGGTCCTCTGGCGATGACGGAGATGGTCAGGTCCAGAACAATCAAAAAGGAGAGAAGTGGCTGCCAGCGGGAGGGGCAGGCCCACTCCTCGGGATGGTAAATCAGGAAGGACTTGGACTCCCATGATCTCACCTCCCCCAGGTAAGGGAATGAAGGGCTAGCTCTTCAGTTTCTTCTGGGAGTTGAGTTACTGTAAGCAATATCCTGCTCAGGCAGACTCACTATATTTCCCTTGAAGGAAATTGATTTCTTGATTCTTCCAGCGAATATAATCCCAACTCAGTGCTTTAGGTTTCCTTGGGGCACTACTAGCTGAAATGCAGTCTAAAGTACTTCTAGGGAACTCATGAGACAGAGGTGGAAATGGAAGGTAAGGCACAGGAAGTGTGTGGGCTAGGGACAGTCAGGCTTTGAACTTCCCCAGTGAGAACCACTAAAGGTTTGAGGGATGGTATATTTTGACTGTTTGCTGAGTAGGTATGTTTGACAATTTCCATGGGAAATTTATTTTTAAGCATGTAAGGCCTCCGAAAGGATAAATAAAAGATTATAAGAGAGAGAAACATCATGGTTTCTGGTTGTTTAAAAGGCAACTCAACAAGCCTTTACCTGCACAAGGAAAAGGTCAGGATCAATAAAGGTCCTTTCCTTTATGGGGAGATCTGTTTTCACTTTAACTCCGATAAACCCTGTAGTAGGCCTTGGGAAGATCAAGGGAACATCAGACTATGCATATGATCTGGTCTTGTCGGGAAAACAAAACTTGTCCATCTAATGTTCTCCAACAGTACCAAAGCTACAGCCACCTTCACCCATCTTTCAACCTTCCCCTGCCCTCAGTATGCCTGTTGCTCTAAAGTTAGCCTAAAACCTCAAAATAGGCCCTCATACAGAAAGATGTTACTCCTCATAAATACAGTTGTGTTCTAGAAGTGCCTTTTCAGAAATACCATCTTTTCATATGTTTACTATCATGTTAGTGACATATAATGATGGGCTTCATTATGACATCCTCATACATGTGCACAATGTGTTCAACATATCCAGGTCTATCACCCTACCTTGCTCCTCTCACAATCCCACTCATCCCCTTCCTCTTTCATGTCTTTCCTTGTTTGCTATTGTTATTTTCTTGGTGTGTGTGAACCCATGGGTTGCACTAAGGTGGCTTAGGGAAGCAAGTGTGGGTCGAGTTACACCACTTGGGAAAATGTGAAGTCATCATATAAAGAGTAATGTTCACAAAGCAAAGTCCCAGGAATAAGCAGAGGCTGGGTGTGAAATCCTGCAGGTACCAAGTCTCTGATGACAGTGGGAGGCTTTACAGACAAAAGGCCTGTGCTGGAAGACAACTTGGTACAATTTGCCATCACTTACCCTTTTTATTTGCCCAGTTGCCGTTGTAGAGTACTGCCTGAACTACTGTAAAGACAAGCTCTTACAACCCGTTGGCAGATCTACACTGAGAGTCTTTTCATCCGTCTAACTTCTTTGACAAATCTGAGTCTTCATTGCACTGCCAGTTGTTCCAAGTACTTAGACCTCCGACACACAGAGATGCTCAACTGTGACCGATAAATCCATAAGCCTAACATCTGGTCACTGCTGGGGCCTCATTTAGATCCAATTCTTCCCCCTTACAGTTCCTCCTTCCTCTCCAGAAGGCCTATCAGTAAGAGTCTAACCCTTAAGTCTGCTTTCCCTTTAAAGAAAGAAGCAAATCATCTGCCTCCTTAAGCAATTTAAATATTATTAGAAGAGAAACCTGGTGGAATTCAGCATCAAAGTTATTTTCCTGCATGAAATGACCTTCTCACAGCACCTCTCCACTGTATAAATCCTCCCAATGTCTCAAGGCTCATCTTGTCTACACTAGGAAAATCCTTCAATATCATCTCTCTGGATTCCTCCACAGCTCTCAAACTCAAGTGCTTCTCAGAGACCAGGTTATTTGTAGGATGCCAGCTAATCTCCAGCTGGTCAAGGTTGAATGTGGGGACATGGTGACTAAAGAGCACATGCCTTACCTAAAAAAGGCACCAGCAAGTCAACCCCACCCACACCCATTGCTATCCGCATTTTTTGGGAAATGTCTTCATTTAAAATACTGAATTTAGAAGGTTAAAACAAGTCCACTAATTTGCAGCTTCTGTTCCCTGCTGAACATATGACTCTTAATGTAATGTTCTATGATACACTGGTAATAGGTGAGGTGTCTCTTATCGGTAAGATCACAATTTTTTAAGGAAACACCTCCATAAATAGGTATTTTCAAAACAGTGCAGAAGAACTAGGCAAGTGGCATATGCCTGGACTGTCACCATTTAGGGAGGCAGAACAGTAAGATTAGTTCAAGTCTGGAGTAGCCTTATATAGAAAGTTTGAAACCAGCTTAGGCTATGTCTTACACACACACACACACACACACACACACACACGCACACACACACACACACAAATAAATAAGTAAATGTAAAAGCTTTTAAAGAAATTGACTAGTTCCTAAGTAGACTGATGGGAGGAAGACTGTGAAATGCTGTTTTCTGAGTACGACGTAGCTATTGTACGCATGAGCTTGAAGCAACTGTGGTTGCTTGCATAGGGCCGGCACATAAGGCTGAGCCCCGCAAACTCTAGTCATGAGGAGGGGAGGGACTCATGGGGTCCTTCCCCTCCTTGGGGAGCAGTTGGCAGGTGATAGCTGTGCAAGGATTCGGAGTCATTATCTTTAGCAATGTAGCCATTGGTAAAACACCCATGCTCCAGGAGATAGTACCACACCCATGCTCATGTGGATGTTCAGTTCAACTCAGTAGATCATAAAACAAAAGCAAACAACATAAATACATGTGAAGGTGGCAGAAGATGAGGCAGAGGAGCAGTGTTCTGGTGAAGGTGGCAGAAGATGAGGTGGAGGAGCAGTGTTCTGGTGGAGGGGGGAGGTGGAGGAGCAGTGTTCTGGTGGAGGAGGAGGGGAGGTGGAGGAGCAGTGTTCTGGTAGGAGGGGAGGTGGAGGAGCAGTGTTCTGGTGGAGGAGCAGTGTTCTGGTGGAGGAGCACTGTTCTGGCAGGAGGGGAGGTGGAGGAGCAGTGTTCTGGTGGAGGAGGAGGGGAGGTGGAGGAGCAGTGTTCTGGTGGAGGAGGAGGGGAGGTGGAGGAGCAGTGTTCTGGTGGAGGAGGAGGGGAGGTGGAGGAGCAGTGTTCTGGTGGAGGAGGAGGGGAGGTGGAGGAGCAGTGTTCTGGTGGAGGAGGAGGGGAGGTGGAGGAGCAGTGTTCTGGTGGAGGAGGAGGGGAGGTGGAGGAGCAGTGTTCTGGTGGAGGAGGAGGGGAGGTGGAGGAGCAGTGTTCTGGTGGAGGAGCACTGTTCTGTCAGGAGGGGAGGTACATGAGAGGCCTGGGTGAGTGTGATCAGAACACATTATTTACATATATAAAATTGTCCAAGAACTTTTTTTAAAGAAATTCAGTATTCCTAGATTAAACACATAAGATCAAATGAATTTCCACACTGTTATTGAGGCATTCTATTTTTGATCAAATCTTAGCAAAAGCTACCTGACCTCTCTGTAAACTTCGTAATCCTAATTCACGTAAAATAAGAAAGCAAGAACAAGCCTGGCAGAGAGAATGTGTTCCCCAAGTGTTACTAGTGAAACTCAACTGAAAGAAAGTCACCGAGGACAAAACCAGAACTCACCTGTCTCTCTAGAGCCAGCATTGTGGACTAAGACATTCCAGTCTCTCCGACCATTGGTGTGTGTCACTGAACTCCAGTTTGCTTCTGCTGGAGACTGGGCTCAATTTCATAAAGGCAACTGTGACGCCAGAGCCTTGCACAAGACTCCCAGTAACCAGACACAGCCCTTATGCAATAGACTGCAGCAAGGACACAGATGAGCAGCAGCTAGAGAGGTATGAGGGAGGCTTCCAGCCTGCTGTGATGGGAATGTCAAGAACAGAAGTCACCCCCTGTGTGGACACCAACTCTTGGAAGTGCGTGATATTATTACCTTTGGCTTTACAAGTAAGAAGAATCAGAGTCCAAAAAGCTGGGTAATTTGTCCACTGACCTACTCAGTTTGTGCTTAACAGGAGTTTGGTCAAGTCTCTCTAATTCTAAAACTCAAGACTAGTCACCACCACGGTCATCTTCAACTATGCTGGGCTGTAAAGCTGAACTGGGCGTCAACTCAGTTCTCTATGGTGGTATTTTATTTGTACTGAAATGTGATTTTAATTGTGTGTTAATAAATAAAATTGCCCGGAGGTCAGAGCTATTAGAGTGATACCAAAAGCCAGGCGGTGGTGGCACACGCCTTTAATCCCAGCACTTGGTAGGCAGAGCTAGGTAGATCTCTGTGTGTTCAAGGATACAGCTAACAGACAGTGACGAGGCAGTCATGTGGTTGGTTTTACAACCAACGAGAAGGCAGAACAGAAAGTCTATATAAAGACAAACAGACAGGAAGTAGGTCTCTTTCGGAGAGGTCTCTTGGCTTAAGAGGCTAGCTGCAGCAGGCGGGTAAGGCTCTTAGCTCTGATCTCTTGACTTTCTTCTTTGCATTGGTTCTGTGTTTCTTATTTAATAAGACCGTTGGTTACATCTACATTTGGCGCCCAATGTGACAAGAATCCATTAAAAACCACTTGGCTTGGCGGCAGGTCCAGTTTCCCGCCTGGGCGGTTGGCTCCCTAGCCCAGGCCCAGGTTGGCTTGGCCTCAGGCGGGACTGACCATAGCCCCAAGAGGTTAACTTGTAGCCTTGTAAAAGTTTAAAGCAACAAATGGCGCCCAAGGTGTTGGCAAGAGTTTCCACTTAAAACCTGAGTAAAAAGATTCTAAAATGGAGCTAATAACAGTTCCTAGTTGTCTCTTTCAAGCTAGTGGCAGCCTGCGTGTTTGAGCTACTATGGCAGGTTCCTGGTGTATGCGCTGGACCTGCAGTATGGCAGGAATGAGGCCTCTGCAAGTGACACATTAAGCTGCGTGGTGGATTTAGCCTTTGCTAGTACAAAACAAAGAGGTTTCTGGGCTACATGATGCTTTGATAGAAGCATAGGCCCACTATTTCTGAGAGTTGATGGCTCCCAGAGCTGGCAGAAAATGTGCCACTGCCATGTTGGGAAGCTGAAGTGGGCGGAGCCAGCAGCCACATAGCCATTTCAGTCTTAGAATGCTGCAGTTTAAAGCAATAGGCTCAAGGTAATATAAAAAATGAGCCATGTAAAGATGGCTACCACACAGAGAATCTGGATTATGTTCTCTTTGATATTCGTAACTGAAGAAAAACATTTGATTGCAAAAGCTGTTGAGTTATGCCAAAATGTATATTTTAAAGGTACCTTGACTTCAAAATTTGGATGTAAGGATATGTTGCTTTGTAAAGGAGGCTCTGCTTTTGTTTCCACAGAAAGCCAGAGGCTATGGATTTGTTCCAGATTAAGATACATCAGGTTTGACCAGCCAAGACCCCCTGAAAGGTCTCCGATGACACCATGGCCCAGATGATCCAACATCCAAAATGGTTTAAAGACAACTGGCTCAGACGATACATCCTCCCGGACTACTCCATAATCCTAAAATTTTCTTTGTGTCCCCATAAGATACAGCGCCCGCCTCCAGCAGGAAGTAGTAAGAAAAGCTACGTACAAATTCCCAAATTATATGTAATTTAATATGTTAAGGTTAAAACCTTCCTTTTTGAGAAAAAAAAAAGGGGGGGGCAAGTGCTGTGGATATCGTTCTGTATAAATAAAACACTGATTGGCCAGTGGCCAGGCAGGAAGTATAGGCGGGACTAACAGAGAGGAGAATTCTGGGAAGTGGAAGGCTGAGTGGGAGAGACACTGCCAGCCACCACCATGACAAGCAGCATGTAAAGATGCCAGTGGCAAGGTATAGATTTATAGAAATGGATTAATTTAAGATATAAGAACAGGTAGCAAGAAACCTGCCACAGCCATACAGTCTGTAAGCAAAATAAGTCTCTGTGTTTACTTGGTTGGGTCTGAGTGGCTGTGGGACTGGTGGGTGGGAGAGATTTGTCCTGAATGTGGGCCAGGCAGGAAAACTCAAGCTACAGTTCTCAGCTTAATTTTTGTCAAAATCAGACACAGAAGGTCAATTGCAGAAAACAATCTACCAAAGACATGGGAAAATCACCCCTGTCCTTAATAACATATCCAATGATACATTAAGTTCTCACTAATATGCTTGAGATTCCCAAATACCAGAAGGTCTAAACATCCATCTGTATTTAAAATATCTTATTGACACTTATTTTTATTATTTAAGTTAGTGTATAAGGGACAGAACATTATTGTTGACAACAATGTGCATTCACTCAAGTCACTAGATACCTATTGAGGATCCCCCTGGGCCTCAGAAATTGTTCTGTACTCTGAGCCTAGGAGAAGGGACTGGCAGAGAGGACCCAGCAGAGGAGCAGAGATGCTGACTTTGCTTTGCTTAAAGATAGACTCAACAAAACTACAGAGGCGGAGGGGACCTAAAGCAAGCGTTCCCTGGCACAGAATATGAACGAACTGGAAAACTCACTCTAGACAAGGAAGATGAGGAGGGTCCCTGAGAGGGAGAGGGGTAAATGGTTGGCGATAGCACTGGAGAAGCAAACAGGCTGGGAAAGAATTCAAGAGCCAGTATTCTGCACAGGACACGAGTCTCCAAAAACTGTCAATGCAATGAACGTCATCCTTCCTGGGAAGTACAAGCCGCTGTGAGTGGGCATAGCAAGCCAACGAGGGCTAGGAAGGGTCGTTCAGCAGCAGATGTGAGCTGGCCAGACCTCTGTAGCACAGGTATGGATTTTATTTCATGTGTGGCAGGCAACTGTGGAATGGTTTGACCCTGGAGCAGGGAGCCCCTCCAACCGGTTGATGGTTCATTTTGGCTACTGTTTGCTGGACAAGAGGAGGATGAGTGGAGAAGCAAGGGACACTTATTGCAGTATGGGAGAAGGTGCTTGGCTGTTGTGCAGGACACCTGCCATTTGCCCTCCAGCCCCACTTTCCAACCTTTCCGAACCTGCATCTGCCTCAGAGACTGACTGACACTTTTTCAACCCAGAACTCCCTGCCTCTAGTCCTGTTCATACTGTGGAAAGTTAGAAGGAGGAACACTCAATACAGCCTCTAACCAGGCTCTTGAAGACTTAGCACCCAACGATTGGAACTTTTATAGCAAGGTCATGGTAGGTGGCCCCCATCACATGGTCTCATCCAGGAGGCTTTCCCCAAGGCTTTTCCAAAGATTCTAATAACTTTCCCTCCTTATTCACCATTAGGCCTTGAGGAAGCTCATGGAAGGTTGCTACCAGCCTCCAGGTACTATGCAGTGCCTTGAGATTTTGAAAACAATATCTTTATTAAACTCCAATTAAATTACTCAATTTGTGTATGCCATCTGTTTCCTGTGGTATGGAAAGGAAGAAGAAAAGTTTAATATTGAAGAGTTCATGGACTCTGATCCTTAACTAATTTCTTCTGCAAAGGCTTCTTGCTTATGATTTGGCAGTCATAAACCCAAAAGAGTTCACATTCCTGTATCATTTGCAGACAGCCAACACTACAAATTGACCAAAGCTATAAAAAGCCAAATGATGGGTTGAAGACTCAGAAAATAAGAAGTCACTGCCATCTGCTGTATGTGTCTATAGCCTAAGCTTACATACTTAGGTATCTGTCAGTCATTCATCTCTTCAATCAATGACCATTGAGTGCCCGCTACTTGTACAGTATGGTGGTTTGAGTAGGTATGGCTCCCATAGACTCATATGTGGGAGTATGTGGCCCATATGGAGTGGCACTATTAGGAGGTGTGGCCTTGCAGGAGTAGGGGTAGCCTTGTTGGAGGAAGTGTATCACTGTGGGGGCAGGCGTTGAGGTCTCCTATGCTGAGCTACGCCCAGCAGACTCCTGCTGCCTGTGGATCAAGATATAGAACTCTCAGCTCCTTCTTCAGCACCATGTCTGCCTGCAAGTTATCATGTCTCACCATGATAATAATGGACTAAACCTCTGAAACTGTAAGTTATCCCCAATTAAATGTTACATTCTCAGAGGATGGGAAACTAAGTCAACAGTATTTTACAGACTTACCTAAACAGATAAATGGCACGTGAAAGAGAAAGCCTTTGTTTGTTCTGTAGACTTGGACCAGGGGGACAGGAGCAGAGGAGCAAGGCATGGTGACAGGCAGGAGGAGGAGAAGTGAAAGCAGGAGCTTTGAGACTTCCCAGTAACAATAAAAGGCCTGAGAAGAAAACCTGAGGGCACTGGGTAGCTTCTGCGCTCAGAGGAAATGGGGAGGAGACCTTCAGCATCTGCACAGCTCTACATTCTATTTTGAGACAAGACGCCCTAGCGTTCCAAGCAGAGTAGTCACCTGGGTCGTTTTAAGAAGGTCATCAGGGTGGCTGGTATGTTTGCTACAGTTTGGATGGTAAATGCCCCCTAAAGAAGTTGAAGTGCTCATGCCCAGCCCATGATTGTGTGGGGAGGTTCCAGAGACCTTAAGATACAGAATCTAGTGAGAGGGCTTGGGTCATTGGGGAGCCCTGAGGGGGCTGTGGGACCCCAGCCTCTTCTCCTCCCACCTTTCCTCATTCACATTTCAGCTCAGGTGACTCATCTCTAAGATGTGCTCTCCACTACCATGATGTCACAGGCCCATGCCATGAAGAAACCATAGAAACCATAAACCATACAACCACCTTTTAAAACCTGATTCTATCTGGTTACGGTAGCAGAAAATTTAACTACTACAATGATGCAAATGGCGAGGAAGAAAACAAGAAAAACTGGACCAGAGTGGTAGCTTCCCATTACTGAGACATTAATATATCAAAGGAGACCCTAGTAGGCCCTGGATATATAAATCAGATTCAAGAGCTGAGAGACTGAGGTCTGAGCCTGAGGGGAGATTGGAGAAACATCAGTGTTCAGCTCTGAGAAATGGATGAGAATGTTTGGGGAGTGAGGAAAAAGAAAAGATCAGTTCTGAGGATGGAAACTGAGTCACTGTGGCTGGCATGTTGGTAAGAGGAACTGAAAAGGACTGGCCAGGATGGCAGGAAGAAACTGGGAGGTGGTGCTCCTAAAGCCAGAGGGAAGGGTGAGCCAAGGAAGACGGTGATCAGCGGGCACTGTTAGCATTGTTGCTAGATCCTGTGGGAATCGAACCTGGAGAAAACGGACTTGGTAAGAGTCACTGACCCAGGTGAGCATCTGTGGGCAGAAAGCAGATGGAGAGAATGAGGACTCTGTCTCTGTCTCTGTCTCTGTCTCTGTCTCTGTGTGTGTGTGTGTGTGTGTGTGTCTCCTCTTTCCCTCCTTTCTGTCACTCTCTCTCTCTGTGTCTCTCCCTCTCTCCTTTCTCTCTCTTTTCTCTCTCCCTCTCTCTGTATGTCTCTCTCCTCTCAATCCTGTCTATCCCTCTCTCTCCTTCTCTGTCTCTGTCTCCCCCCCCCCCCCCCCGTATTCTACCATGTTATAAGCTACCACACATAACCACATCTGGAGCCCATCTGGTACAGTAACAGTATCTTCTAGAAAGCAGAGGGGATGGGGCCAGGGAGCCACAGAAGTTGGGTCCCTGTCACAGAGGCAGGGGAGAGCTTGCAGCTAGGCCCCTGCCTACCTTTTTCCCCCCTGCAAAGCCAGAAGTGAAGTCATTCACAAGGTAAGAAACAGTGAGTAGCTGTTGACTAGCTGAGTAGGAAGAAATCGGAATCATCATGGAGCATGGAAGAGAATAAGGAATCCCCATGGAGGAAAGATCACTGGGCAGCATTTTGGACCTAAATTGGCTTTTGGTGGAAATTCATAAATGACTAATTTTAATCTAAGGCAATAGAAAACTTGGCTATCCATGTAAGGGAAGTACAGGCTGCATGGGCACTTCCAGAGGGGGGCAGGGGAAGGCCAAAGGTTCACACTGGGCAATGGTCATCCCCAGTGACCACGGAAGGAATCTGTTCCAACACGAGTACAGAGAAGGTGGTGGCCATGACTGCAGGCAAGGCAAGCTCAAGGAAATGTGGGTGTCCCTGCAGCCCCAGACAGGAGGGAGAGAAACAACACAACATTCAAATGTATGGAAATGGTCTTGAGTTTAGATTCTTTCTCATTTGGCATTTGAGGCTCAGAAATGTAAAAAACAGATCTGAAACCCCACCTTTAAAAGCTCTTTTGTAAATTATTTCTGGTCTGTAAAAGCCCAGCTCCTCGTAGAACTGGGGGTGGGGGTGAAGCCAAATGACCCCTGGAGTTAAAATTTAAAACATCCCACATGCAAATCCACCTTCCCTCCATCCTTTTGTAATGCAATAACCAGCGAGAATTAGAATTGCAAAAAATGCTAAAAGAGCTACATGGAAATTATACAACAAAGTCATTTCACAGTGATATTGAGGCAGGAATATGAAATGAATACAGGGAAACACAGAGACACACACTGATGCCAGAGACTTGCAGGGACGTGTGCTTCTGTGCATGTGTGTCTGAGGAAGCCAGTGGATAAAATGTTATTTTCTTTCTTTGCTTCTTCTTGAGCAAAACTTAAAAATGGACACTACTCACTCTGGCTACATGTCAAAAACAATAATAATGATATAGTTCTTATTCGACTTACGAATGATTTTCACTAAGTAGCTTTTGAAATATTTACTTGTGACTGTAAAGACCTTCCAAATGCCCGCCTGATTGTTAAAAACAAGGCAGGTATCAACATGGACTTTCCAGGACTCTCCAATCACCATTTTCCCGGTTATTCTGTCTTTAGTTTCCCCTCCTCTCCCCTCCCCTCCCACCCACCTCCCTTTCTGGGTTTGTGAGTGACCATGGTCAGGAAGAGAACTGTATTCATGCCCTCCACCCAAAACATATTAAATAATGCAAACAAGTTTGGAAAAACCCATTTGATATGTATCAGCTACATAAACGTTTAGTAACGCTGGTGCCTCCTACTCCTCACACCTTGTGTGATGTCTTGAATGAGAATGCCCCCATGGGCTCTTATATTTGCATGCTTAATCTCCAGTTGATGAACCTTTTGGAGAGAATTGGGTATGGCCTTGGTAGAGGAGATGTGTCACTGCAGGTGGCTTCTGAGGTTTCAAAAGCCCAGGTCTCTCACTTTCTCTCTCAGCCTGCTGCCTGCAGATCAGGATGTAATGCTCTCAGCTACAGCTTCAGCACCATGCCTGTCAGCTTCCTGCCATGATAATCGTGAACTGTAAGTAAGCCCCCAACTAGATGTCTTCTTTTGTAAGAGTTGCCTTGGTCATGATGTCTCTTCACGGTGACTGAGACACCAGGGCTGAACTTTCCTCCCTCTCTCCCTTCTTTCCTCCTTCTGTTCCTCCTGCCCCGCCCTCCCTCCCTGTCTTGTATCTTTCTTTCTGCATTTCTGTCTGCACGAGTTGAAGAAAGAAATCTCTCTTCTTGGACTGAGACCAACAAGAGAGGGTACTGTCTGCTACATTTCACCTTAGCCTTCCACTGGTTTCCCTCAAGTTGAAGGTAATTTTATTTATTTATTTATTTTCTTGTTAATTGATTCATTCATTTTAGTCTCTGGGGCTTGGTGCGTAGTAGGCAAGAGCTCTACCTCTGAATGACACCCCCAGTTCAAATCTAAAGGAGTTTCTTATTAGTCCTAGAGGCACACTGTGAGACCAAAAGAGGAACAAGAACAATCCATCTTTCAAGTTAACGTAAGACCAAAGTGGGAAAATGTACCTGTAGGTTAAGGGTTCTGATTGCAGTTAAGACAGTTAAGAATAAGCTTCTGTTTGTCCTGGGCTAGTTTGACCCATCTGCACCAGATGTGCGTAATCACATGTGGGCAGGAGGTACGTGGGCAGGGAACCCTTCAGGATGTAAGCTTGCCCCTGATTGGACCTGATGGGTTATAGGATGGCCCTGTGGTTTTGCCTTCTGTCCTGGCCAGAGCCACTCACCCTGGCCAGAATTTAAGTAAAGATGGCTTCAAATTTGGCTCAAAATTGTGGAACTGTTTTTTCTCTCATGAATCTCAGGATAAAAACATGTCTAAAGTGATTACTACATAAGGAAGTCCATTTGAGGGCAGATGCCCTCCTCGTGTTTGTGGTGAGCAGTTTTAATCCCTCACGGGGCCCCCTGCGTCTTTTGCAGTGGCCTTTGCAAACGTACTAGGCTTTCCAGACTTCTGTGCATCTAGGCATGATTAAAAAGGTACTGAGCAGTAAGACCCAAAAGAAATTGCTAGATGAGGCTTCCAAACCCTTTTATGGAACAGGAAAGACTCAGCCAACATAGAGTTGATAGTTTCTTTTTCCATTTGCCCATTCACCTTCCGGGAATGTCTGTGGAGGCCAGAGGATGAGTGTTCCATCTTGTGACTGTGAGGATGGGAGGCCGGAGAAGGACAAGGGGTAAAACAGCAGTGATGGAAGGAACTGGTCCTGCTGGAGACTTTCACTTGTTAAAATCTCTTGAGAACGATAAAGTCTCCTTTGGACGTGTGCTGGTTAATACTGCATCAGCATGCCTAGATGACCTGTGATGGCTGCTTTTATATGAACGTACCTAGGCTGTGGTATCCAGATATTTAGTCAGTCCTGTCTGGGTGATGCTGTTAACATTTTTGTCTTGTTTTTGAAATGAAACCAACTGTTAAGTGTGGAGGCCATATAAGCCTAACTACTTCTTCATGTTAGTGGACCTTTTCCCTACATACTAAAGGCTGACTCCATATACAAGGGAACTGTCTAAGTAGATAGGCACCTGAGCTTCCTGGTCTCCATCCTGCTGCCCTGCCAGGCCTTTCGATCCTCTACACAGTGAATTTCTTAAGCCCTCTTCCCTCTCCCATCTCCATCTCTCCTAACTGTTGGGTTTCTCTGGAGAACCTGATTGTACTATGTGGCTCTGACTGGATTTCTGTTCACTGCAGCTGAATGCCATCCTCCGAGGCACACCCAAGATCTTCTACCATTTGCTGGATAACTGCCCATGCCTTTGGGACCCTCAGCCTCCAGATCTGTAAAATGAGAATAAGAGTAATACTGTTTGCACAGCCTGTCAAAAAAGCTGGATGAGGCTACCTGTGTAAAAGTGCTATTGATGTTAGGTAACCCAATCATCATGAGAGATCACAGAGCCACCATATAACAAGGACACAAAGCTTTGCCATAATTCTTCAGCGATAATTATTTTTCTATTATGGTTGTATTCATTTAAGATAACAGTTTTCTTTAAATCTGACCACTGAAAGGAATTACTGAGTTTTTGAAAGTTCAGAAAAGCACAAGAAAACACTCGGTTGCCTGGATCCAGAGCTGCTGCTGTCTACCTAGAACCCATGTTTATTGAGGTATGTACCAGGCAGAGCAAAAAACAAGCTCTATTTCTTTAAATGGGATATTGCTGTATAAACCCATCTCACATTGCTAAGCTCTGGGTCCTTCTGCCTGACCTCCCCAGCTACTGATGTAACAGGCCCCCAGACCATGACACCATGATGGAAGTACCTCTCAGGCCCTGGAACCCAGCACACAGGCCACAACACCTGCTGAAAGGAGACTAAAGACCTAATCCATCAAAGTCCATAGTTTGGAGAAAGATGAAGGTCCTGAATGTACTAAGCTTGCCTTTTGGCTTCTGTAGTTCTGTTTCTGGATCACTCTTCTCAATAACTGAGGTGTGTCAACCCAGGGTGTGGGTTTTGTGCTTAAAAGCTCATCCTGAGAAAGGCCCGGAACTGCACTCGGGCCCAGCTAATACAGAATTTCAGTTGGCCTGAGCCTGTGTCAGAGTGGTCTCTGGTGGATACCCCGAAACTCTGGGATTACTAGTGTGCCCCTGCGCCCAGCTGGGCAATGCAATGCAGTGTGTTATCTCTGTCTTGTGGGTGGAAGTGCCTCTCTGGGACCTGAATTGGTGACTTACTGTTGTGATAAAATGCTAGACATAAACAACCTTAAAGGAATGAAAGGTTTATTCTGGATCAAATTTCTAAGGGAACAGTCCATCATGACAAGAAAGGCATGACTGTTGGAATGAGTGGGTCTGCAGTAGAAGAAACTTGAGGCATGGGATCAAGAAGCAGACACCTTGGAATTAAACCAGGTGGAATCACAACTCCCTAGGGGCCCAATTTTGTAAATAATCTGAAACCTCATAAAACAGCATCACTTCATGGGAACCACATGGGTTCAATCACAGAAGCCTGTGGGGAACATTTGACATCCAAACTTTAACAGTTCAAATTTTGTAGATGACAAAATTATAGACTAGAGAACATAAATAACTTGCTCTAAAGCACACAGTCAGAAATCAAGCTTGGGTCTGAATGATTCCAAAGGCTGTGCATTTAACCACCAGAACAACATGTGATTAGCTATGTTCTCCATCAACACATTTGCTAACACACAAGTGCTAGATGATCAGCAATATTTGTGTGGGTAAAACAGCATATTGCCACTGCTCAGCATATAGATATGTCCAGATTATCTTGTCCAGAACAGTATCTGAAGTGGAAACCTGTACTATGTTATCTATTCCTGCTACCATCTGTCCTTCACTTCAGATGGAGATATCCCTGTTAGGTCCCCCGAAATCCCCTTAAGTTAACCCTGGTTCATCCATTGAAACTGCCTATATCCCATGGTCACATTTTCTTTCTTTGTAAGCCTTTAAGCTAAGAAGGGCAGGTACTACTAATTCCATTTCACAGGTGAAGGAACTGAGCTCTTGAGAGGGTAAGTAAGTTGTCCAAGGTCACACAGCAGACTAATGTTTATGGGGACTGGAAAGCCCATGTCCTGACTTCCCACTCACTGCTTTTCATCATGCTGTACTCCCTCACTTATCAGTCCCACCACTCCTGAGGGCTGGAGTTGATGAAGTGTGATACCAGTCCCTCAGCATGAAACTATCCTATCAGGGTAGGAAAATGGCCATGCATACACATGCTTGGAAACAGACAGGCACACATACGCAGTCTACGGTAACTGCATCTTCCAAAACATTTTATACAGCCCAGTAAAGGATAGAGAAAAACACGAGGTTGTCTTTCAGAAATGGCACCTAGGGGGTCAAGTTCATCATGAAATGGAGCTGTGGGTATGCTAGTGGACTGCATTAACATTGGCTTTAGAGAGTGGGCTGCAGGTGACAAGGCACACCACAGTGGCCAAGAAGAATAGCCAAGAAAGACCAGAGGCAAAAGGTCCATCTTTGTCTTTATACAATTATTTCTAAACTTCAGGATATGAAGTACATTTTATTTTGATGAAAACAATGCATATTTTACTGTTTGATATGGTGTTAATAAGTGAAGAGAAGGGAGTTACCAGTAATGAAGATTATTGTCGTAGTCAAACAAAAAACAAAAAAACAAAGAATGTCTTGAGGCAAGATGCTTCACTGTGGATTCAGCAGCAAAGCCAGGATTTGAACTGAAACATTTGCCTTTTGTGAACTAGGCCAGTTGGCATTTTCCTGCCACAGTGGCACTGGTCACAGCATAGTGGAAGGTAACTTTCTTCAGTTGGTTGGACAAGTTGGGGGTATCTTAAGGCAAAAGAAAGGGCTGCCAGATCTGATCCCAGAGACAGGACTGGCTGTCTGTCAGCAGCCATTTCCAGGAAACTGAAATATAGCTGCTTTTGACCATGCTGTCAGAACAGGCACAGGTGGCCTCCCTCTGAACAAGAGGAGCACTAAAAGCTAGTCTCTGAAACCCAAGAGGAAGAGCCAAGTGTGTTTCCTCTGTAACATTAGCAAAAGGTGGTTTGGGAAGTATCAACCCCAGGAGACTGGTCACCTTTTCAAGAAGGAGCTTGCCATACATTGCAGACACTCAACCTGTGTCTGCCAAATGAAAGTGAGTATCAGTATTAAAGACAGAAAGGCAAATTTCATCTAAAACATCTGGGGCCTGCCTGTTCTGGCTGCAAAGTGAGAGAACACTAGGAAAAATTCAAGAGAAAGTAAAGAAAGAATGTTAAACAAATATACTTTTCACTAAAAATTTGCCCTGTCACACAGAGTGCGAATAATCCAGGATTCAGAATGTTCTCCACAAATCTAACTTAGAGGGACAAAAATGAGCGAAAACATGAAAGGAGGGACTTCGTGCTCAGTGGAAATAAAACATCACGAAATGACCCTCATCTCACAGCTGCCTTCTTGAACATTCTTGACATGGCTGACAGCTGGTTCACAAAGATGCTCCTCCTAATGTCAGAGCTGAGAGCCTGCCTTACTCATCCTCTTCAGTTCTCACATCTGTACCACATACTTCAGCCCAGCCTCCTGACTCTGCTGTTCTTCCTGCTCCCTTTGGTTTTAAGGGGGCTTGGAAATGTAACTAAGAAGCACAAAGACTAGGGAAATGTTAAAGATCATGGATATTCATATAGCAATAATTCAATTCTGTAACTCATTAACAGAAACTTTCCCCTTAAATTTCTATTGTCTCAAAGAAATGTAGACACTAGTATTGAGCACTTTGTAAATGGTAGACCTGGGATTCAAAGGCAAGGATGGTGCTAGAAGTCATGGTCTTCCCACATTGATGTGATGAAATGAACTAGGGTTAAAAAAGGATCTTTCCCCTCTCCTTGTGATTATGTTCATGGATGTTACCATGCACAAGTGTGCTGCCTAGTTTTATGTCAACTTGACACAAGCTAGAGTTATCTGAGAGGAGGAAGCCTCAGTTGAGAAGATGGCTCTATAAGACAGGGCTTCTGACAGGCCTGTATAACATTTTTTAATTAGTGATTAATGTGGGAGGACCCAGCCCATTGTGGGAGGGGCCACCTCTGAGCTGGTAGTGCTGGATTCTCTAAGAAAGCAGGCTGCACAAGCCATGGGGAGCAAGCTGAGAAGCAGCACACCTCCTTCATGGCCTCTGCACCAGCTCCTACCTCCAAGTTCCTGCCTTGTCTTCCTATCCTGACTTCCTTCAGTGATGGACTATCATGTGGAAGGGTAAGCCAAATAAACCCTTCCCCAGCTTGCTTTTGGTCATGATGTTTCATCACAGCAGTGGTAACCCCAACTAAGACAACCTGGTACTGAGTCAAATAGTAGAAAGAAATTATGCGGCTAATATCATAGCTCTCACAGAGGTAAGGTTAATGCAGTTTCTCAAAATGTTCTTTGGAACACAAGGGAATTTCATGAAAAATTTCCATAGCCTGAATACTGTTAAAAATTTCACATGTTCAAGATTCTTTTGGATATTTCTCATGTTCATTGTACTCCTCAGTTAAATAAACCTCTTTGCTGTGGGATATTCACTATGCTGCGGATGTGTTGCTCTGATTGGTTAATAAATAAAGTGCTGATTAGTCAGTAGCCAGGCAGGAAGTATAGGCCGGACAAAGATAGAGGAGAATTCTGGGATAGAGGAAGGCTGAATCAGGAGAAGATGCCAGCCACCACCCAGCCACCTCCCAGCCACCTCCCAGCCACCTCCCAGCCACCACCCTGCCACCACAATGAGAAGCAGATGTTAAGATACTGGTGAGCCACTAGCCACAGGGCAACTTATAGATTAATAGAAATGGGTTAATTTAAGATATAAGAACTAGAGAACAAGAAGCCTGAGCCATTGGGCCAAACAGTTAAAATAATATAAGTGTCTGTGTTTATTTGAGTCTGAGTGTCTGCTGGCCCAGGTGGGACTGGAGATAACTCCAGCTCCACCTCTTTGCTGTACTTTTTGCATTTCTCAATTTTTCTAACTCCCTTGCCTTACAAAACATGTATCTTGGAGTGAGTCTGTAAATGCTGATTCAACAATACTTTGTCTTTTCCTTAATAGATGGCTGTTTGGCATTTTAAGATCAAACAGGGTGGATACCTAGAGACTGGGACAGAACACAGAAGCCCTACACAGGTACAAACCAGACAAAATCTCAGCACAGAGAGAAAGTGGACACCAAGGCCCATCCTTAACCAAGGAGCTATTTGTAACAGATACCTGCTAGGAAAGGGAAGATCAGTTTTCTCCAATGGAGTCTTACTGGGTATATCAACAGCAATCTAAGGCAGCCCTCAGGACCAGAAAGAGTTGGCCAACACAAAAGAGACTGATGTTTTGTACACTATTTATTCTGGTTTGATTTGGTATTTTCTCTCTTTTTTTGGTTTTTATTTATTTTACTTTTTGTTTTATTTGATTTGATTTTAAGATAGAGAGAGAGTGAAATAACATTATGTTGAGTTAGGGAGATGAGGGAGGAGTTGGGAAAGAGGAAAGAATATGATTGAAATAAATTGTTTTAATAATAATAAAAGAAAATTAATTCAAAAAGAAAAAAGATTTAAAAAGAGATAATGGAAGTGTTTTCATGTTTCAATAGTTTTCATGTAACAATAGTATTTCATCTAAAAATGAAGTAAATGTGTGTGTTGTCTCAGTGAAGGTTGTATCTGTCTCCTCTACAATTTATAAAGCAAACAGAATAAGGAAAATGCCACAATGACCACATGGTGAGGGTGTTGTCTCTATTAGGTAGCCTATGGTCTTACTCGCAATATTTATTTAATCATGACAACAATTATAGAAGATAGGATCTTGGTACCATTTGGATCTTTACTGTCGCCCAAAGGCCTGTGTGCTAATGGACTGATGGCAAAGTAAAGCCACAATGCCCCTGGGAGGCAGAGAACCTTTAAGATGTGGCACCTACTAGAAGGAAGTCAGGACACTAGGATCCTTCCAAGGGGACTCTAGGACCCAGAGGCCCCTCTGTGAGCACATCCTTTCCTCCAGCTGCTTTGGGAGCCTGCCTGCTAGATGCCCAAAGACAACAGCGGTCATGGGCTGTCTGGGACCTCAACAGTTTATAAACCAAAGTAAGTCTTTTCTCCCTATAAGTTGTTCATTCCAGGTATTCTGTCATGGTGAAGGAAAGTGAATAATAGGACCTGTTTTAAGATCCCTTATTGAGGAATTGAGGTCTCTGACCATGCACTTGGTGAAATGATTCTAAACTAGGCTCTGTGGCTGAAAGCTCAGTGGCCCCAATCCCATTTATATAGATAAGAGACATTGTTGTATATACAGGAAGAGGGCGAGGCACATAAGATGTCAGCAGAGAAGCAGATGATTAATAAAATCTGGCATGTGTAGTGTGCATGCTCAATGATTAGATGGTGACGAAAGTGTCTGGCAGAATGAAAAGAAGAGAGACGCAAAAAGATCTAGATGAGAATCAGCGAGGCTGTGGCAGAGGGAGGGAGGGAGGGAGAGGGAGGAAAGAAGGAAGGAAGGAAGGAAACTTAGGCTTAGTAAGGATGTCTTTCTGTTTCTGTCCTGCTTCTGCTGGTACCTGGGATGTTTTGTTCTCCTCAGTGGCCCCCAGGAGTGATGCTGTTTTCTCACCAGGCCAGTTAGCCTTGCAGTTTTTGGACATTGTTATCAGAAGCATAGCCTCAGGCCTGTTTCTCAGGGACTACCTACCTATGATCCCTTGAAATGTCTCTCATCCTTTAATAAATTTCCTTGTTCTTTTTACAAGTCAGAACCCATTCTATTGTTTGTGACTAACTAATACCCCTGACCACATCTTCCGGCTTCCTTGTCCAATGTCCAGGCAAAACTTGTTTGGGCCATTTACAACCTAACCATCACAGCTATTCTCCTGAGAAAACTCTAATCCAGCAATAATTTTCTGTGGACCCTCCAAATGGGCACCTTTCCCCCCAAGCCGTCAGGAAGGATGAAGTGTGCTCTTGCTCCAGAATCCCACCTGCATTGCTTTTCCAACTCAACTATCCTCCTTAGCCTAAGGCTGGCCTGCTAATTGGATGAAATATACTTTGCTGTGGGTGAACAGGTAACATCTCTGAGTAAGTCAAAAGCCTCACTCTTCATCATTCTGAAGAGAAACATGCCCAGGACCCCCCAGGCTTTGTCTGCAATGTGTGTGTGTCTGTCTCAGTCTCCTGTGATCATTTTTACTCTCCTACTTTCTCTTCTTTTTCTTTCTTTATTCCCCCTGAGTTTCACTGAGCATAGCACTGTGGTCTTTTTAGGAAGCTCCACAAATATACTAAAAAAAAAAAAAAAAAAAAAAAAAAAGCCCTGCCGGAGTCATGCAAAACAGGATGAGCAGTCTGCATATGAAAGCATTCTATTTCCATGCCCAAAGTTGGCCAGAGCTACAAAACTCAAGCAAGTGATATCAAGGGATCATCTCCCCAGAAGAAGGTTCAGTGTCTTCCTTGGCTTCCAGTATATAGTATGTTAGGTCACTAAGGAATACTGCTTAAAAAGTGCCCAAGGAGGGCTGAGGAGATGGCTCAGTGGATGGAGCATGTGGATCTACTTGGGAACTCCAGCACCCATACAGAAGCCAGGATTGGCCATACATGCCTGTAACCTCTGCAGCGGGGAGAGTGTGTGTGGGAGACAGAGTTACCAGGGCTTGCTGGACAGTCATCTGTTAGCCGGAAAACAGTGAGCTCGAGGTCCAGCAAGAGATCTGTCGCATGTGACAGAGAAGGATGCTTGGCGTCCTCTTCTGGACTGTGCATGTGCACACACACACACACACACACACACACACACACACACACACACACACACACACAGTGCTAGAGGAAGCTGTTTCAACAGTCACCTCGTAGATGGGAATCAGCATAGTTTTGATGTAGTAATTTTAAAGAGATTCCGAGCCAGTGTGCCCATTCCCATAGTGCCCCCTTAGGCTCATCTATTCCAAACAAACTTAGTTTCTCATTAGCTGTTGCTTCCAGTTTTCCTTAATGCTAAGGATTGATTTCTTATGCAAAAGTGTTTCTTTTTATCAGATTGAACATTTTGGCTTTTGTTTTTTTAATTACATTTCCTTTTCAGTTTTGCATTAAAGCAAGGTGTCACAAAGCTGAAAATCTGCACCCATGATTTTGGCTTTCTCCTGCAGGAAGCTCACAGGTCTGCCCACTCTAGCCACAGCAGATTAGCAATGAGTCTGTGACATGCTTCCCACTGGTGGGAAGGGAGAGAACACAGGTGGCAGGCCTCAATTTATGAAGATTTCTGTTCCAGGCCATTCTATCTGTGGGCCGTGCAGTGACCAGCCCCCATGAGTACACAGGCCCGGGGTTAATAAAACACCAAGAACGTTTTAGATCATCACCAAGAGAGAAGCTACATGCTCTGATGAGGAAGTAATGGTACCATGTTCCTCTCATCTTCACTATTTATTTCTTTATGTTGATGCCCTTGAAGTGTAATCAGAGGAGGACTCCATCGTAAGGCACTTGCCTTGCAAGCATGAGGGAGATATGAGTTTGATCCTCAAAGCCACGTGACACTGCCAGGTGTGGTTCTACATGCTAGAGATCCCAAGAATGGGGAAATGGGAATCAGAAATTGTCCTGGGGTTTGCTGGCCAGGGAGTCTAGCCTACACTGGTGAGCTCCAGGCCAATGACAGACCCTGTTTCAGAGGAGGTAGACAGTGTTCCTGAGGAGGACACCAGAGGCTGTGCTCCAAGCTCCACGCAAAGGTGCACACATGGACCTGCATACACAAAAACATGCATGTGCATATATACACATATATGCATGGAGAAACAAAGTTATATATGAAGTTGGTTAGGAAAATTCAGACTAATGGGGTTAAAGTTTATTCAACATTTCAGCAAAGAGAAGTGAACAGTTTTAATCTGTATCATGATGGTTAAAATCAAAGACAAGTCAAAACCTGGTAATTAACCCAAGGTCAAAGCCAAGAATATCTATTTATTAGTGCCCTCTCTAGCTCTGTGTCCAATTAAGTTTCAACATTTCCCTAGACTTCTTCCTCCTGACCATGTGCGCGTTTGATACCTGTCAATGCAATTTTCCCGACTACTAATGAAGCGCTCCTTGTTCATTCCATTCGTCCCCGTCGTCCCCGTATTAAAGTCTTTCTCCCTAGTGTCTGCTCTCTAACAACCACTATGAGCCACTGAAGCATCTCTGTTTTCCCTGGGTTTTATCTCAGATCCCTGTGACCATTTGGTACTTTTTCTTTTTTTTCTCATAAATCAAACCAATTCGACATCTTGTAAACAACCAGGCAACTGCTTTAAGGCCTGAGCTCAGCCTGAATGTCTTATCCAGCCATCTAATTAAGCTGTGATACCATCGCTCCTCTAGTTTACAAGATAATCATCTGATTCCCTTTTGTTAAACTATTCACCCTTCGGCTTTCTGGTCTATTCACTTGGGAACTAGATTATAGCAGCAGGGCTACAACCATGGGGAACAGCTGTGGCGGCTTGTTACAAGTTTAATTAACGCCTCACAATGGCAGGCCAGTGGCAGGCTTGATGCTGTCTCCTGCCACAAACCTGCTCTGTCAAGATGCCTTCAGAAACTGTCTAAATTCACATTTTCCCAGAGGTTTCTAAACCTCCCCCTACTATATAATTGAACATTAGCATGGGCTGTGGCCATGTCGTTGCAACAAACTGTAAAATTTTCAGATTGAACTTGTTTACATGTTTGGTGAAAGGGCTTAGGGAGATTTGAAAATGGTGAAGTGTGGTGGTACTGTGTTCCCCAAAATATTGTGCACCCTAACAAACTTATCTGGGGTCAGAGACAGAACAGCCACTAGATACAAAGGCTAGAAAATAGTGGCACTCACACCTTTAATCCTAACACTCCAGAGGCAGAGATCCATCTGGATCTCTATGAGTTCAAGGCCACATTGCAAACAGCCAGGCATGGTGACTCACGCCTTTAATACCAGAAAGCCAGCCTTTTAATCTCAGGGAGTGAGGCAGAAAGCAGAAAGATACATAAGGCGTGAGGACCAGAAACTAGAAGCATTTGGCCTAGTTAAGCATTTGGCCTGGTTAAGCATTCAGGCTTTTGAGCATCAATTCAGCTGAGACCCATTCTGGATGAGGACTCAGAGGCCTCCAGTCTGAGGAAACAGGATGAGCTGAGAAGTTGGCCAGGTGAGGTTAGCTGTGGCTTGTTCTGTCTCTTTGACCATCCAGCATTTCACCCCAGTAACTGGCCTCAGGTTTGATTTTATTAATAAGACTCTCTAAGATTCCTGCTACATCTGGCTCCTAACGTTTGTGGTACGAATTCACAAAAAAAGTGCTTGCCTGTGGCCTTGTAGGCCCCAGCTCAGGCCCGAGCTACACTAGGCCGGTTGGGGTGGCGCACGCCAGTAGGATTTACTGAAGGAGGCAGAGGCAGGAGGATCCCGAGTTTGAGGCCGGCCTAGGAGGCTTGCTCAGGAGAAGCTTGAGCCAGGGCCGAGCCACAAACAGTGGTGGGACCATGGAAGCAGTGGCTGCTGCTCCGAATTGCTGGCTCTTTCTCATCATGTTGGTAACTGCAGTGATGTTGCTACCTGGGACAAAGAGTTTACCGCTGCTTGTTCAGAGAAGAATTGCCAGGACCATCGTGTTACAAGAAAGCACCCACAAAGGTCAGTTTGGAAAAGTTTGGCAAGACAAATGGTGGGGAGAAATTGCTGTGAAGATTTTCTCTTCTAGGGAAGAATATTCATGGTTCCAAGAGAGAGACATTTATCAGACTGTGATTACTCCAAACCACAGAGGAGGCACACACACACACACACACACACACACAAAAGTCTGCAGTGAACCATGACCACGCCTAACAGTGACTTTGAAATCTTCAAAAAGACGACTGGACTCCACAATGATGATTCCACATGGACTTTGATAAAGCCATTAAGCTGATTAACACCATGGAAAGATCTGCTTTGGACTACGAACTGCTCAGGACAATTTTGAGATGGCTAGCTGAGATGATCCAGCCTGACAGACTAACAAGGACTTGAAACAAGCCCTGCACTTGCTTGTTATGCAGCGACTGGACAAATGATACAGGACTTGACAATTAACCCCAAAATTTTCTTTTCAGAATTCCCTAAAGATGTCTTCACCCCTAGAAAACAGGAAGTAATTTTAAGAAAACGACGCCCATATTCCCAAGAGGTGGGATGGGAGGTTTTTGATCGTTTAATGAGTTATGGATATTGTCATTGTTTATGATGGCTGGTTACAAGTTGTTAATTGTTAATGGTCAGGAAAAAAGCTGAACATGGAGATTATATTCAGAGGTTTTGTTTAAAAGAAAAAGAAAAAGAGGATATAGATATGAGACAGATCATTGAGATAGATCATTTCTACTCTGAGAAAAAAGATAAAGAAATAATAAGATAAATGGGTAGATAATTGAATCTACTCTAAAAAGAAAAAGGGGGAAGCTATAAAAATAACAAAAGGTAGATTACTGAATCTATTATGAAAAGAAACAATACTTCTAAAAAGGAACTACTTGTTTTAAATAGGATAAGTAATGGAAAAATTTTGTCTGAATTTGTCAAATATTACTGGACTGGACATTGGTTATATATTAATGGAGTTTTTTGTCTGAATCTGTCAAATGTTAATGGACTAGACATCGTTAATGTAATCTTGACTGTATATATTTTATATACTTATTGGACAGTTTTTCTTGTATTAGTCTGGATGAGGACTCAGAGGCCTCCAGTCTGAGGAAACAAGACCAGCTGAGGATCCGGCGAGGTGAGGTAGCTGTGGCTTGTTCTGGCTCTCTGATCTTCCAGTTCACCCCAATACCTTGCTCAGGTTTGATTTTATTAATAAGAACTTTTAAGATTCCTGCCACAGTGAAGTTATCTTCATGATAGCATCATAATAAATCAGAGTCCACACTGTAAAACCTCATCTACCTTACTTGATTTCATTCTTAAGAGGACTCAGAGTACTGTACAGAAAAATACTATCTTGCCATTGGAAGCACCATGTTTTCCAAGCTACATCAGGATAGACCAAGTCCATGTTTCAACTGAAGTCTTTCCAGATGGTTTTACTTCAAACAGCACACTCAAGTGTGATCAGCATTTGAATTGAACACAGGTTATATGGCTGGAAAAGCTCTTCTCTAGGAAAGGGATGAACCTCAGAACAAGGTGGGAAACACTGAAAAGGCAGGGACAGCATCTCAGGGACCTAACATTGGCTGCAGACATACTCGTGTGTGTGTGTGTGTGTGTGTGTGTGTGTGTGTGTGTGTGTGTGTAACTCGCTCTGTAGACCAGGCTGGCCTCAACCTCACAGTGGTCTGCCTACCTCTGCCTTCTTCCGAGTGCTGGAATAAAGGTGTGCACAACCACTGCCCAGCTCAAATATACTCTTAATCCCCAGGAGGGAGAAAGCCTAAACACTGAAGTGTACACACGAGCTCATTCTCATCAGCTTAACACTTCAAAAATAGTCATGTTTGGGGCCCTAGAGGAGCACTTATCCTCTGTAGTGGGTAGCCATTCTAGCTTGGATCTGGAAGCTCCAACCCCCATTGAGACTCTGGCAACTGTCACGCCTACGAGGCGGGGCAAGGGGAGGTGCTGGAAACCTAGGAGTGGGATGGGCAAGCGCTCGCTCTGGGCGTGCTCTCGGCGCCTGGACCCTGGATGGTGGAGATTGATTGTGCAGAGCTCCAGAGAACACCGCTGGATTGCTATACGCCTTCCCCAGACCCCCCGCGACCTATCCATTCTTTCATTTGTAAGTCATCCACTAAATAAATCTTCCTTTTAACTACGTGGAGTGGCCTTTATAATTTTCCCCAATATCTGGCGCCCACGTGGGTCAAATTCCAAAGGTCTGGGCGGCTCCTGCCCTCAGCCTGTTCCCCGGCTGGCGGGTACCTAAACCCGCCTACAAAGTTCCATATAACCAGTCCATTCCCGAAAAGGGGAGCAGCTAGTCCGGTCTCAGCTCCCTAGCTTAGCCCCGAGACCAGTGAAAAACCGCTGCGAGTGAGGTATCCGCACCCTGCTCCCGGCCATCCTGCCATCTGCCTCCAGCTGCCGCCAGCCAAGGTCGCCAGCAGGCCCTGCTTTGGAGCTGTACCAGCACCGCCTGCTGGTTGAAAAGCGCTACTACACCCCCCATACCACAGAAAGGTAAGATAAGCAAACCAGCATTTTATTTCAAGTAAAAGTACTTGATAATTTTACATCTTAAAATTGACTAACAAATTTTGAGTAATTCTTGTAATATGGCTGACAACATTACCTCACAAGAATTTAAAAACCTTTTTGCCTGTATGATGAATGACATTCTCCTGGAAATATATGACCTTCCTCAGGCATATTTGGCCTGTACCATTTTGGCATTCATCGTAATAATTCACACAGTGTTCAAACACTGCTTTAATAATAAGAACAAAGATGAGTCATTATTGGGACTGATACAGGCTTTAAAAGATAGCAATGAAGACTTACAGAAAAAGAATCTCTTTCTGGAATCTGCTTTCAAAGATAGCAATGAAGGCTTACAGAAAAGGATTCTCTTTCTGGAATCTGCTTTAAAAGATAGCAATGAAGACTTACAGAAAAAGAATCTCTTTCTGGAATCTGCTTTAAAAGATAGCAATGAAGACTTACAGAAAAAGAATCTCTTTCTGGAATCTGCTTTCAAAGATAGCAATGAAGGCTTACAGAAAAAGATTCTCTTTCTGGAATCTGCTTTAAAAGATAGCAATGAAGGCTTACAGAAAAAGAATCTCTTTCTGGAATCTGCCTTCAAAGATAGCAATGAGGGCTTACAGAAGAAGATTCTCTTCCTGGAATCTGCCTTCAAAGATAGCAATGAAGGCTTACAGAAAGAGATTCTCCTTTTGGAATCTGCTTTAAAAGATAGCAATGAAGACTTACAGAGAAAGAGTCTCTTTCTGGAATCTGCCTTCAAAGATAGCAGTGAGGGCTTACAGGAGAAGATTCTCTTTCTGGAATCTGCTTTAAGAGATGGCAATGAAGACTTACAGAGGAAGAATCTCTTTCTGGAATCTGCCTTCAAAGATAGCAGTGAGGGCTTACAGAGAAAGATTCTCTTTCTGGAATCTGCTTTAAGAGATGGCAAGGAAGACTTACAGAAAGAGATTCTCTTTCTGGAATCTGCTTTCAAAGATAGCAATGAAGGCTTACAGAAAAAGATTCTCTTTCTGGAATCTGCTTTAAGAGATAGCAATGAAGACTTACAGAGAAAGAATCTCTTTCTAGAATCTGCTTTCAAAGATAGCAATGAAGGCTTACAGAAAAAGATTCTCTTTCTGGAATCTGCTTTAAAAGATAGTAATGAAGGCTTACAGGAAAAGATTCTTTCTCTAGAATCTGCTAATCAGGATTTACAAAACAGGCTTGTACCCAAAATTGATTTTATTGATAATAAATATGAATATCTAATGGATAGAACACTAACTCTCCAGAGTGAAGTTATGGCTACTCAGACATTGCATAAGGAAGAAAGATTATCATTAATTGATAAGATAAGGTCCATGGAATCATGTGCTTCTGAGGAAAATAAAAATGTCTATGATTCCATGAGAAATCTGGAGTCCCTTGCAAGAGAGGAGGTTCACTCCCTAGAACAGACCCTAGGTGCTCGTTTGCAAGCCCTAGAAGAAACTCTCAGTAAACATGACAAGGGAACTAATAAGCAGAAGGTCAAGACCATAGAGGTTGTAACATCTCCAAACAGCTCTCATACAATGGCTTATCCTGTTATCGTCCATGAGAAGCCAGCAGATGACACACACCCCGAGCCATATATGACATATACATTACAACCAATTTCAACAAGGGACTTTAAAAATATAAAGGAAGCAGTAGTTACGTATGGGATACAATCCACATACGTAAAACAGATGTTAAATTCATGGTCTACCTCACATAGAATCATCCCAGATGACTGGCATCAGTTAATTTCAGCTGTTCTAGAATATAGCCAGCAGCTACAGTGGAAGAGCTGGTTGAGAGAAGAGGCAAAAAATTTAGAACAACAAGGTAAACTCAGAGGTTTTGTGATCTCCCAAGATCAAATACTTGGTGAGGGATGTTTTGCTGACAGGAATGTACAAGCCACTTATGATGAGCATACAATATCCCTATGCCGTACAGCAGCTCTAAATGCTTGGGAAAAAATTCCAGAACCTGAAAAACCAACTGAGGTATACACAAAGATATTTCAGGGACCACATGAATCTTTCACTGATTTTTTACAAAGGCTGAACACAGCTATAACAAAAGCTATATCAGATAAAGAATTAAGAAAAGTATTAACTGAGTCCTTGGCATTCGACAATGCTAATGCAGAATGCAGAAGAATACTTACACCACTAAAGATCAGATCAGCTCCTTTGGAAGAATGGATTCAGTACACTAATGGTGTTCAGTCTCTTAACTACAGTAATGAGGCTTGGATAGGAGAGACAAATCCCAGAGGTGAAAGAAGGCCCCGTGTTACCAAATGTTTTAAGTGTGGTACACCAGGGCATATAAGTAAAAACTGTACGTGGGGTACTCCTAGAAGTAATACTCCTTCTAGGAATAGCCTAAACAGGAGACCCCAACCACCTCCTGGATTATGTAGAAGGTGTGGCAAAGGCCAACATTGGACCAATGAGTGCAGATCAAAAATAGATATACGAGGCAACCCTCTACTGGCGGGAAACGCCTCAGGGGGCCTCTTGCAGGCCCCCAAATCAAATGTAGTACGAACATTCCCAGCCACTGTGAAAGAAATTCCTCTCCAGGACAACTGAATAAACCAATGCTTAATGTAAAAACCGATACTACAATGGATGATAAAACAGCTTTGATAGATGGATCACAGTTTACAAAGAACACTGTAAAACAAATATTTTGGCAGACTTCCATAAATGAACAAAGACCAAAGCTTAGAATTCGAATTAATGGCCTGGTTCTGGAGGGCCTGGTAGACACAGGTGCAGATGTGACTATAATTACACCAAAATCATGGCATCCGAATTGGCCTCTTCAAGAGGTAGATGTCCAACTGTTAGGGATTGGCACCCTATCTCAGATAAAACAGAGTTCGAGATGGGTTGAACGCATAGGGCCAGAAGGACAGAGAGGAAGGCTGAAGCCATATGTAGCAAATGTAACAGTAAATCTTTGGGGCCGAGATCTGTTACAACAGTGGAATACCCAGATTAAAATTCCTACACTTTCAGAAAAGGAATACAGACCAATGCATGTTTCTAGGAATAATATCATAACATGCTATAAAAATCAGTCACCAACCATTCAGGCTGTTTACAAACAGAGCACGACTGTTGTTGAACTCTCAGAAGTACCAACTGCCTTACCTTTAAAATGGCTAACTAATAAACCTGTCTGGGTTGGACAATGGCCTTTGACAAAAGAGAAGCTACAAGCTTTAGAACAGCTGGTTCAAGAGCAATTAAATGCTCAACACATTGAAGAATCTACCAGCCCTTGGAATTCTCCTGTATTTGTTATTAAAAAAAAATCTGGTAATTGGAGAATGCTGACAGATCTGAGAGCTATTAATAAAGTAATTCAGCCAATGGGCTCCCTACAGACTGGGATCCCCTTGCCCTCTATGCTACCAAAAGAATGGCCTATAATAGTTATTGACTTAAAAGACTGTTTCTTTACCATACCCTTACAGGAAAATGATAGAGAAAAGTTTGCCTTCACAGTACCTAATTATAATAATTCTCAGCCAGTCAAGAGATATCAATGGAAGGTCCTCCCACAGGGAATGTTAAACAGCCCTACTTTGTGTCAATACTTTGTGCAGAAACCATTAGAGATAATTCGTGTAAAGTTTCCACAATCCATAATTTATCACTATATGGATGATATCCTATTAGCTGATCCAAAGTTAGATACATTAGAAAGCATGTTTGAAGAAGTAAAAAAAGTTTTGCCTCGCTGGGGACTGCAAATTGCTCCTGAAAAAATACAAAGAGGAGATTCTATTAATTACTTAGGATATAAGATAGAGCTACAAAAAATTAGACCCCAAAAGGTACAACTAAGAAGAGATAGATTGAAGACTCTTAATGATTTTCAAAAGTTATTAGGAAGCATTTCCAACTTACTGGGTATCATGGGAATACCCAAAGATGGACTAAAAAATTTGGCTAATACTCTAGAAGGGGACAAAGAATTAAATAGTCCAAGAGAATTATCAGCCGAAGCTGAGAAGGAATTGGCTCTAGTAGAAAAGACAATTCGAGAAGCACATGTGGATCGTGTGGATCCAGAACTTAAATGCATTCTTGTCATATTCCCTTCCAGACATTCCCCAACAGGTATTTTGATGCAGAGGGAAGATATTATATTGGAATGGATATTCCTACCACGTAAACCAAATAAGAAATTAAAGACTTATATAGAAAAGATCTCTGATTTGATTCAAAAGGGTAAATTAAGACTTCGTCAGTTGACAGGAATGGACCCAGCAAAAATTGTAGTACCATTAACTAATGAGGAAATTTCATCACTATGGAAAGATAATGAATACTGGCAGAGAGCCTGCAGTAACTTTTTGGGAGAGATTAACAACCACTATCCCAAAAGCAAGAGAATAGAATTCATAAAGAAGACTGAATGGGTCCTTCCTCACATTGTACGACAAAAGCCAATTTCTGGAGTCCTCACATTCTACACTGATGCAAATAAATCAGGGAAAGCAGGATATAAATCAGGAGACTTAAGTAAAGTGGTACAAAGTCCATATAGCTCTGTACAAAAGGCAGAACTGTATGCCATTCTTATGGTACTGATGGACTTCACAGAACCCCTCAATATAGTCACTGACTCTCAATATGCAGAGAGAGTTGTTTTACATATTGAAACTGCTGAATTTATTCCTGATAATACAGAATTAACTTCATTATTCATACAATTGCAGGAAATCATCAGAAAAAGGGAACATCCTATATATATAACACATATCAGATCCCATACAGGTCTACCAGGACCTTTAGCACAAGGTAATGATGAGATTGATCAGTTACTAATAGGTAATGTGCTAGAAGCTTCAGAATGTCATAAGAAACACCATGTAAATAGCAAAGGTTTGAAGAAGGATTTCTCCATCACTTGGCAACAGGCTAAGGATATTGTGAAAAAGTGTCCTACTTGTTCCATCTATAACCAAACTCCATTACCTGCAGGGAGTAATCCAAAAGGTATACAAAGAAATGAAATTTGGCAGATGGATGTGTTTCATTTTGCAGAATTTGGAAGATTAAAGTATGTACATCATACCATTGACACCTATTCAGGATTTCAATGGGCAACTCCTATGAGTTCTGAAAAGGCTGATTCTGTGATTACACACCTATTAGAAGTTATGGCCATCATGGGAATACCTGTACAAATTAAGACAGACAATGCCCCAGCATATGTCTCCAATAAAATGAGACAGTTCTTTGCTTATTACAATATAAAGCATGTTACAGGTATACCACATAATCCCACAGGCCAAGCAGTCATAGAGAGATCCAATCGAACTTTAAAGGATATGCTAAATAAACAGCAACAGGTAACAATGACTCCTAGAAATAGACTGCATAGTGCTTTATTAACCTTGAATTTTCTCAATGCTAATGAGAAAGGAACAACAGCTGCGGAGAGACATTGGACGATAGACAAAACTCCTGAGCTAAACCAACCAGTTTATTTCAAGGATGTGCTGACCTCAGAATGGAAACCTGGATATGTTCTACGTTGGGGAAGGGGTTTTGCCTTTGTTTCTGCAGGAGAAGAAAAGCTATGGATACCAACAAAATTAATAAAAATTCGATTTGAACAGGAAAAACCCCTTGATGAAGAGAAGTAAAAGATCATCCACCAATGTGACATCTCTACAAGTTGTAAGAAAAATTTAACAATCAAAGGGTGGGGTAGGGTTCTGTTTTTGTCTTTCCAGGATAATGGAAATACCCATCTTCCAAAACTCATAAGGCCTTGGATATCCGGATGTTTACAGCAGAAAGGAAGAATCTATTGGTACCAATCTACACATGGTAAAATCTCACTGTCTAACATCTTTCTCTCTATCAATCTAGAAAAGTTGTGGTTCCAATTCAATTATAGCCAAGCTGGCTTTGGAGATGGAATTGGCTCACTCCTTCTCTAAACCCAAGCATATTGCTAAAAGAAAAGTTTAAGAGATTCTTCAGTCCCATATCAGAAGAGCCCTCTGGTGTGAGACAAAAGGAAACCAATAAAAAGGGACCATTGTCTTCTAAATTCTAATTCTCTCCATGCTTACTCTTGATTTCTCAGAATCCTTTCTTACATGCTATGTCCTCTTTAAATCCAAACCTCCCATTTTTGATAACAAATAAGTTTTTCCAATAACAATCTCAGAAGACACCAGAAGGAAGATGGGGCCCCAACAACAACAACTCGACCCAATCCAGAATGATGCCATGGTAATCATCATCATACTACACTTCTTGCCAGAATTTCAGACAATCTTACCCATTACTCTAAAACTTGCTGCAGAACCTACAGTTAGTCTAACTGAGATTTAACTATCTGAGCTTTCTCACAGTACTCAACAGAGATAACATCACCCCCTAAACGGCAGGAAGCAATTCTAAGAAAACGACGCCCCTTCTCCCTTAGGTTTCATAATTCTCAGGGTTATGGATGACGGTTGTAGGGTTGGGGGTGGAAGAAAATATTAACTCAGTATTGTAAAAAAAAAGGGGGGGGCGGAAGAAATGGATCGGATAGGTATAAGATATGATGGTAAATCATTCTATATACTAGTAAACAAACTTGGTAAAATAGCAACCTTAGACAATTTGCACTGTAATTTGTACTGTTATAGATTCTTATATGTTGATACAAATGTAAACTATTTTTATACTCCTGTTTAAGATAATTTGTATATTGATACAAATACAGAACTATATTTGTTATAATGTACATATATTTCTACTCTTATTTGAAACATTTTTATATTGATACAAATGTAAATTTATATCTGTCATACTTTATATATGTTCTACTTCTGTTAGGATATTTGGTATATTGATATATATTTAAGATTATTGTCATGTTGCATATCGCACTATATATTCCTACCTCTGTTATAAATATCTTGTGTATTGTCACAATTTTGAAGTCATCGTTCTTCACCATACATTTGCTTATAGACTGTTTACCTTATTTACGTGAAGCCTTAGTCCTTAGGTTATTTCGGTAGATAAGATTTATAGATTTATGGTCGCCTATGCCTGTCGTCTCTATAGTTACGTTAGTTAGGTTATCCAGATTTACAGATACATAGGTCAGATGGACAGGTAATCTTCAAACACTTCATAGACCTAGAGAATATGGCATTTAAATAACTTAGAATTCTGTTGACGTGAGGCACAATTGCTCCTGGCTGCACCAATTGATCCCGAGAGAATGTTGGGCTTCTAAGACATTTCCATTTGGAAGTTTGTCTTTTTGGCACAAAATGGCCTACGGGGCAAAGAACTGCCCTTGCCTTGATGGCTGACAGTACAAATGCAATGCTGTCCTTTCTGGACAAGCGGGACACAAGGAAAGCGACCACTGTACTCTGCCAAGACAGGGTAAGATGGTCTTTCAGAAATCCTGCTTCTGAAAATGGTCTGTCAGATACTCTAGGCCTGTAGCCAATTTGAATGCACCAACAATGCTGAGAAACATTAGGTGACTGTCCAGGCTGCCAGCTGTCTTGGTCTACTCTTGCAAGATTCACGAAGTTGCTTGCATCCGTCTACCATTTCTCAGGTACCATTATGTTCCTTCTCAGGTCTTTGATGGGATTGAAGACTAGCAGTTATAGTTACAACTTAGTATATATAATATCTTAGATAGAACATATTAAGTATTAGATTCAGGTTCTTTAGGATAGGACACCTTTGAATGATCTTTATAACATGCCGTTTACCTATGCTCTATACTTCTCTGGATTTTAGAATGTGTTTCTTGCTTGATATTGTTTGCATTGGTTGTAGTTACATCTTATCTAGGTCATTATCCCTCATTATTTCTGGACAATATTTGATAACCATTCCTTTGTATATAGTCTTGTATTAGTTTAGAACCTTCTTATTTAGACAAAAAGGGGGAGATGTAGTGGGTAGCCATTCTAGCTTGGATCTGGAAGCTCCAACCCCCATTGAGACTCTGGCAACTGTCACGCCTACGAGGCGGGGCAAGGGGAGGTGCTGGAAACCTAGGAGCGGGATGGGCAAGCGCTCGCTCTGGGCGCGCTCTCGGCGCCTGGACCCTGGATGGTGGAGATTGATTGTGCAGAGCTCCAGAGAACACCGCTGGATTGCTATACGCCTTCCCCAGACCCCCCGCGACCTATCCATTCTTTCATTTGTAAGTCATCCACTAAATAAATCTTCCTTTTAACTACGTGGAGTGGCCTTTATAATTTTCCCCAATAATCCTCTCATCCCCTCGCCAGCGAGCTTACCGCACACCGGTCAGTGTGGACACCAGGAAAACCAAGCACAGTGGAAATGGCTTATGTCACACCGGGGGACACCCAGGAAAAATCACGGACCCAGAGAAAAACCACTGGAACTCTAGAACAAGCTACATGTCAAGTCCTGAGGAAACACAACCCAGCATGTGGGTTCTCAAGAACTTTTCATAAAGAGTGTGATCACCAAAGCTGGGGCTTCAGGTGAACCTTTGGAAATCACATGACAAAACAAGGAAGTAAGCTTTAGGAAGTGTCCAAGGTGTGGGAAACAGGAGGGAACACTGAAAAACAAAATGGAGAAGTGGAAGGTGGAGAGATTAAAAAAAAGGCAGAAGCAGGGACCTGGGGCTGAGGCTCAAGAGTAGAGCATTTGTCTTGCGTGTGAGAGGCAAGCTGGGTGGTGAACTGCACCACATTAAAACCAAAAGGACACAAGTAGAATCAGGGGCTGGGAGATCTCAGCAGATGGGAGCACATGCTAGCTACCACTGCAAATAACCCAGGGTAGGTCCAGTGCGCTGTCTGTAAGCCAGTTCTCATGCCTTCTCCTGGCCTCCTCCGACACAAGGTACGCACCAGTGCATGTACACACATGCAGGAAGACACTCCCACATTTCTGAGGAGGTCAGAGTAGCCTGTCACGTGGTGGAACCCATGAACCAGAGAAGCCCATGAGCCCATTTTCTGCACCCCACAGGTGTATAGCACAGCACTAAGCCCCACATAGAGAAGTGGCTCCCTTGGTTTATTCTGCAATAGTCACTGTCCTGAACAAGCTGGCCACCATGTCATTCACTGTTGCCACTTGGCTCTCACTGTGTCTGAAAGCCAACATCTGTGTCCTCTGGACTTCACCCCAGAGAAAAGCACAGTGACTGGGTCATTTACCAGGAGACAGGATTAGAGAATGACCTGAAAACAGGGTTCTCTCTGCCTTCTCCCCCAGCCTGGTCATCTGGGGTTGGGTGGTTGTTAATGAGCATGCTAGGCAGCATGGGACCCTAGCCCATGTAACACAATGGGTATGTGCTGATAACTGACACACCCTAATAGGAAACTGTGCTATAGGAGAGGAGGACCTAAATCAAATGACCTGAGTTGTTGGTGGTTGTTCTCCAGCAGCAAATTTTTTTCCTAGATGTTAACATGCATACAAAAAGTGGTAAACACGCACACACACACACACACAAACACACAAACACATACACACACATACTCACATTCACAAACACTTTTTATGATTACTAACAGCATATGGGAACTGAGACAGATGAATTCAGAATCTCAAATTTGTTGTTCATGTATGTTTCCTAACTTTTCTACAGTCAACATGAACTAGTATTAAAATAAGAAAAAAGCAGTAATTTTAATAGCTTAAAAAAATGAGAACATGATAGCAAAATATAAGACAGCCCAGGGTTCGATCCCAAGCACACCCTTCCCTCACGATTGGATCCTGAACATATTCCTTTCCCATTCTGTGCCTAAATATTCTCATTTATAAAATGGTGTCATCAGGGTTGAAAACAAGTGGATATCTTCTGCTATGTGACCAAGAAATAAGACCTGTAATAACAATAACACTAATAAATAAATGTATTAGAATAAAACTATCATTACCTGTGGCCACTTTAACTTAAAGTGCCTAACGGTGTTATGTTAATTAAAAACATGCCAGAAACAAGTGCAGGGTAACACATGAATGCAGACAGTCGAAAATTCTAGCTCTGTTGCTTACCAGTGACAGTCTTCTAAAAAGTTATTTCCCCTCCCTGAGTCTATATGTTATAGGTGGAAGTATTAAGGCAACTCTGTGTAGTTAAAAGGGAGGTTTATTTTGTGGGATAACTTACAAATGAAGGGATAGGTAACAGGGTCTGGGAAAGGTGAAGCACAGTCCAGAGGTCTTCTCTGGAGAACTCTGCTCAATCTACCTCCAGTGTCCAGGATCCAAGAACCAAGAACGCTGGCACATCCAGATCTTGGGTCTTAAGGGCTCCTATGTGGGCCCTGTCTTGTAGGCATGACAGTTACTGGAAGCCTCAATGGGGGTAGTACTTCCAGGTCAAAGCTGGAACAGCTACCCACTACATCACGTCACTTACAAAGAGCATATAATAAGAAAACTTACTTTAGGGGGACCTTGCAGCCATGGCGAGTATACAACACTAGAATTGTTGGGTTCAAACTGAGTGTCTGATGTTTATATATAGTTATAACTATCACCTGCAGCCTGTGCTTCAGAAAGACTTGAGGTATGATAGACATGAAGAGGTGTCTTTCTATGTTTTTATCATAAAGTGTGCTTTGACATGCTTATATAGTGAAGTGTTTACTACAGACAAGCAAATTGGTCCACGTGTCACTTCACAGTGCCCCTCTATGTGGATGTGGTAAGATTCTTTTTGAAAAACAAGAGCAACAACTATTTGTGTTTGAGCATGTTCACATGTGGGGGGTCAGAGGTTAACCTCAGTTGTTTTCCCTGTGTACCTGTCCACCTGTCCACCTTGTTTTCTGAGGCAAGATCTCAGAAACTCATCTACTGAACCATGCTAGCTGGTGAGCAAGCCCCAGGGACCCCCTATCTTGGTCTCCTTTGTGGGATTACAAGCACCCAGCATCACACCTGGCTTTTTATATGGGTGCTGAGGATTGAATTCAGGTCCTTAGACCTGTGCAGCAAGAACTTCCCATCCTACATGATGACACACGTTCCCCTGCTCCCCATTTACATTTCATTTTGCTCAGTGTATTTGAGTATTACTTTCTAGAGCATACATGCCAATGAGGCTCTGCAGCGTTTCTCTTCTTATGTCTAGCTTACTTCATTTAGTATAATATCCTCTAGATTCATACACCTTGTTGCTGTATAATATTTCATTACACATAGCTATCACAATTTCTTCTATCTGTCCATGGTTATGTAGGTGACTGTCATGCCCTGGATATTAAGAATAATGCCACAAAGAACATGTGAGATGCTGACTTCATTTGTGTGTGGACCCAAAAATAGGAGTGATGGAGACTATAGCAGTTCTGATTTTTAATTTTTTTCAGGAATCCCCATACTCTTTGAATCTGCTATTTTTCAAAGAGGCTCATATGTTTGAACATGTGGTCCCAGTTGGTGGTCCTGTTTGGGAGGATGTTAAACTTTTTGGAGGTGGGGGTTGCTTGGCAGAGTTTGGTCCTTAGAATGGTCCCTATGGGTTAGAGTTTGGCTGTGCTTCTGGAGCCGCTCTCTGCTTCCAGAATAGAAAAGGGTAGACAGCACTTTGACAAGTCTTCTCTGCCATTGCAGATGGAAATCTCTGAAGCCAAGAGCCCAAATCAGCCCATCCTCCCTTACCATGCTTCAGCCAGACAGTTTACCATAGTGGTGCCAAGAGCAGAGACATCCTACCACAGTGATGCTACATGCAGCAAGTGTACTTCTTTTGACCAAAGCTGTATCCTCTACTTCACAGAAACATACTCAAAGAGTCTCTTCCCCCAGAATCCCTCACAGCTCACCTTTCATCTTGTGAGGACAAGCCACCCCAACAGTGTGTGATTTTTCGTTGTATGTCCCTGGTGACTGATGCTGAGCCTCCTGGGTACATTTATGGACCTTTTAGGAATGTCTGTCCAGCTCCTTTGTCCATTTCTCATCAGATCACCTATGCTTTATGGCTTAGTTGTGAAAGCTACCTTTTCATTTTATTATTTCCTTTGTTTGTTAGTTTGTAGTATAACATTGTTTTTGCTTTTGTCAGAGTTTTTGGTGTGATGCTCTCAAATCACCACCAAGACCAAGGCCAAGAAGCTTTACATGCCTGTTGTATCTCTGTATCACCCAAGCCTTGCACAGGCTATCACAATGTAGGGATTCAATAAGTAACTGTAAATGAGGAATGAATGAATGGGCTGATTTTCCTATTTCATCAAGAACCCTTCCTATATAGAACTCCACTGGCCCAAATAACAATAGCACCAACCACCTTTTAAAAAACAGATTCACTTTTATTATTATTAATGTGTATGTATGTCACATGTATGTGGGTACCCTTGGGAAAAGAAGTGGATGTCATATCCTCTGGAGCTCAAGTTACAGGTAGTTATGAGCTGCCTGATGTGGGTCGTGGGAACCCACTCGGGTCCCTCTGGAACATCAATAAGTGCTCTTAACTATGTAGCCATCTCTCAAAGATGAAAACATCAAGTAATTAAATAAATTCAATACAGTTAATTTGAAAATAGTCAACTCAGCCGGGCGTGGTGGCGCACGCCTTTAATCCCAGCACTCGGGAGGCAGAGGCAGGCGGATCTTTGTGAGTTCGAGGCCAGCCTGGGCTACCAAGTGAGCTCCAGGAAAGGCGCAAAGCTACACAGAGAAACCCTGTCTCGAAAAAAAAAAAAAAAACCAAAAAAAAAAAAAAAAAGAAAAGAAAATAGTCAACTCAACCAACTTCTCTGGGCTTATTCTACAGGAGCAGAAAAAAGCTAGAGAATGTTTACAGCTCAGAATGTTGTCTGGGTGTTCACCATCGTCTTCCAGGGAGACTGCCATCTCCTTTACATGTCTGGGTGTTCACCATCATCTTCCAGGGAGACTGCCATCTCCTTTACATGTCTGGGTGTTCACCATCGTCTTCCACGGAGACTGCCATCTCCTTTACATGTCTGGGTGTTCACCATCGTCTTCCACGGAGACTGCCATCTCCTTTACAAGCCTGGGAGGAATCAGAAGGGTTTTCTCTCCCACAGGCCCTGGTGACCATCAGTAAAGAAGCCACTTTAAGAGAAGGCAGGAGCAGCCGGGCGGTGGTGGCGCACGCCTTTAATCCCAGCACTCGGGAGGCAGAGCCAGGCAGATCTCTGTGAGTTCGAGGCCAGCCTGGGCTATCAAGTGAGCCCCAGAAAAGGTGCAAAGCTACACAGAGAAACCCTGTCTCGAAAAAACAAAAAAATAAAAAAAAAGAGAAGGCAGGAGCAAAATGAAGGTGGGAGGCAGGCAGGACGAAGGGAGAGGACAGCCTGGAGACAGAACAGATAGATGGACGGGCGTCCTGGGGGGTGCACCTCCCCGACTGTGTACAAGTGGTGTTGTGAGCATCTCTAGCTACAGTTCTGAAGGAGACAACAGAGAGCTTGAGTTTCTGACTCTTGACCCATGCAGGTAAAACTTGTCATAGGTATAAAGAAAAATGCTTTCTTAAAATGGAAAATACGTATTTATTTGACAACTAAAAGAAAAAAGTCACAAAAATGTAAACAAGTCTAATAGCCATTTCCAGAGTTTTTGCTTTGTTTTGTTTTGTTTTTAGTGAAGGCAATGTTCCCCAACCCACTGCTCAAATGTTCCTTTCTTAGAGAAATTCTCTTGGCCCCTTGGCCTGAATGGAGTATTTTTTTTTTAATAGGCATCACTAGAAGATCCCATTGTCGTAACTAGGCAACTTTTTGAATAACTAATTGTTCTTTATCTGTGTCTGCATGTTTGATGGGGGCTGGCACCACATCAGTCTTTCTGGCATCACCTCTAGTCAAATAAGCCCTGTGTGAAGAGATGAACAACACACACACACACACACACACACACACACACACACACACACCACACACGGTTGATACCCCTTATTTATAGATTCTGTATTCAGGAATTTTCCAATTCACTAATTTGACATGTATTTGTAACTCTAGAATCAATACTCTCAATACTTTAGCAGATGTTTGCTGACATTTCTAGAGCATAGGTTGTCATGAGAAACAAGTATTTCATATGAGGAAAGATAGCCCAGCAGGTCCCTGGGTTCTCTTGCAATTTCATTCTGTGAATAAGCATACTTTTTGTGTTCTGCTAAGTGTTATATTTTCATTTTTTGTGCTTTTTGATGATTGGGATATTTCAAATGGCCCCTATACCTACCACTGAAATAACAGCTAGTGCCCTGAATAAAAGAGGGCTGTGATGGACAGCTCCACTCAGTCTTGAGTTTAACATTGTTGGTATTAATGAAATAAGTATATGTTAAACAAGATGTCTTCAAACAAAAATGAACATGAAACAAGGTTATTTATTGATCAGTTGGTAAAAATGTTTGGCCAAAGGCTCCTGGGAATCTAAGCCTGCATCTCTTATGAAAGCAGTGACTCAGTGTTCACTAACTCAGTGTTTGTGACAACTTTATGGAATACAATTACCAGAAAAAATGAGAATCGGCCGTGCTTATATTTTTGTTATATATTTGATAAATTTGTGGGCTGGGGATATAGCTCAGTGGTGGAAGGCTAGACTCAACAATATGAGGCTCTGGATTAAATCCCTGGAACAGAGGGGAAAGAAAAACCTAACAGCCCCTTTCAGAATGGCATAGGTGATAGAGGGAGATATGTGCATCACATGACGATGTGGTGCTGCTCCAGGGTCAGGGTGGAAGAGAGGCACATTATGCTCGAGATGAATATTCCCACTAAGAGCAGCATTCAATGTGGAGGCAGTTTATACAGACTCACAGATACTTTGGCATTTTGATTTTGAGCATTCATGACCTCCTACCCATCACCTCAGGTTTAGAGTCTAACACAGGCTGGGTGTGCTGGTGTGGGCCTTTAGTCCCAGTACGCAGGAAGCAGAGGCAAATAAATGGATCTTTGTGAATTCCCAGCCAGCCTAATCTATATGAAGAGCTCCAGGCCAGCTAGGCCACAGCGTGAAACTCTGTCTCTAAATAAATAAATAAATCCAAAGCTTGACAAATATTTCAGTATCAAGGGAGAAGCAGGTTGGAATGGAAGCACAAATGAAGTGGTGTGAGTGTGTGTGTGTGTGTGTGTGTGTGTATGCATGTGTGTGTGTGTGTGTGTGTGTGTGTGTAAATATACACACAGCAACCTTAATTTACTTCAAATGTTCCATATAGGTCAAAGTTTCAATTCTTTGCATAATGACAAAAATGAGACAGACAATTCCAATATTCATGCATTCCCAGTTGAAAGATGACTTATTGTGAATCACTAGCTAAAGCGATGCCCTAAAATTAACTAAACAAAGAGAGCAGAGAGCTAAGTAAACTGTATGTACACCTAAATATAGAAGTAAATCCTCCCATCTGCCATCTTGAGATTCTCTGCATTCCATGACAGGTATGGAGGAGAAGAATATACGCTGAGACTTCTACACACTGAGACTTCTTTGACGTCAAAGTTCTTCACACAAAGTCAGCAAGAACTACCCATCTCTGCTCAAGTAACACCTCATATTTCTTAGAAAAGCTTCTGATAAGATTTTACTGGGTAAAGATGAAGCTAGGGAGATACCATGAGGAACAAAAATCCTGCCTGCAAATGGCCCCAGGCACAGTGTGGTGGTAAATTAAACAATTACACCGTTAATAATTCAGTATTGCCTGAAAACTGTACAATTGTGAATGATTTATGGAGACTCGAGCTGACACTTGTTGTACCACAGGTGGATACGAGGTCATGAAGAAACCACTTCAGAGTTTTCCCACAAGAATAAAGGCAAAAAGGTCACTTGTGGTAAAAGATCTTCTGGATTAGTCTTCTAAATCAATGCGTGAATTAAAGACAATTTACATATAAATAGGCTAATACTCTGACTTTGAAATTAAATGGATTTTAGAAGATGTAAGTAACTGCAGAAAAGGTCACTTAGGCAGTAAGTACACATAATGTGATTTCTGAAAACTGCTTGTCTTGTTGGTTTATTAATATTTCGTGTTCACATCAGTGTCATTCTAAAATTGTGTGCATAATTAGTGATGAGCTGAAGTCATAGACAGGCCACCAAAGTGATAAACATGCATTTCACAAAGCTGGGAAGGAAAGGCAAGTGTAGCATCTCAACACAGAAATAGTCAAAATTAACCTTTGCACACATATTAATACACATTAGATTCAAATAGATCACAACAAATTCCAAATAAGTATGGATGGCTCCAATAAAATGTACCTTGACTTTTAGCCTGTGAATCAGTTTACAGCCCCTCCCAAACAGAAGGACTGCAAGCACTGCCTGCAGCAAGAACGGCTCCTCCTATAACCTGCAGTCCCAATCCCCTTAGCATCTTCCTGGAGATGATGCCAATGGGGATGAAGGGTAGGACTTCCTCAGTGCCAACCTTGGCCCTGCCGCTGTGATCATGTGCATCAGTGGACCTGAAAGAGTGCTGGTCTTGTGAGATGAAAGCGACGAACTCAGGACAGGTTTAGGGAATTAGGGAGTTCCACTGTGTGTGTGTGTGTGTGTGTGTGTGTGTGTGTGTGTGTGTGTGTGTGTGTGTGTGTGTGTGTGTTTGTGGTGTGTGTACAAGTACATGTGTGTGGACATGTATGTATGCATGGAGGTCAGAGGCTGACAGACATCTGGAGTCTTCCTTTCTGGGTGTCTACCTCATTCACTGAGGCAGGGGCTCTTTACTGAACCTAGCACTTGTCTGTAACTAGCCTAGAGAGCCAGCTTGTTTTAAGGATTCCCTATGTCACCTTCCAAGCACTGAGATTATAGTGGCATTTAAGTGGGTGCTAGGGATCTGAACACCAGGGCTCATGCTTGCAGCAAGCGCTCATCCTAGCTAATCCACCCCGCTCTGAGTTGGGAGGTGTTCAGGCAAAGAGAACAGGACAGACAATGAAAAGGAGATGGGCCGTTGAAGGGGTTCCCTTCCCTCTCCCTCTGCTTTAAACATAGCAGCTCCCCCTTCATCTGCTGAGCACATATCCTCAAATAAAGAAAAATAAAATAAAAAGCCTGAGAACCACAGATCTCAGCCCACTAATGTACCTTATTAATAAGCCTACATGGCAATTTCATAAACTATTGAACAACAAAGAAATGTTAGCCCAAACTCCCCATCTTACTGTTCCTACAGCCTGGTATTAGGCTACATAGGTGCTACCCAAGCCTGGAAAAAAAGCAACTAGAAAGTATTGTGCAATGATGTACCTGGCAGTCTAGTAGAACACACAACAGTCTTTGGACACCCCTGAAAAGCAAAACATAGTTCTAGACCACAAGAACTAACACTCGCGTCAAAATGTAACAGCAATGTACCCAAAGCACCCAGAACACAACTTGAGCTAAAAGATAGATCTATCCAATATCAATAGACTGTCAATTCCATCCCAGTGATTCATTTTTACAAGGCTGAATGAGGCTGGGCATGGTAGTACACACCTTTAATCCCAGCACTCAGGAGGTAGAGGCAGATGGATCTGTGAGTTCAAGGTCATCCTGGTCTACAGATCCAGTTCCAGAACAGTCAGGGCTACACAGAGAAGCCCTGTCTCAAAAAAAACCAATAGATGATAGATAGATGATAGATAGATAGATAGATAGATAGATAGATAGATAGATAGATAGATGATAGATGATAGATAGATAGATAGATAGATAGATAGATAGATAGATAGATAGATAGATAGATAGATAGATAGAAGATAGATAGATAGATAGATAGATAGATAGATAGATAGATAGATAGATAGATGGCTGAATGACTGCTGCTGATACCTGACAATCAGCTACTGGCTGCACTTTGTAAACAGTTTTCAAGTATACCATAAAGCTTTCTGTGCTGTTTTCCTCAACTGCATATATTCCTTCTTTCTAAGCTGATGCCCCTGAGGTTGGCATAATGATTGGCTTGTTAGAGCTTACTGTGCAAGCATGAGACCTGGGTCTGCACTACAGACTCCACTTAAGAAGTCAGCATAATGGTGTGCATTTGTAATTCCAGTACTGGAGAACAAGATATAGGCAGCTCTCTG